>NC_140961.1:24387955-24405455 GCF_056783735.1 Eptatretus burgeri
AAAACATGAATGAGATGCTTTTTGATTTTTGCAAAAACGATTGATTTTGCAAGCTTACACATCACATCATTGAGAATTGTCTTACTGGGTGGGTTGGGATAGGTCATGTGATATATTGCTCGACTTCTCATCTGCATTTGACATGCTGGCATGAAACCCTGAAAACCCACGCACAGTCTGTTCTTCTGGCTTACGTCTCGTTCGGTCATCTTGCGTCCTGGCCAATACATGGATCACACCACGAATTCTTTGCACCGATGTGTCAGGAGGAGGAGTACTTTGATCAGCTGGTGGCTTCCTGAGAGGTGGTTCCCCACCCTTCGCTGTCTTGTATGGGTTGACTTTTTGCATTTCACTTCCGAGCTCTTTGAGAGTTGTCGAGAGGTTTGATGCAAAGTTGGCACCGGGAACTAGTCCATACTTGTGATTCTCGGAAGGAAGTTCTGTATCAAATGATTCTGGCTGCACAAACATGACATTAGTGCGGTGTGACTGGCCAGCACCGGTCAGTGTATCGCTCTTGAAGTCATCATTGTCGACTATAGCGATAGCAGGCTTACCCTCAGCTAGTTTGAAGGGGCAATCAGATGAGCACTTGAGGTCATTGGCCACCCAAAAATCTTGCAGCATAAGTACGTCATTGTAACTGATGCCCAGTCCATCTTTGTGCATTAGGTCGACTATGTCCATACTATTGGTCAGTCCATGTAGCAAGACAGAGAGATTTATCTCAAATGCAGTGCGTTTTCCAGTGATGTCGCTTGTGAGGATAGATGCAATCGATCAGACGGATGGACTGTTATCAATTGCAGACTTATTTGGGTGTTTCAGCCATGTGAGCAGCTTCAGCAGGAGCTCACTGAGGTCTTCTTCTCTCTCCAACTCGTGTATATATGAGAGCCAGGGAATAGTATTTGTCGTGATGACTTGCTCTTCGAGTCGTGCCGCAACATTCATCACCAACTGATCATTGCTGACACCCAATGAAGGTATTGCCGCCTCGATGTATGTACCTGCTGCTGTTGTATCATATACCAGTTCACTCACATTCTTTTGAATGCGTTCATGAAATCCAATGTCTTCCCCAAATTGATTGACGAGAATTTCCTTTAAGTAGCTGGATTTTACTACTGAGTTATGTCCGTGATTTGAGATAATGTGCTTATAGTCCTGCAGCAGGCCTTGCAGTGTGCGAATTTCATGGTCTTTGAAGATGACTTGACGAATATGATGAAAGAAGAGAGCTTGGGCCTCTTGGAGGTTTACACGCTGCAGATGTTGAGTGCTTTCATCTGAAAGGGGCTTGTGGTCGCTTACATATTTGCGCCAGCACGGACGACGGTAGCGGATTTCCAACCCAAATGCTGTTTGACTATCTGGAATGGATGCAATCAGAGTGTCAAGTCTCAATCTCATGACCTCATCTTCCAGACGGACAGTATGTAACTTGAATTTAGTCCAGGCATCTGCTGTTGATAGGAGTATAATCTGCTTGTCACAATCACTACTCTTGTATGCCCCTTTCATGCACCACACACATCGTCTTATCGTGAAGGACACCCATACTGGAGCGGAGCCTTTTAGGTGCACTGGCCTCTGGGGAAGTGTCTTGTTGATCTTATGCTTCATCTCTTTCACGACGTTCCTCGGATTTGTGTTTGCGCTTTTCGGCTTGAGAGAGCTTGCGCTTGCTGGATAATGATGCCTAACAAGTGCTATGCATGTGGTGACCCTTTGGTCCCTTCTCTCAATCCACATTTTCATGTATATGTTGAAACTTATCAAGTTCTTTCCATTGTAAAGACTTTTCCCAGATGGATTCCCACTTCTCAGGTGTAATGTTTTCCAAACGATCATCTGTGGTACATCGCTTACCACAGCGTAAAATGCACTCGTATTCATTTAATGCCTTGGCTGGTAACTCTTCACTCTCTCTCTTCTATTATCCATTATTTCGGTCACTTCACAAGTCGGCGATTTCCATCAGATGGGCATGCGATGCATCTGAAACAGTGCAAAAGTAATATTAGATATACACTTGATTTTTTTTCCCCACTTCGCCGTATCGTGGGCATGCGATGCATCTGAAATAATATAAAAAGTAATATTAGATATGCTAAAATTAGTGGAAAACAACTCGCATGCCCATCTAGCTTATCTTGTGCCAGAGACATTACATTTCATGTTTTTCAAGATGGCGGACAGTGGCCATCTTGGATTTAGAGGTCAGGATGAATCCTAAACTCTACAATAACCATTCCAGTGGATTTGTAATGCCATAATTAGTGAAAAATGACACCTCATTTGTCCTTGTAGCTCATCTAATGCCAGAGATATTACATTTCATGTTTATATCCCCTGCCGCGTGGCGGAAGGGGGATATTGTTCAAGATGGCGTTGGCGGCCATCTTGGATTTAGAGGTCAGAATGATCCCATACAAACTCTACAATAACCATTCCAGTGGATTTGTAATGCCAGAATTAGTAAAAAGGACACCTCATTCGTCCTTGTAGTTCATCTGATGCCAGATGTATTACATTTCATGTTTTTCAAGATGGCGTTGGTGGCCATTTTGAATATTGGGCTCTAGCAGAGTTAGCCGTCATTTTTCAGAGGGGCATAGGAGCTCATTTTCCTTTAAAATGGTTCAGGTTGTCAAATCCATCGAGAGAAAAAGGTAGGAACAAAATGGTCATGGATTCCAAGCAAATAACCCTACTAATAAAAAAACATATTTATTTATTCATTTTGAATGCATGGTCAAGGCACGTGGA
Source organism: Eptatretus burgeri (assembly GCF_056783735.1). NCBI lineage: Eukaryota > Metazoa > Chordata > Myxini > Myxiniformes > Myxinidae > Eptatretus > Eptatretus burgeri. The sequence continues at coordinate 24,390,731 of NC_140961.1, forward strand.
AGAGCTAGTACGAATACACTGAATGGATCAGGATGCGACAGGACAAATGGAACAGTAGAGAGAGGGGTGAAACACCAACAGTCGAGTTGAAAGCCAAGATAGAGGCAGACTTGGACAAACATTGGGTATGGGGACAACGGGGGACAGGAGAGGATGCATGGGGTTTGAAGGACACTTGTTTATCCATCTTTTTCTCCATTGACTTGCATATGTAGGATTTTTTGTTTGTTTGTTTGTTTGTTTGTTTAAAAGTGACTGTAAATTATCACCTCCCTTTGTTTAAAGGTGACTGGTCCACAGAATCAGAAATTACAAAAAAAAAAAATTGACGTGCTGATATTGATTTGTAAGTAATATTCAAAGAACTGAACGTGGTTTTTAATTACAATGATTTTTTGAGGTGTTAAAGTTTTTTAAAAGCCAACGTGGTGGGTACCGCCTTTACAAATTCCAGAAACTTCCATGGCCATTGCATAATCTATGTGGCATCATCACCAGTACGATTGTTTCAGCATGCAAAGAATAATGGCCGCACAACTCGCTTCAGACTCGTGAGAAAGTGAATTTGACGAATAACTTTCTGATCAACAATCCTCAGATTATGACGATGGTCAAAATCATGATGTAGAAGGTGCTGTCAGACTGTACATGTATGAACCCAAGGTGGAAATTGGGGATGACATTGTGCATGAAATACCTGGTGTTCACAACAATTAGGATGATGTCGAAGAAATACTTGGCAATAAGAACTGGTAAGTGGTAAATCAGAGAGTTGGGACATGGTAAATGTGGAGTTTAGTGGTATTTTGATGTAATTATTGCAGCTGGGTGTGCGCTGCCGCTCGCCACGTCGCCACAGGGCGAATCCCCCTTACCTGTGGCTAATATTTTAAACCACCCATTAGTCACTGTGGCTAATCCATGTTTTAGTGTTTTTTTTTTTTTTTTTTTACCAGTTTTAGACGAATTTTGGGTGATTTTAGCACAGAATTCAACCTTCGTTGAGACGTCGCCATTTTGTATGTTTTGATTATGGGAATCGCGCGTGATTTTGTACAAGCTTATATATATATATACTAACTTTAGTAGTTTTAAACTAGTTTCTAGTAAAAAGAAATTGACCGAAATTACGCATGATTCCCATGATTGTCATCTCAAAAAAAAATCCCCCCCCCCCCCGAATGATTCGGCGCTACTCGGTGCTACATGCTTCGTTGGGTCAGTGGTTGCCAGGTGAGTTTTGACACAATCAGTAGTAGTACCTGTAGTAGGACGAGTTTGTTTGGATGGGAGAGTTTGTTTGGATGAGTGAGTTTGATGGGTGACTTTGGTTGGTTGGATGAGGGAGTTTGTGTGAGATTGGTTGGATGAGTGAAGTTGTTTGAGATTGGTTGGATGAGTGAGTTTAACTGGCATGAGGTTGGTCCAATCCTGGTCCACAACCACCCCCATCCCCCACTACCACCTACTAAAGGCACAACGACCATACACACACACACACACACACACACACACACACACACACACACACACACACACACACACACACACACACACACACACACACACACACACACACACACACACACACACACACACACACCATCACCACCACCACCATCCCTCACAATCACCACCTCCCCTGATGGTCGTTCATTCAACCGATCTCACACGTCAAACTCACTCATCCAACCAATCTGAACAATCCAACTCGCTCATCCAACCAACCTCACCCATCAAACTCACACATCCGCCTTAAAAGTAACTTATTATTTCATATTGCTAAAAAAAAACCTTTTGAATAAAATATGTGGCTATTTCCTTTCTCCTGTGGCTAATCATTCTAAACCTGGATTAGCCACAGTGGCTAATTCCTTTTGAAAGCCAGAGCACACCCAGTGTAGTAATGATAAATGCGCTCATTTAAAAGTAAGTGTATACAATTGTCGACACCATACTGGATGGGACCATCCTCACAATGTACATGTAGTGAGTGAGTGATGTGCAACAGGTTAATTAACAATGATTGCACATAACTGTACAACCACCGGGGCAACAGTACTCTACTTACCCTCAGTTTTTGGTACTTTTCTGTCCTTTTTTTTTCTTTCCCATTAGAATATTATGATCTCTAATCTTCATGTGGATCATTTCAGCTTTCAATCACTTCAAAGCTTTTATTTTTTTTTAGTCTATGACACGATTACGGTATATCTATGTATAAAGCGTATATCGGCCGCACGTAAACACAAGTCTGGAGGAAAAAATGTTCTGAAAAAGATGTAGTGGGTCATGATATGACTTAATCCCATCACTGTTTATTTTTTTTTATATATTTTTATTTTTTTAATGAGCGGGGGCAATCGAGAGTACAAAGAGGCCAACAAATACTAAAATCTTCGTTTCAAGATATTTATTCAAGAAAGAAAAAGCAATGTTTAAGTGTTAAGTGAAGCCATATTCATTCATTAAATCAAACATAAATTTCTGATTCTGTGCACCTGTAAAACATTCCCACTGGCAAAAAAAAAAATTTTTTTTTGATTTGCATGCCAATGAGAAAAACTTTCTACAATTATTTGCATTCTTTATTTATTTCTTGTTTTATTTTTGGCTTTCTATTTGAATTTTACATTGACCTGCCTTTCTCCTGTATCTCCCATAAGCATGTCTTCAGTGCAAAGTCAGTTTGCTGTCCAAGTCATACCCTCACACCAAGTGCTTGCATTGTGTAACAGGAGCTGCAGACACCAACAGACAAACGTATATTTGTGCTGGCTGCTGCTATACACGCTGGATACTCTGTAGAGCGCCTCTATACACTTACACGCATTGACCGCTGGTTCTTGTACAAGATGGCCACAATTGTGAAACACAACCGAGCCCTGACGGCTTACAGAGATACGGAGATGTCACTGCCTCGTCCTGTTCTTCTTTACTCCAAACAACTGGGTTTTTCTGATAGGCAAATAGCCTTGGCCATCCAGAGGTGAGCTCATACAACATTATTTTTTTCAGTGTGCGTGCATGTATGTACTGTACATATGTATATTATGAATATGGAAATGTACGATGGCCATACCGAAAGTGATGAACACATTTATTTACAGTAAAACGAAGATACACGTAAGAAAACTGATATTATCAATTGTAACTTGACATTCCGCATTATTTTTCTTCAAAATCTCCAGATCAATCCACGGATTTTTGCCAGCACTGCACGAGCTCAAAAATCCCACTGCGATACAAGTCAGCTGTGCGCAGCTTGTTGCGAACTGTTGAAATTATCTGAACTGCCTCGTCTTTTTTCATAGCGCTGGCCTCTCATGACCTTTCTTGAGTCCGAACAGATGGTAACCAAGAACGGACTGTATGGAGGTTGGAGAGCATTTCCCAGCCATTCTTTGAGATTTCCTCCAATGTTAGATGCGCTGTGTGAGGTCTAGTGTTGTCATGTTGAATGATGACAACTTTTTTAATTTGGCACTTTTCCCCCCAAGTGCACGTTTCAGTTTATTGAGTGTCTGAACGAAGCAAGCTACGTTGACGGTTTCCCCCTTTGGGCAAGAAATCAACCATTACACTGAACAACAAATTTCAAAAAATTTTTTTTACTGGAGATGTGTAAAGTGATTAAGACTAATTTGGGTACGCTGATTTCAAAAATCATAACCGTTTTGCTGTATCACGTCAGGATTTTCAGGAACAGAAATATTCCCATTGCCTAGAAGTCAGGATTTCAATGAAATTTACATATGTCTTTAACATGTCTATTTCGTACAATTGTTGTTAACTTGTGTTATATTTCTTTCTTTCAGATAAAGATGAGTAGGCATTCCTGTACCAATCATCCTGACAACTTCTGTTATGTCTGTGGTCGGTATACCAAAAAAGATCAACAGCGAAGTATATCTACAGCAGTGAAAATGAAGGCCGCCTACTTTCACTACTTCGGGTGTAAGGTGGGGGACCAAGAACAGAGCTGGGCACCACACATCTGCTGCACAAGCTGTCACACAACCTTGACTCAGTGGTTGGTGGGCAAGCGCGCGAGCATGCCATTTGCGGTGCCCATGATATGGCGTGAGCTGCAGAATCATGATGATTGTTATTTCTGCTGCACAAGCATTGCCGGCTTCAACAAGAAGAATAAAGGTCACATCAAGTACGCTGACTGCGTCTCTGCTCGTAAACCTGTGCCTCATGATGACGAGAACCCCGTTCCAACACCTCCAGCTGATCAGAACATAGCTGTAAGCAGTGGTGAAGAGGATGGTGATGATGAACCTTTTGAACCCGACACTCAAGAATCACACCTTCTGAACCAGGGAGACTTAAATGATCTTGTAAGAGATCTCTCGCTGTCAAAGGCGAAGGCAGAGCTGCTTGGATCAAGGCTGCAGCAGTGGAATCTACTTGAACCTAACACCAAGATATCCTTGTTCAGAGCACGTCACAGAGACATGGCTGAGTTCTTTGAGATGGAAGACACGATGACATTCTGCAGTGACATCAACGGTCTGTTGAAAGAACTTGGGTGTGATCACGATCCTGCAGACTGGCGCCTCTTCATCGACTCGGGGAAGAACAGCTTGAAGGCTGTTTTGCTCCACAATGGCAATGAGAAACCATCAGTCCCACTGGCTCACGCGTTCGGCATGACAGAGACCTATGAGACTATGCGGCAGCTGCTTGATTCCATCAAGTACAATGACTTCAACTGGCACATCTGCGGAGACTTGAAAGTGGTGGCGCTGTTGTTAGGGCTGCAGTCAGGCTACACGAAATACATGTGCTTCCTTTGTCTCTGGGATAGCAGAGACGACAAGAATCACTGGACGAAGAAAGATTGGGAAGAGCGAAAAGAGCATGTACCTGGTCGACACAACATGAAGCATGTCGCCCTTGTCGACCCAGCCAAGGTTTTCCTTCCACCACTCCACATAAAGCTCGGCTTGATGAAAAGTTTTGTACGGGCAATGGATCTGAATGGGCGTGGGTTTTTATACCTCAAGGGAAAGTTTGGCAACACCTTGTCGGAGGCCAAGATCAAGGCTGGTGTCTTTGTTGGACCGCAAATCCGACAGATTATGAAGGACGAAACTTTTCCGACAACTCTAAACCCCAAAGAGCTGGCAGCGTGGAGGAGCTTCAAAGCTGTGACGGACAACTTCTTGGGGAACGAGCGCGCGGACAACTATGAAGAAATAGTGCAGCAGCTGCTGGAGTCCTTCAGGAAACTTGGCTCCAGGATGTCCCTGAAAATCCATTTCCTACACCAGCACCTGAACTTCTTCCCTGACAACTTGGGAGCAGTCTCGGACGAGCACGGCGAGCGATTCCACCAAGAGATTTCACTCATGGAGACGCGTTACCAAGGGCGGCACAACCCGAACATGATGGGCGATTTCTGCTGGTTCCTGCATCGTGAAACTGACACAGAGCAGCACAAACGCAAAGCCAAATGCCTAAAGCATTTTTAATTACATTCTAGTGGAGTTTTTCTGTAATTTCTATAATTTTGAAGCATTCATGATGAAATAAATGAATAAATGAATATTTGTAAATTTCATTGAAATCCTGACTTCTAGGCAATGGGAATATTTCTGTTACTGAAAATCCTGACGTGATACAGCAAAACGGTTATGATTTTTGAAATCAGCGTACCCAAATTAGTCTAAATCACTTTACACATCTCCAGTAAAAAAAATTTTGTTGTTCAGTGTTATGCATCCCTTGGCATCCCAAAGACTGTTCCCATAACTTTACTGCTTGAGGGTACTGTTTTGATCTTATTTTTTTGGAGATGTGGACTGATGCCATTCCATTGCTTTGATGCTTGTTTTCTGGGTTAAAATGGTGGAACCAGCTTTCATCACCAGTCACAATAAGGAACAGGAAGTCATCGTCCTTTGCAGCATGTCGTTGAAGCAATTGTGATGACACATCTGTGCGTGTGTTTTTGTGTTCCTCTGGAAGCAAATGGGGAACCCAACGGGAACAAACTTTCCAATATCCCAAGGTCTCTATCATCTCCTGTACAGCACAATCTCCTCTGTCAAGCTGTGCTGCGATCTCCCTTATCATCAGTCTTTGGTCCTCACCGATGAGCGCATCAACTTCCTGCTTATTGTGTTCAGTCATAGCGCTTCCTAGTCTACCACAGCGTGGCTGATTGGCGATGTCCATGTTTCCGTCTTTAAAGTGTTTCACCCACCTTCTGACTCTGTTAGCGCCCATGCAGGTATCTCTCCACACCTGGCTCAATCGGCCCTTTTGTCACAATGGATTGTGGAACACCAATGTTGTGCATGTACCGAACCTGTGTTTATATTGGAATGGATAGATGTCATGAATAACTCGTGTTCTGCTATATTCGGCACAAACGTGCAGAATCCACTGATGCTAATGACTTTTGGTACGGCCCTCCTTTATGTACAGTACATATACATATACGAGGTCCGTCTAAAAAAGTAACGGGACTGACCACAGAAATTTTATTCAAAAAAATATATTGAAATCACAGCTTGTCCCCTTCAAAATAGTTTCCCTCCAGTCTCACACACTTGTCCATCCTCTTCTTCCACGCTTCGATGCACCCCCGGAAGGCTTCTTCTGGAATCCTCCGGAGCTCCGTCGTCACGGCCCTTTTGATGGCCTCCACATCAGGAAATCGGGTCCCCTTGATCACCCCCTTGAGCTTGGAGAATAGGAAAAAATCATAAGGGGCCAAGTCTGGCAAATACGGGGGTTGCTCCAGAATTGGCTGTTCCTCATGTTGCACGTTCCTCTCCGCACGTTCCTCTCCGCCAGAAACTGTCGGATGCTCAGGGCACTGTGAGCAGGGTTGTTGTCATGGTGGAGCACCCAGGCGTTGTTCTCCCACAGATCCCTCCTCTTGTCACTGACTGATCTCATGAGATGCCAGAGGATCTCCTTGTCCACGTATTGATTCACTGTTTGACCCTGTGGTAGAAACTCAAAGTGGACGATGCCCTTGATGTCAAAAAACGCGATGAGCATCACCTTGACCTTCGACTTCGACATCCTTGCTTTCTTTGGTCTTGGTGATGCCAGACTTTTCCACTGATGATTCTGCCATTTGGTCTCGGGAACGTATTCGAATATCTACGATTCATCGCCAGTAATGACTCTCCCGAGCAGGTCTGGATCATCCTCGAGGCACTCGATAATGTCTTGACAGACAGTGACTCTGCTGTTTCTGGTCCTCTGATAACAGCTTGGGGACCAACTTTGCACACACCTTGCGCATTTCGATATTTTCAGTGATGATGCTCCAGACAGTGTTCTTGTTCATGGAAAGTTCCTCAGCAATCATCCGCACCGTGAGTCAACGATCTGCGCGCACCATCTGCTTCACACGCTCGACATTGTCCGCCGTTCTGCTCGTTGAAGGTCTTCCAGACCGTGGATCATCCTCAACCTACTCCCGTCCCTCTTTGAACCTCTTGTGTCATTCAAATGCACGTGTACGTTACACCGTTTCTTCCCCGTAGACTTGCTGCAGCATTGCGAAGGATCCGGAAGTTGTTTTGCCAAGCTTGGCAAGAAACTTCAGATTGGCTCTCTGCTCACGACTCATAGCGCGACGACACAGACTAGACAACGTGTAAACCACGACCTGTAAAAAAATCACACAATGAGCGCAGTCAACCATCACCAATCATATATATATATTGCTGGAATGTTTCAAAAGTCTGTGACACACCCCGTTCATTCAAGTTGTGTAAGTGGAGCACACAGCAGGCTCAGTCCCGTTACTTTTTAGATGGACCTCGTATATATACATATCGAGCAAATGATAGAGTGAATAGAGCAGAATGTTGGTAAAGCACAACATGGCTTTTCGTTAAATCCATAAGCAAAGTGACGGTTACTTTTGCTAATATGTTCATATGATGTAATCAGACTTCGGATAAACAAGTGTGAAATTGAAATGCCTGTTGTTGAGCATTTTAGTTACGATGTGTTATGTCAGTGGTAGCATGCAGGGAGTAAAACTTTTGTGATCTGCTTTCAGCACCGAGCTGGCTGTGCGAAAGTTGCGACAAGAACACGGCGTCCTACCGTGGGTGAAGCACATCGACACGGTCGCTGCTGAGTGGCCTGCTTGCACAAATTACCTCTATTTGACATATGGAGCAAGTACGCACGACTTGTCATTCAGTCCTGGCCTCGTCATGGTTTTGGGCTCAGGCGTGTATTGCATTGGCAGTAGTGTGGAATTTGATTGGTGCGCTGTGGATTGCATCCAGGAGCTACGGAAGGTGAGGTTGCATTTTAATCACGAGTGAAAGTTTGGAGCAAATCATTTAATTGGAGATGTAAACTGCTGTCATGGATTTGTTCGGATTTGTTCCATTCCATCTATTCCATTTTGGCCCAATCAAAAGTAGTTTTCTCAAAACGTTTGCCATGCCCGATGATGTGCCATTTTATTGGTGGTGCTTCAAGTGCATCCATCACAGGATTGTCGTTTTTGTCCCCATTTATTCTGATCATCATGAGATTGTTGTTGTTGTATGGCCATCAAATCCCATGCCACTCCATTATCCATCCTTAACGGGTATATCCACCACTTGTGAACATTATGACTGACCGTCTTAAGCTAAAACTCAGACACATTTCTAAATCATACATGTTGGACAATTTTATTAGATAAAAGGAAAATATATACTTGAAGAGAATAATTCTGCAGAGGATGTTGGGCAACGGCAGTTCTACTCATTTGATTATACCTTTGTCGTACTATTTTAATACATATCTGAAATGCTTCTGATATAAATTCAATTTTCCAGCACTGATATCTACCGATATAAAACACGGTGTGTGTGTGTATTTGTATATTTGTCTCTTCCCATTCATAAGGACGATTTAAGTAGGGTTTTAAAGGCCAATCTTTTCACATGACTGTGTGTTCATTGTGGTCTATTTTTTTTTTCAGGACCAAAAAAAAAAAACTTGAAAAACCAGCTTTTTTTAGTTACATAAAAGAGTAGTTGCATCTCTTCTGTTGGAAATGTAGATGGTAACTTGCAACCGGGCCTCATGGGGCGGTGTACAGAAGCGTTTTGTTAAATAACAATAAATACAAGGCGCAGGGTAGTGAAATTCGCTGCACGCGATGAGCGATGCACGCAGAGTAAACCGAGTGTTCATTTGCGTCCGTGGGATATCTAATAAATCATGAAGATATAAACACACCTGATGCTAAGCCGGGGCTTTAGACTTTGGTATGCTATTGAGGCTGTACCGTCAAAACGAAACACCCCACAAGTTAAAGAAAATATGATCACATTTGTACATGTAGTTTTATTTAAAAAACGTTTTTTTTTTTTTTTTGTTTTTCTTCCTGCGAATTGAAACATCATATCTTCCAGTCTCTTTCAATATTTCGAATAAAATAATTCCAACCTCTCATTTTTGACGGACTTTTCTACTCTTATACGATACACAACCAAAAGTCATGACTCACCCCGATCCATTTCTGAGAATTGCCCATGTAACTACTTTGCTTCGTGATGAATATCATCAATAAACTATATACAATTGGTTTGGGAGAATTCATTACTCGGTTTCAGTGCATCACATCTCAGAGGAAGAAGTTAATGGAGTTGCAGTAAGGAATGAAAATCAATTGTCAAAATGGACATCTCTATCAGGATATCATATCATCTTTATCAGGCTGATATTGTTAAAGATCCAGGGTTCACAGTTTTGCCACAAGGGGAAGCGCTCGAGTTCCTCTCGAACATCCGGTCCTGATGCCACCGGGCACGAATAACTTCTTGTTCTGGCAAGTTGTTAAGCAACCACAAGTGCCGATTAGTCCTGCCGATCTGGCAGGGTTGCACTACCTCATGTGATACTTTACGTGTGGACGGCCGCACCAATGTGGGGTGGGGGGGGTCTCGTGTCCTTGATGCTTACTCTAATTAACTCACTGGATCAGGTGCAGCCGAGCGGAGCTGTGAGTACGCACCGGCTAATGAGCAAATTGTGTGGGGCAGAACTTCCCGGCTAAACTGCGTGCGGACTATGCTGGGCCAACAGGGAAAAGACGTGACGAGCTGGTACATTTATAACAAGCAGGTTTATTTATCACAAGGGAAATGCAAATATTTATAAAACAAATGAGGCACGGTGCAGATCTATGCTGATATTCAGAACTTCTACAATCTTAACTTGTATTATACAAGACAGGCACCATCAGAAACGTACCCCAATGAAAGTGAGAGAGCAAAGAGAGATGAGGAAAAGTTTGAGGTGTTGGCAACCTCTTTTGTGTCTGTCATGGCCAATGTGCCCACTCTTCCCAGTCGCTTAGGAGGGGGAGGAGGGGAGGAAAACTGAGGATGTCTAAGATTCGTGGTCGGAGGAGGTGCGATGAAATGCAGATGAGGTGCAAAGAGGAAAAATGGAAAGACCAAGTGTTGGCCCCGTCCATGCGAGGACTCTGCACCAGAAATGGCCTCATTCGCTTCTGTGCCTCACCACGCGACTCATCTCGAGATTAACATGAGGCGAGGGTATCTGGTGGTGCTCTCCAGCCACGAACATGTGCTGGACACCAAATGGGGGCCGTATTTGAGCGCAAGTCAAGTCATAAGTCACAAGATTTGTGACTCAGTCCAAGTTGCTGACGAGTCGCCATCTCTGGTCCCTTGCAGACACCTGGGTGTGGGGAGTAGAAGAGACCATAGAAAGTGAAGAGGGTGCAAGACCAGAAAGGACATGTTAGAAGACAGACATTCCACCGACCTTTGTGTGATGCGAGAGTAACAGGCGTCGAGAAGCGGCCTCATCACGGGAGATTCCAAGTTTTTGAAGTCTTGGTTTCCATGGCAGCAAGATGTGTAAGGTGTGAGGCAGGAGTGCCAGTCCTGAGAGCACTCTATTGAGCTGTGGATGAAGGCCTTGCAAGTTGGTAAAAGTTCATAGTTGTCCAGGAAAGACTTTGCACGAAAGAGGTTGAAACTTCCGTCTGCGAGCAGTGTGGTTTTTTTTGTTTTTTTTCTCCCTATTTTTTCCCAGAATACGCTTCAATAGCAGCGTATCGTCCCACGTACAATGTTTCTGTCCTGCTTTCATCAGCTTGGGCAATGGCACCATTTTCCATGGCATGAGGCAATGAATGGGTATCCTAGTCCCCTGAAATGTACAGTGAGGTTTGATAGAAGAAGGTGGTAGTAGATGATAGACGATGTGTACACTCTGTGAAAAGATACCTAATGGTTGCATACGAATACCTGTAAGTTGTCATTTATTATCATTAAACTTGTGTGCCATGACTTTTAGTTGTATAAATGGGGATGAGCTGCACATTGGCCTGAGCAGCAGTTTGAATGGGGGTGTTTTTGCTGAATTATTTCAAATTGTTCTAATTTATCTTCACATGATTGTTCTTTGCAGCTTGGCTACCAAACAATTATGGTGAACTATAACCCAGAAACAGTAAGCACAGATTACGACATGTGTGATCGTCTGTACTTTGATGAGATTTCCTTTGAGGTAAGAAAATGAAACATACACACACTCACACACCCACATATGCACTGATGAACACGTACGACGCATCACACACACACACACACACACACACACACACACACACACACACACACACACACACACACACACACACACACACACACACACGCATTTCATCCATCCATTGGGCCCATATTCCGTGCAGAGCGTTGGTGCTGCTTAAGCAGTCTCCTTGGCTATTGGGCACAATCCTGGACCTCGGTGTCGCCACTCCGACACGGTATACCAGCATGCTGGCACTCATTTTGCCGACCTCGGAAGGATGACAGGCCGAGTTAACCCCACCTGGTATTGATTCAACAACTGAATGGGATTTGAACTCAGGATTCTAGGATCACAAGCCCACCACCCCTAACCATTTAGCCAACACCAGGCATACACGTGCATTGATGAACACTTACAATGCATAATACAATACACAACCACATCCAGACAGACAGACGCACACACACACACACACACACACACACACACACACACACACACACACACACACACACACACACACACACACACACACACACACACACACACACACGCACTTTGTGCTCATATTTTGCACGATTCATTGATTTAATATTTAGTGTTATCTGGATGGATAAGCTGTGATTCCAATAGTCTACCTTCTCTAACTAAAGAAGTACTTGAGACTTAATTATTTCATAATCGGACTATTCCACCTTATCTCGGACAACTACTTGTGCAGAAGTGTTATTTTAATTTCTATTTTAATAGTCTGATCTGGACTCTGATCTTCACAAAAATCAAATCAATTCATCCCTGTCACACACCCAACCTGTCCACCAAGTTTCATCCAAATCCGTCCATAACTTTTTTGAGATCATCAGCAGCACAGCCACTCCCCTCTGCCAATGATGTTACCCCACAGCCTTGTGCTGCATACAACCGAAGAAGGTGTCGAGTATTTTGGGCGAGTGATCTCACATTAGCCTTCTGTTGTGTGTGAATGTGACGTGCATACTGTATTTGACTTGACGCTGTTATTAATCCCTTACCGGTTTCACCGAAGGGGATTGTAGGTTTTCTCTCCGTCTGTCCGTCTGTCCGTCTGTCTCACCAGTGGTTTTACCGACTTTTCCCCCATACCCTTCAACATATTTAACTGAAACTTGGTACGTGCTTTATTATGGTGTCGCAGAACAAACTTTTTTAAACTTAGAAAATATTACATTATATATGGGTCAGTGTTCAGCTTTCTGCAGATGCTTTCTGCATTAAACGCAAACTAATTTTTATCTCCCAAACATTAATCGGGACCAATTGGGGGATGTGTATTGCAAAGCAATTCTCACTCTTGTTCCATCTATTTCTGTAGCTAAGTTGTAATCTGCTATTTAATCCTTCTTATAAGGCATGTATCGACCTGTTTGTTTTAGTTTTTGCTCTGTAATGTTGTTGCTTTTTTTATTATTATTTTTATTATTTAGGTCGTAATGGATATTTATGAGCTGGAGAACCCTGAAGGTATAATTCTTTGCATGGGTGGCCAATTGCCCAACAACATCGCCATGGCACTGCACCGCCAGAAGTGCCGCATCTTGGGCACGTCTCCTGAATCTATCGATGGAGCCGAGAACCGGTTCAAGTTTTCACGCATGTTGGATTCAATGGGTATCATTCAGCCCCAGTGGAAGGAGCTCTCTGACGTGCAGGTTGGTGCTTTTGCCTTTGTCAGTTCTTGTCACTTTCATGTAATTTATTTTTTGAAGAAATACATCTAAGACTGTGTGTCTATTGACTTGCAGCAGATATTTCTCTGAAATCTTCACTGTATCCAGGTTGGACATGTTTAGTACGTCTTACTTGCTTATCCTCATTGTCTTTCAACACGTATAGCTGCAAAATATGTCTTGAGGGATGTCTATCTATTCCATATATGAAAAGTTGACAGGTGTGTGTGTGTGTGTGTGTGTGTGTGTGTGTGTGTGTGTGTGTGTGTGTGTGTGTGTGTGTGTGTGTGTGTGTGTGTGTGTGTGTGTGTGTGTGTGTGTGTGTGTGTGTGTGTGTGTGTGTGTGTGTGTGTGTGTGTGTGTGTGTGTGTGTGGTGAGGCCATTGCAAGTAAACATATCACGTTCTCCTCCTGGAAGGAAAACCCTACTGATGGCAACCTGCAGTCTCTCTGCACACCTCAGAACCACCGTGTATCCTATGAAGAATCAGGGCCCAACATCAGGATCATGTGCAATATAAATTATCCAGCCTCGCACTATCCTCTAAAGTCTAAAGCCTGGAACGAGCTGGTCAGCTCTGTCTGATGCACATTCCCTTTCCATTATTTCCCTCCTCAATAATTGAGTCATGCGAGACACTGCCAATGAAAAAAAAACAGCGTTTCAAACTCTGTCGAGACTCAAAAGGCCAAGGTCCCAAATTTATCCCTTCCTGTACCTCCATCTTGGATATTTCATTCGTTCTGAGACAGTATTGGATGGATGCCTTGAACTCCAATCAAGAGGTTAGGGTCATCTCTGGATATATCTCTCGAGCTTTTGAAACTGGCATCCAGCCTTTATTTCCAAGTGGTCTTCCTTTGGTATTTCGGGTCTCTTGCTCAAATGGTTGTCTGATTTCCTTGATGACTGGAACCAGTGGGTGGCCCTTAAAGGTGTCCTTTCCCATGATCTTTCCCTTCAAGCTGTGGTTCCATAAATCAGCATCTTAGGACCTACGTTATTCTTGATCTATCCGATTATTTTTACTCTACCCTGTGTAGAAAGATGCATCACTCGTGTGAACAGCCAACCGCTTCTGAATCTTTTGTCAGACATGGACAAGATAAGCCCCTTGTCAGCGACTACGAACGTGACATTGAAGTCACATGCTCTCATACCGCCTGTCCACAATCAGCCACGATATGGACTATCCAATCCACTTATCTGGACAGCCACTGCAAGAAGTGCCTGGAACTCCTTAGCCTCACTATCTGCAACAACATTTTGTGAGTGGATCACATCACCAAACTAAAAAGGTTAGTCACTGTCTGGGTATTCTACATGGATCTAAGGCATTCCTGAGCCACACCAATCTCATCACAGTGTAGGAACTACATGGAGTACAGCTTTCCACTTTAGGCTGGTGCTCCTACTTCCCAACGTGCTTCAATTCAGATTATCGAAAATAAGACCTTCTGCA
>NC_140961.1:24412955-24452955 GCF_056783735.1 Eptatretus burgeri
GGGGTTGCTGATGCTCGGGGTATAGAGGATTTTTATTGCCCCGCGACGAGCGTCTCCACCTCGGCCAGGTCACGCTGTCGGCCTCCCTGGGGTGCAGCTCCCTGCACGACGCGAGCACCCCCTCGTCTGCCCTCGCCGCCTCTCCACAGCTCCGTCCCCTCCGTTCCGACTCCAACGCACACGACGACCAGCTCCTTCTTGCCAACTCCACCGCCCGCGAAGTCTTGACTCTCTGTTCCCTCTCGACTCTCCTACTCCCTGGACTGACGAACACGGTCGCTTTTATCAGCCCCGTAGCTTCGCCCTCTCATCTTTGACCCCCTCCCTTCGACCTTTCACCTCGCTCCCCATTGGCCCGAGAAAAAGTGGGTGTGAATGCTTTTTGATCCATAAATTTGCATATATCGATCGCCCTCCAACGCCCTGGAGGCGGGGCCAAATCGCCCCTCGCTCACCGATTGGACGGCAAAAAGTGGGCGTGTGTCGTTTTTGATCCGTTTTTGAAGCACAAAATCCGTGATTTTGTACACGCTGTTCGGCGCGCGCCCTGCACGAGTCCAACACCGGTACCCACAAGCGGCGCAAGAACGGTGGCGATGCGACGGTTGTGAGGTGTGACGTGAAGGTCGTGGCGGTTGTGGTGAAGCGGCGTTGTGGTTGGTGGTTGATGTTGTGACTGGTGGTGGTAACAATGGCGGTTGGTCCAAAATAAAGATAGTAAAAGAAAAACGGCTATCCTGAAGAGTCGCAGCACGCATAAATGACATGTATTCCCACTAGACAACGGGTTTGGGCCTAACTACACATGTACTTACCGAGATACCTCACCAAAGGGACCTGAATGGTGGTTTGCGAATTTGGTAACCACAACAATATATATGTATATGTATATATATATATATATATATATATATATATATATATATATATATATATATATATATATATATATATATATATATATATATCGGGGCGTATTATGTGATACCGTCCGTCTGTGTCTGTCTCTGTCTGTCTGTCCGTTCCGTCCTGTCCGCACTCTAACTCCCAAAGTTTTCAACTTTCACGTTTCATATTTGGTACATAGGGTACAGACTGTGGAGACGGTGTGTAGTGACATACGTTCGTCATCTAAAGTGGTTACCATGGCAACCAGGATGCTGTTTTCCATGTTGTAGCACATTTCTGTATATACCTTCTTGTTCGGGCGTATATTGTGCTCACTTGCGCTCTTGTTACTGATTACAATATACAAATACATATATTGCTTTATAATTATACTTCACTGCAATGCTTTATAAAAATATTAATTATTAGACTCGTCTTTTAAAACGATAAATGTATAAACAGGCGAGCATTGGGTGGCTTTGACACCAACTCTGGTTGATTTCTGGATGAAGGATGTTGCAAATCGTAGATTGGTGAAAGTTAATTTTTACTTTTGGAATACAGTATTTTGAATGAACTGGAATTACTTATTTTGGTCAAAGCTGAGCGAAGCAAGGTCGAAGCCATTTATTCTTGGTACATGAAACACCCTGCAACCCATGACTGCATAAAACAGACTTTTTGAAATGCCGGCCACATTTTCCATCCAATCATCACGTAGCATTTGTTGCAGAGTAGTATACCATTTAACTGGAATGTAGTAAAACTTAATCTTACTGTGTTAAAGGCAGGCAACTGGAGGTGCGTGCGTGCATGCGTGCGCTAAAATCTTCAGTCAAAGGAATTAATTTCTTGAGGTTGAAGTGAAGGGGGGAACCCGAAAATGGTGAAGGGGGGACCCTGAAAGTTTTAGCCATTTCGGTCAAATCCTCTCGGTGGAGTAGATGACACATGCATACGTTCTCTCGACTATAAATACATGGTGGTTCATTTGATTTGTAGAAATTTGTGTTGATCGTAGATAATTATTTTCAGGTGCTCTTGTGGTAAATGCCGGGCAATAAACAGGTGTTTGATTCACCGCTCAAATTGTCCATGTACATGTACTGGTAGTTGGGTAGATATGGTGTTGCAGTTTCAAGCGACGGCTGTTCCTTCCATTTGATCATGGGGATGGCACCCCCTCTCAATTGTGGTGGATAACCATGACATGTAGCCATCTCTGTTGATTCATAACACTGCTCTGCAACATGTTCGGAGCACAAAAAGCGAACATTTTGAAGGCCAGTTCCATGTTCGGGTATTTCGGACAAACTTCATCCAATTTCTGGCAAACCTTGGGTCTTTCGGCCATTGATGCAGCATGAAACCATCTCGGTTTGTATTGCTTATATACGAGCACCAACGACGCATCGACTCGGCATATTTGTGGAAAATCGAAAATTATTCGACATTTGAGTTGAATCATACCGTGATGTAACCTGTATATAGTACGGATCTGGTGGTCTACTTCTGTGTGTGACGTCAGGGCTAATATTAATAAGAAGAAGAAGGTTTCGACTTTTAATCACAAATTTACCAACTTTATAATTCGGCAATCAAAAAAACGACTCATCATATCTATTTTTGGGGGTTATCAAGGGATATATTAGCATCAAGATGATGTGAGCATTTGGGTTCCCCTTTCAGTGTTTCTTTTAATCGGTATTAATTGACGTTTTAAAGATGGACAGTGGAGATTAATAAATTGCTTGTTAAATATCCTACCTCTTGTTGTACGTTGGTAACATACAGGACGCATTACTCTCCGTAAATGTTTTTGTACCAGGACACCCTCTGGGTCATTGGTGCGCTCGTGGCGGTGCCTCGAGGAAGTATGTAATACTTTGTTCAAAAAATTCTCCATGGGAAGGCACTCCCATGTTGAAAGCTTCAATCGCTCAAGCTTTTGCGAAGAAAACATATTTAAAGGTGAAAAAGCGTCTCCCCATGGAGAATCTTTTCACAAAGTTACAGATGATTGGATGAAAAATGCGGCCGTCGTTCCAAAAATCCATTTTCTGTCAGCATCGGTTGCAGGGTGTTTCGAGTACCAAGAATATACGGCCTTGACCTCGCTTCGCTTCGCCTCGGCCTAATTATTATGTCAGCTCTCTGACCTAATATAACCGTTTGATGTCCTCAGATCCGTCCGTCCGTCCTTCTGTCAACAATTTTTATTTTTCTATCTCCTCCTAGACGTCTCGGCCAATTGAGTTCGAACTTGACACAATGATAATACTATTTGCTCTCCATAGATTGTCTGAGCCCTTTTTTCGCATTTTTACCTCGGGGTCAAGGTTACAGGGTCATCAAGTGCAAAATGACTGATTGGTCGAATGGCCGATAAGGAAGCATCGGACGGCAATAATGCATAATGGGTTTCATGGGGATTATTAAGAAGATTTAATTCGACCAACTAGTTTCTCGTTACCTGTGTCGTCTGGCCCTGTTTATTGGGCAACACGGGGTCCGCTGATTTCAACACGGCTTCGCGCGGTTATTTTAAGTTCAATTTAAATTCTGTTTTCACTTTTCACAGTCGCTAAGGTTGATTAACACTCGGTTGCATCAAGTTTTGTATCTGAGCTGACCATCTAACCCGCTCGGGTGTATTTTTATTTATTTATTTGCAATGATACAGCTTGTTAAATTATTTTTTTCCCCCTACTTTGAACCATTTTCATGCATAGCTTTGTGTTTTTGCTTGCATTTCATCTTGTTAACCTGAAAGGTTCTCTGACTTGTCCAAATCATTGATCACAACCCTCCTCCTTGTGGGGGAAATCAAAAAATTATGATGAAAAACATTACTTAGAACCATAGACAGTTGGTCTTTGCCTATTAATATAAATAGTACCCTTTATTTATTTTATAAAGGTATCTATAAAAAGTAGCATTTTTGACTTCATTTGTTAACAACCCTTTCTCTAATTATATCAGCTGACTTCTTCGAGAATATTGTAGAATTTTCATTCTTCTAGAATAATGTAGAAATTTTCATTTTGTGAATTTTGTTGGTCACTCTGATATGCGACGTTTGCATTACATTGCATGTGCATCTGGATTTCAGGAAATTGATGTTGATGCCGTCGCTTGTGATGGAGCTGTGCTTGCTGTTGCCGTGTCTGAGCATGTGGAGAATGCCGGAGTGCACTCCGGTGATGCTACGCTTGTAACACCGGCACAAGACCTCAATGAACAAACTATTGATCGTATCCAGGCGATCGTGCGTGCCATTGGTCAGCAGCTTCAAGTCACTGGCCCTTTCAACCTGCAGCTCATAGCTAAGGTGTGGGAATTGGTTAAACTGACGAGGTGGGGGTGGTGAGTGTGTATCGGTGTGGTGGCTCGTGATTTAATGACTATCGATGGTGGACAAATGTAACGACTGCAGAATGGATGAAAATATTAAAGCGAATTAATAAACGATGCAAAGGAATTAAAAGAAGGATAAACCGCAGGCTATGTGCAAAAAGCAGATACTGCCGCTCACTCCAGCTTCCCTACAGGGTGGATCATCCTGCACAGTGTAGGGAAGAGAAAGTTTTTACATTCTTGACCTGTATGTTCTGTGGGTTCATGCTGGTAATGGCCACGTCACCAGAAACACATTCTCGGATGCTGTCCCTCCCTGGACCACCTGGTTCATGCATATCAGGAATGTAATAATGTTCTCTTGCCTAATATGATGCACTCGTACTCCCTTAGGGGACTGTAATGAGTGGCAGTATTGGCTTTTTGATGTCTGCACATGGCCTGGAAGTTTGTCCTTCTTTTATTGTAATTTTCCCATCTACCCCTCCAGATCTGTTTGTGGACCACAGACAGGATGGTGTGTGCCAGACACTCCCTGTTGGTCAGGATCCATGCAGCAAAGTGGCACGTGGTTCCTGGTACCAAAACAGTGATGGGGTTTGTATTTAGTGCATAACCCTTGTATGAAATTTATCCCCGTACCAGGACAATCAGTTAAAAGTGATCGAGTGCAACGTTCGTGTCTCGCGCTCTTTCCCGTTTGTATCCAAGACACTGGGGCTTGACCTGGTGGCTATGGCAACCCAGGTGATAATGGGAAGGGAGGTCGAACCAGTCGGTCTTGCAAGATCAAGTATCGTGGGTGTCAAGGTATGCTTTATTTATTTTTAATCTTTGCCACATTAACGAATAAAAATTTCTCCTTTTTAGCAGTGACCCTGAATTAATCTTTCTTGTATCTGTCGTTAATATGGTTTTTTTTTTAAATCATGAAACTTTACCAAGAGTGTTCAATTTCATATTTAAAAAAAAAAACCTTTAAAGATTTCTTCATCTTGCTTTGAAGGGGTTGCGAGACTGTTGTAACACATGTGCGTGCGTGTGTGTGTGTTGTCCACATCTATATATTTTCGCTTTCTCTTTTTTTTTTTTCTTTCTCTGCAACCGCTTATCTGATCGATGCAAAACTTTAAACATAGGAGGAATTCCCTATCGATAATATTTTATTGACAACTCCAACATCGTATGTCACATGATATGGCAATCATATTGGACATTTTTTTTCTGAAACTGCTCAGCGAAATAATTGAAACTTGGCATACTTCATCAACTCCCCGTGTGTTAAATAAAGTGGTAATAATAACGTCATCGGTGAAGTGGTATTCCGGCCGAAATTGGTTGCATCAAAATTCTTATCCAAAAAATCTGAAACTTCAAATAATCTGATCTACGACCTGGTGTGAGTGAAGAATTAAATTTATAATGTCACCAGTCACGTGGTCTGTTGGCCATATTGGATTGAAAATAAAAAGGGAAACATCTTCTGCAGAACAACTTAACAAATTGATGCAAAACTTCATATATATGATCGACTTGCCATGGGGAATATAGTTTGAAATGTTTTTTTTTTTTCATATTCATCTTCATTGACACAATTCGTCTTGATTATGCAGTGTGCATAAACATAGTTGTTAAATATCCTAGTAATCTATCAATAATAAATAAAGTTATGGATAATGGAGAGTTATGACATAATAGTACGTATATGGGCCATAATATACGTATATGAGCCATAATAGCAGTATGCCATGCCATAATAGTAGCATGTTCAGTTAATGATGGTATGTTTGTTAAGAATGAGCATGTTAGGCAAGACTAGGCACGCTACTAAGTGACGTTCTACTTTTTATTTTTATTTTTAACTCCATGCCGTAGGTACCACAGTTCTCGTTTGCACGTCTGGCTGGTGCCGATGTGATGCTGGGTGTCGAAATGACGAGCACCGGAGAGGTGGCATGCTTTGGTGAAAACAGGCACGAGGCCTATCTGAAAGCAATGATCAGCACAGGCTTTCGCATACCTCGTAAAAACATCCTCCTTTCCATTGGTAGTTACAAGGTATTGTACCCAAAGCTACCCTTATGCATTTGAGGCACGCTTGTGGTAGCACATGACTCTTATGCTCATGGACATCGTGATTTGTCATTTTATTTTTCACTTGTTCCCGTCGACCACAGAATAAGAACGAATTGCTCCCAACGGTTCAAACACTCGAACGCCTCGGTTACAACTTGTACGCGAGCCTCGGCACAGCGGACTTCTACACAGAGCACAATGTCAAGGCAATATGCTGTTCCTCTACAACATAGCTACTGCCTTTCTGCGACTGTGTTTAATTTTTTTGCCTTCCTGCTTTCCCTGGCCTCGCCTCATTTCATCATAGGGGATGGGGGACACATAATAAATGTTTGCATCGTTTGTATAAATACTTGTTGCTCAAGTTCAGTTTCTATGATGCTATCGATCTTCATGCAAACTTTTGAGATTTCTGCCATTTAGTAGATATTCACTTTTCTGCCGAAGCATTGGTGTGGTTTCCCATTTTTGCATTTATTTATTTATTCTTTCAAGAAAGGATTCAAATTCAATATATTTTCACCAATGATGTGGTTACATCAATGGTTGTTGGTGGTTGGTTTTATCACTTCATTTTTTAAAAACTTTTTAGTTCCAATTTGTTCAGCTCTTTTACCATCACTGTACACTAGCCGAAACCCCGTCACAGACGGATTCCATTCCATGAGCCCAATATGACGACCAGTGGCGGCTCTTGTAAGAGCCAGATCCCAGTCGATGTACTCCATGGCCTTACCTAATGAGGCCTACAAAACGTCCTTGTACACGACATTTTTGGTGTACACTACTCCTTGTGAAGAAGTCCCTGATTTGTGCACGTGTCTACTTTGACGTACATCGTGTCAAAACTTCTCAGGTCATAGTACCGAGAAAAACGTGACGTGACTGCTAGGAGGAGCACAAAATTGGTCCTTCAGTATTAATATATACAGTGGGGAGAACAAGTATTTGATACACTGCCGATTTTGCATGTTTTCCCACTTACAAAGCACGTGGAGGTCTGTAATTTTTATCATAGGTACACTTCAACTGTGAAAGACGGAATCTAAAACAAAAATCCTGAAAATCACATTGTATGATTTTTAAATAATTTATTTGCATTTTATTGCATGAAATAAGTATTTGATCACCGACAAACCAGTAAGAATTCCGGCTCTCACAGACCTGTTAGTTTTGTCTTGAAGAAGCCCTCCCATTCTCCACTCATTACCTGTATTAACTGCACCTGTTTTAACTCGTTATCTGTATAAAAGACAGCTGTCCACACTCAATCAATCAGACTCCAACCTCTCCACAATGGGCAAGACCAGAGAGCTGTCTTAGGACATCAGGGACAAAATTGTAGACTTGTACAAGGCTGGGTTGGGCTACAGGACAATAGGCAAGCAGCTTGGTGAGAAGGCAACAACTGTTGGCGCAGTTAATAGAAAATGGAAGAAGTTCAAAATAACAGTCAATCTCCCTCGGTCTGGCGCTCCATGCAATATCTCACGTCGTGGAGCCTCAATGATCATGAGAAAGGTGAGGGATCAGCCCAGAACTACACGGCAGGACCTGGTCAATGACCTGAAGAGAGCTGGGACCACAGTATCAAAGAAAACCATAAGTAACACACTACGCCGTCATGGATTAAAATCCTGCAGCGCACGCAAGGTCCCTCTGCTCAAGCCAGCGCATGTCCAGGCCCATCTGAAGTTTGCCAATGACCGTCTGGATGATCCAGAGGAGGAATGGGAGAAGGTCATGTGGTCTGATGAGACCAAAATAGAGCTTTTTGGTTTAAACTCCACTCGCCGTGTTTGGAGGAAGAAGAAGGATGAGTACAACCCCAAGAACACCATCCCAACCGTGAAGCATGGAGGTGGAAACATCATTCTTTGGGGATGCTTTTCTGCAAAGGGGACAGGACGACTGCACCATATTGAGGGTAGGATGGATGGGGCGTGGCTGGGTCTTCCAGCATGACAACGACCCGAAACACACAGCCAGGGCAACTAAGGAGTGGCTCCGAAAGAAGCATCTCAAGGTCCTGGAGTGGCCTAGCCAGTCTCCAGACCTGAACCCAATAGAAAATCTTTGGAGGGAGCTGAAAGTCTGTGTTGCCCAGCGACAGCCCCGAAACCTGAAGGATCTGGAGAAGATCTGTATGGAGGAGTGGGCCAAAATCCCTGCTGCAGTCTGTGCAAACCTGGTTAAGAACTATAGAAAACGTCTGATCTCTGTAATTGCAAACAAAGGTTTCTGGACCAAATATTAAGTTCTGTTTTTCTGATGTATCAAATACTTATTTCATGCAATAAAATGCAAATTAATTGTTTAAAAATCATACAATGTGATTTTCAGGATTTTTGTTTGAGATTCCGTCGTTCACAGTTGAAGTGTACCTATGATAAAAATTACAGACTTCTACGTGCTTTGTAAGTGGGAAAACCTGCAAAATCGGCAGTGTATCAAATACTTGTTCTCCCCACTGTAGATAGTTGCATCCACATTGAAGAAAAGTTAGCAGAAATGGTACATCAATTGTTCAATTTAGTCATGAGTCAGTGATTGATAACTTTTGTGGCCTATTTATAAATACTGGAGATCAGGCTAATTTGTCTCATCCTTGAGGTCCATCATACCTCGTACAGTACTGTATATCATTTTTTGTGGATTAGTACCAGACGTTTCCAAGTTTGGGAGATTGCATTTTTTTTTTCTTTCTTCCAGGCTTTTTTTTTTTTAACCTCTGCCACCAATGGTGGATGGAGGTTATATTTTCATCCCTGTCTGTCTGTTTGTTTGTGAAAAAAAAATCTCAAAAAGTTGTGGACAGATTCGGACGAAATTTTATGGATGAGTTGGTTAGGTGACGAGAGCAAGCTCATTAAATTTAAATTCAGGTCCAAATCAAGATCCGGCCGATCAGCTGGGATACAAAATGTAAACTAATCAGCCTGGCGGAGGTATGTGCTCTACCGAGTGCCGTTCTAGTTTTTATACGCCCGATATACTTAATGTATATATATATATATATATATATATATATATATATATATATATATATATATCGGGGCGTATTGTGTCATACCGGTCGTCTGTCTGTCTGTCTGTCTGTCTGTCCCTGTCCGTCCGTCTGTCCGTCCCTGTCCGCACTCTAACTCCCAAAGTTTTCAACTTTCACGTTTCATATTTGGTACATCGGTACAGACTGTGGAGACGGTGTGTCGCGACATACGTTCGTCATCTAAAGTGGTTGCCATGGCAACCAGGATGCAGTTTTCCATGTAGTCGCACAATTCTGTATATACCTTCTTTTTCGGGCATATATTGTGCTCACTTGCGCTCTTGTTATTATTGTTTTACTGTGGAGCAGTTCACCACTATCTGTAATTGCTTCAATAATTTAATCTTCTCTGAGTACCTTTCCCATAGGGGTTGACAGGATGGCCTCGAGGTATGCACACTCACCTCTAAGCTGTCAAGCCTGGGTTTGAATCCCGACGCAGCTATAAACTGTCATCCTGGTATTTGGATAAGCTGTTGTTATCGTAGTAATTCTCCCCAGGTAAGCACTTGCTAATAGTTGTAACCCCATTTTTTGTAATCGATAGGTGATGGCGGTGGACTGGCCCTTTGAGGAGGCTGAGAATTGTGGAAGTGAAGGAAACATGCCTGAACGTCAGCGTAATATCCAAGACTATCTGTCAGAGAACCATTTTGATCTGGTTATAAACTTGCCCATGCGCAATGCTGGTGGCCGACGGCTCTCCTCCTTCATGACTCGGGGTTATCGTACACGTCGAATGGCTGTTGATTACTCGGTTCCGCTCATTACTGACATCAAGTGCACAAAGCTTTTTGTCGAGGTAAATTCCATCCTGTGATGCTTCTTTAATTTTATTATTATTATTTCCTTTATCTCAATAAGTGCAGATCTGCCTCGGTTTTTGTTGAAAATTGCTAAAAGTGGCAAAAGCTGTTGGCTATTGAGGTCCATTCAGCTCGTCTGTGGCATAAAATGGTTGTACAATAAATACACCGTAATTTTCGGCTCACAAGTTGGTACTTTTTCCCCAGAAGTCTTGGCCTTGACTTGTTCTCAGAATCGACTTATCTATGGTTTAAGTTTAAGATATTGAGTTTCATAAATGAAAAAAATTGCGATGTATGATATTTTCTGAAATAAATTGGAGAATTGTTAACTTAAAACGCACTTCGACAGAAATCATTGCCCGGAACGTTTGCCGATTGGATGAGCAATTAAACGTTAATCCACTCGCACTGACGCATGCGATATTATCCAACCGATAATGAGCGCGCACTCAGCAATTACCTTAGATCCATTCTTTTCAATCCCTATCATGTGTATCTATCCTTACTGCGCCATCTTAAAATGCCTCCCGTGAAGTCATGCACGGCGGCCTTTAAGGCCCGGTCACACCTTGACGTTTTAGCCAGCGATGGCAACGTATTAAAATGTATGTAAAACGCTGGCTTACGTTGAACTTTTGATGTTTTTTTTTAAAGATTCGGACGTATTCATAACGACTTGGTCTTATGTATAACGCATTGGTAACGGACACAGAACGTTTCGTTGTGTTATAGATAACTTATACCAACGAATGCTGAACCTGTTGTCGGCCTACACAACCGATGCCCAACGATAGTCTAACTTAGGCATAGCGCGTTGCACGCATCGCCGACGATGTCGTGACGTAGCCTATTAAAAGGCTGACGCACAACGATTCGAATCATAACTGCCGTAGAAATGGAAGTGTCAACATCGCGGTCACACCTTGGCGATCTTGCCAGCGTATGCCGACCTAAGAAAAATGTGTCTAAAACGTTGGGGCACGTCAAATACGGTATGAGTAAGTTTGGTATACATGAGTAGAACGCTAAAGTACGCTATCATACGTCGTAGTAAGTAGAGTACGTCAAGAAATTTTAAACATGTTCAAAATTTTACGACGTACTCGGCGTATGACACACGTTCCGCATGCGATGGGGATAAGTTTTACACACGATATGTGGACGCTTACACACGTCCACAAAGGCTACTTATAAGCTACTCATAAGTCGAAACACGTCACGGTAATGTCTTTTTTACGCGAAACTTATTTCTAACTTATGTTTGACGTGCTTTGAACCAATTCTTTACGTAGTCCCAACACACATCGACGTATGTAGACGTATTCCAATGACGTCTTCCAGTCGACAAAAAAAAAAAAATTAACGTGTTTCTTGCTTACAACTGCCATATAAAGACGTGTTCCCAGCGGTTTTGGGAATTGGTATATAAAAATGCTGCTCATAAAAGGGGAACCCAACAGTGTTTTCGAGTCCTTTTTGAGTCGATGTCCATGTCAGCAGTAACAGTATCAGTATCAGTATCAGTATCAGTATTAGTATTAGTAGTAGTTTGTTCATGTTGGCAGTAGTAGGTGAGTGTGAGTGTGAGGGGGAGGGTGTGGGTTATGATGGATCGTCCTTGCGTTTAACGATTTAACGATTTAAATGATAAACTCAACGATTTAAATGGCTGCATCTCCACTATTGAAAGTAGACGCTTGCGCTCAACAATTGGATTTTTTTTACACTCAACGACTTTTAAACGGTACCACTCAGCTAGTTTCATTGTTTACAATGAACGATTTAAATTGCTGTCACTCGCCTTTGTTTTTTGACGCTGGGGTTTGGAAATTTGAAGCGTTTCTTCTGAACGTGTTAAAACGCTCAAACTCGACTATTTTAAATAGACGCTGCCGATGGACAATTGGAATCATAGCCAAGCTAGACATCGAAGTGTGAACATCCTCATCATGCCGAAGAAAAGTTTGAAGAATGCTGCAAATAAGTGTCCTGGCCGTGGACGCTGACGCAAGGACGATCCATTATACTGACGTCTTTCAGCCTATGAGTAACTTAAAAGTAACGTCTGTCGATGTGTGGCAACGATCGCGTAACGTGCCAACAACACGTTAATCATAGGTTAGAAATAAGTTTCGGGTACGCTAAACATTACCTCTGTGTGTCTCAAATTATGATTAACTTACAAGTAGCATGTGTTGACGTCTGTCAACGATCGCAGACTGTGCATACAACTTGTGGCCAGCGTAGCGGAACGTGTGAGTCATACGCCGGCATACGTCGTGAAATTTCAAGCATGAAAAAATTTGAGGACAACCAAAAAGTACAACGTTTAAAGCCAACGTACAACGACGTGTGGCAGTGTTTTTCAGCGTGCTCTCAATGTTATCAAAACTTACCCATAACGTATTCAACGTGTGCCAGCGATTTAGAAAAAAAATTCAAAAATCGGCATACGTTGGCTAAAACGTCAAGGTGTGACCGGGCCTTTAAGTTGGAAGTTGTTCAGTTCGCCGAGGAAAATGGTGGGAATTTGGCTGCACACAGGAAATATGGCATCAGCGTTATGGAACTGGCGTAATGCGTGCTGTGAGCCAGTGCTTATAATGATTCTGAAGCTTGTTTTAAATACTATACCTCTGTATGATAACAAGTTACATTCATAATTTATCGGAAAGGTCATCCCACAAAGTAATTCAAATAATATGCACAAAACAGCTCATTAATATTCATGTCCCTGGGAGTACCGTCCGCAAGGATACATGTTGTGAGTTTCAGGGAGGAATTAACCCCTCTGTTATGATTGACAGTTTTACTAACTATCGTAGTTGATCTAGCTTCATCTTGTACTCCAAATCGACTTATCTATGTATGAAAGAAATAAAAATGGGGGGAATGAAACAATTCGACTTGTCGGCCGAAAGATACGGTAATCGTGCAATTAATTAGTTTTAATTAAATGCCTGTGTTTCGTACAAAAAAAAGATTGAAATATTGGATGAAACGTTGTTGTAGAAATGTAATTTATTTTGTAATCTGAGTTTTTGGCAGCTGATACCTTTTTTTATTTATTTTATTTTTTTGTTAGGTCACAAAATTACAAAAATTGTCGTTCATCCTGATTGGCATTTCTTCACTTCTAATTCCATTCTCTAACTTTGTTTCATGTTTCTAACTTTTCTCACTTCACAGTGAGCTTTCTTCTCTATCCTTAATTGTTTTTTTACTTGTTTTCTCACCCCGTTTACTTTTCCCGTATCCGTTTATTGTTTTTTTTTTTCTTGTAGAAGGCAGCTTTTATCTGTTGAAACAGTCATGTTGTCGAAATATTCTGAGGTTTTGCATCCTGACTTTGTGATCATGAATACCATGAGTTTGGCTTCTTAAAATCTGGATTGCTTTATTTTTATTTGAGGCACTGCGCTTGGTTGGAGGGGCGCCTCATGTGAAGACGCATGTGGATTGCATGACTTCTCATCGCATTGTCAGATTGCCGGGTACGAACTGTGCACGTTTCATCTGTGCCTTCCGGAATGTATTTTGCGAAAAGCAGAGGTTATCCTGACGAGACTACAGCTTCTCTGTTTTGGGCCTTATGGCCGGCATCTTCATCCTACAGGACTCGTGGATGTCCACGTTCATTTGCGGGAGCCGGGTGCTACGCACAAAGAGGACTTTTCTTCGGGGACAGCAGCAGCGTTGTCAGGTGGCGTGACCCTCGTGGGCGTCATGCCAAACACGTTGCCTTCAATCACGGACCAGGAGACTCTTTCACTTGCACTTAAGGTGAATATTGTCTCTCTGGTCATTTGATGTGTGGTAATGAAACAGACAAGAGATGAAAAATAAATGGCAACGATTCAATTTGCCGCATCTGAGGAATCTAATCGAGTCTGAGGCTTTGGCTCGTTCATAAACTTCTTTTTGGATTGGGATTAAAACTTTGGGAATAAGTACTTGTTGATCAGACTTGGGATTCACAGGTTGTCTGTGTTAGATAAACATGCAAAGCTGGATTAGGTTTACACAGGTGGTGAGGTAATCTACTTTAAAATGTAACTTTGCCTGGAAAACAAATTGTTCACCTTTTCGTGTATGGGCCTGACGTTTCCACGAAATAACAGAACATTTTGAACTATCGGTGGACATTTTTTTATTTTAATGTGGACTACTAATTTCCTTAGTGTATGAGGAGTGTGCAGAACGTTTTAGCCGACAAACAACATCATCAACATATGAATGCTGGCAGGACAGCGGAGGGGTATACACACTCGCCTCGAAGCTGCCTAGCCTAGGTTTGAATCTTGACCCAGCTATAAACTGCCTTCCCGGTGTTTTATGGGCAGGATAATTAATCAATGTGTGCACCGTCCCTCGGATGGACGTTAAACTGGACATCCCATCTGCCAGCACCAGTTGTAGTTGTTAGATGTTTATGATCTCATGGTGTCCTTCGTGAAGAGTGGATGCTCTATCGCTGGCATCCTGAACAAATTATTCCTGCTCTAACCTGCAGATGGCACTGCATTAGCTGCACAGCCGTGCTCTGAGCCAATGATGCTACCCCACAGCCTTGCGCTGCACACGAACGAAGATAACTTAGTAGTTTAGTTTTTGAAATACAAAATATATGCAAGTCCCATTCTTCTTAAGGTGTGGTTGGGTACTGTATCCTCAAAGAGAACTTGCATTCTTATTTGCAATAACATGATCACAATAACAATAGCGGATTTTTATTTTATCACATTTTTCTCTTCTATCAAAGTTTGAGTTTTCTTGGATTTGAATTTTATGATTTCATGAGATTTATTCTTCTGACCGTAACATCTCAATGGAATCGGCCATTCATAATTCCCTCTTCTTGGTGGTTGTACTCTTCTGAATCTGGAATCAAGTCTAAATCCCATACTCCAACTCCTAACAGAAGCATTCTACACTGTTGTGCCCACTCATCCTTTGAAGTTCTCCCACTCCACCATATTCAGATCATTATGCAAAAACAGGTGTAACTACCCTTTCAAGATTGGATATGAGCATCCAGAAATGCTGTGTCATAGTCTGGCTGGTTGTTTAACCAATAGTTTTACCATTCCACCTCATCGTTTAGATGGTAAAAGGACAGGAATTAATTGAGGGGGGGGAGAGAGGATGGGAGGGGTTTGGGGAAATATAAATAAACAAGGACAAATGTGTCCAAGAGCAGCGTCCTAAAGGTTTTGTCGGCTAAAAAAAACAACAAAAAAAACAACAACAACTTCCGATATTTCGTCACGTGCCTTGATTAAGCCAATAGCGAGACCCGTCATCGTGTATTTGCGTATTTACGATATATAGTGTATTTACGAAATAAATAGTGTATTTACGAAATTACAATACGATAATGGAATAATCTTTAAATAGTAACGTGAACTTTTCGAAACTTTAAAGCAAAGTCCGAATATATTTAAAAGTTCATGATAGACGCTCTCAAAAGGCACCGTCAATGCGAGGATGTGTACAGGTGTTTAGTATTTAAGGAGATCCGGATCTTGTATATACAAGAGCCGAGTCCTAGAGGTTAAGGTCTTGTCTTCACAAGAAGAACAAGAACAAGAACAAGAAGAAGAACAACAACGCCGAGCTCTCTATGAGCAGCGTTCGTGTAGCGAGCAGCGTTCGCGTAGCGAATGCTGCTAAAAATAAAATATAAAAAACCAATGTCACCCCCAGGATGACCAGTATCTTGCCAAAATGTGAACATGAGTGACTTATTTATTCGATTAAAGTTACTCAAAAAATAAGGGTTTCGTCGACCTTGATGCTTGACCTTTTTGTGACCTTGACCTTTATATTTTTGTACGGTTAATGGTATCTCTCCAGGACCGTTGTACATGAAATATCAAGAGATTTTGATGAGAACTGAGGAAATAAAATTTTCATGAAAAATCCGTTTTTTCGTCATGACGTCATCAAATGACGTCATAGCGTCAAACTTTTGACAGATCTGGAAAGCACTTATCAAGCGCTTTCATATGAGGTATTACTCGATATGGTATCTAAGATTTCAAAATTTGACCTTGGGGTCAAAAACTTTCGACCTCCAGCGCTAACCATGAAGGTCAAGGCCGATCGCCACCAAAAATTAATCAGCTGAGCGCCAGACCATGAACTATATTCCCATGAGGTTTGAAGACGATCCGATCAAAATTACTCAAAAAATAAGGGTTTCGTCGACTCCCCTGATTTGCGACAAAGTGACCTTGACCTTTGACTTTGACCTTGAAAATTTTATGCACTGAAAGGGACCTCTATAGGACTCTGATATGTGAAGTTACAAAAATTTCCAATGATAACTGTGCTCTGCAGAGTGATCGATACGTGATTACAGACAAACAAAAATATTAAAAAAAAATAAAAACCATACAAGCTGACTAACATATCTTGCAAAAACTTCGTTTTGGCAAGATAAAAAATTTTCCGACAAGATGTCATTGAGATGGCACACTTGCTTTTCTTTGAGGTTTTGTCTGTGTTCAATCCTCAATCCGATTATGAAACGTCGGACTGGTTCTTTGCTGGCGTAGCTTTGCATCAAAAAGTATGCTGTCTCGCAGAGAGGATGCTAAGCTAAGCTGCAGATCGCAACTTCATGGAACATTGTATGACCCAGAAATAGTAGGAGCAAATTTTGTCTTCATTGATTCATTGTATCGGCCCAAAGACCTCGATTCTTCAAATAGTATTGTGACAAATTTGACCACAAAGGAAGTCCTACATGTTTGGATAGGTGGAGAGAATGCTTCACATGTGTTTACAGGTCGCACTATGGTCCTTTTCTGACAAAATAGCGTTCCTGTAGGAGGGGCACATCCCCTGAAAGTGGTTTGTTTGACTTTCCTTTACTTGTGTTTTTATTTTATTTTTTCGCTCATTTTATATTAAATCATCAATTACTTTTTTGTAATAAATACTAAGTGCTTTTTCGATTCATTTGCGAAGCTTTATGCCAGCTATTTTACACGTGGACTTGGTATGTACGATGTCGGTGTCTGATTGATTTGTAGAAACGTACGTATTTGTATGTTTAGAGGCCATTTACAGATGATGTACAACTGGGAGAAGGGAAGGAAAGCCTCAAACATACCAAAAGAGGGTGTGAGACAAACCACTGTTTTGCATAAATAATATATAGATGGCCTCTTAAGTGGTATTGCACACCGCTCCTTCCCAATTCCATATCCAGGTGATGCATGACGCCATCGCTGGGTGCCGAAGGAAGGGAGTACTCTGTTTTCACTCCATTTGTTTTCTTGTTTATTTGTCCTCGCGATATCTCAGCCATCCTTTGAGCTAGGAAGATGAAATTTGGGGACAAAAGTGAAGATGTGATTTGGCAGAAAAGTTTTTTTTTTTTTCTTCAATTAATTAATTCATTACACAATTATCATCGATTTCTTATTTACTTATTTATTTTATTTCTTTTCCTGGCAAATATCTCGGCCACCCTTTGAGCTTGGAAGCTGATATTTGGACATGACGGTGAACAAGTCATCTGACTATAAAGGGTGTTTTTGATTTATTGATTAATCAGTTAATTATTTCATTTTTTTCGATTCATTACTTGATTTTAAAAAAAAAACTACAGATTCGGATGAAGCAGTGATGGTTTGGGTATGCTATCAGCCAATTGATTAAGAAATAAATTATTATGCTATTTTTATTTATTTATTTTAATTATGCAATTAATCAATCAATTATTGTACACTACTCCCTCCCAATTCCGACTCCATGTGATGCAAGGCGGTAGGGCGCCGCGCTGGATGATTGTTTTTTTAAATTTATTAGGCATGGGGGCGGTGTACTTTGAATGTAACAGTACTTTTTATATTTTCAGTTTTCCCCTAGTTCCTGCAGGCATGTCGCTATGGTATCTTTACTTGTTGCTCATTGTACCTTTGACGTAACCCGACTGGTTTTAGTTAATTATTTGTTTTATCTCTGCAGCTGGCAAAGGCTGGAGCTCGTTGTGATTATGCCCTATTCCTGGGTGCGACTGCCAAAAACAGCAACATCCTCTTGAACCTTGCAGGACAAGCAGCTGGACTTAAGATGTATCTCAATGACACGTTCACCACTCTTCGTATAGATAATGTTGCTACGTGGATGGAGGTATTTTTAGTGTTATCATCGACGAATGTGGGTTTTTACATTTACAGCCGATGTTCCTTTTTCCTTTAAAGGTCAATGACGTTTTCTATCCAAGGGAAATGTAAAAATTTTTTTCAACTTTCTGATTTATTTATTAAATGAGAAATGAAAAAGGAACCATTACTTTTAATTGGAGACCTGTTAACCTCTACACACACTGTGTATTTTGTATGGAAATATTGGCCAATGTATGATTGTATGTCAATCCATGAATGTACGATATAAAAACAAAAAAACCAGCAAAATTCCACTGTACCACAGATCTCACCAAATGCAGGGTTGTGGTGTCAACGGAAACTTAGAAAAACCCCATTTTTGAAAATCCTGTTTGTAAATTGCTGCATTTCCCTTTTTAGCCTAAATTTAAAAGTTAATTAAAAAAATTTGAAGCGTAAAAGACTGAAGAAACTAGGTTGTGGTGGTTTGGGCACGTGATGGAAAGGATGAGGAACCAATCAAGAAAATATGGAATGAGCCAATTATAGGGAAAAGATCAAGAGGAACACCGAAAGTAGAGTGGAGGGATGCAGTGGAAAGAGATTTGAAGAACAAGGGATTGAGAGAAGAAGATGCGGAGGAGAATGGAGAAGGCGAATCTGAGTAGCTGACCCTTAATTGTTGCGATTGTGGCGTAAAGAAGAAGAAGAAAAAGTCCTGTGAATGGAATTCCTGTTTTAATCATAAATTCATACAGATCAGTACAGTTTGTGTCATCCCTTTTTATTGTCTTATAGGTGCTTCAATCATGTGCCTGGTGCCATTATTAACTAGAACGGTACTCGGAGCGCATACCTCCGCCAGGCTGAACAGTTTACATTTTGTATCCCACTGATAGGATGGATCTGGATTCGGACCTGATATAAAATTTAATCAGCTTGTTCTCGTCACCTAACCAACTCATCCACAAGTTTTGTCGTAACCCATGCAGAACCTTTTGAGATGTTGTGCTATATGTTGTTTTTGGCCCTATCTCTCAATGGTGAAGAATTTAAAAAATTCTCGTATCCGGATACGCACCAAAATCTAATCAATTTGCGCTTATCACACACCCAACCTGTCCACCAAGTTTTGTCTGAATACGTCCATAACTTTTTGAGATATCCTGCTCACAGACAAATAAGGCTGAAAACATAACCTCCGTTCACCTTCGGTGACAGAGGGAACAAGATTTCATTCTTATTCTTGTGGTTTGTTCCATTGTCATTTGTTACAAAAAGCATTTATATTGAAAGTCCTGGAAAATAACTTTTTTGTCCAGGAAAACTCCTGGAATTTTGGTCTTCCAAGGCTGTGCGAACCATGGGTTCAGGGGTGTAGCCTTTTTCTATTATATACTGCAGGAAGTCCGGCTTGAACAAATGGTGTGTATCGTGGACTCATCGACATGATATCCATGGCCGACCGATGCTACACTCATCCCGCCACGCAACTTGTCTAAAATCACGATTTTCTCTGTGACTGTCATAACCTTACGGTATTTCTTTACTCCACTACAACATGGAGAGGCTTGACGTTTCAATGGTACACTGTATTTAAGGAAATGGCATACAGCTCCATAAAGTTGAGTTAAATAAATCTCCTGGGCACAAACTGACTTGACCACGGTGCTATGCAGACTGAACACAGCGCAGTTGGGAGAAGATGGCAGGGGACATCACCTCTGTGCATGATGGTGTCACAGCGCCACATTCAAACCCATGCATAATCAAGTTTTATGGATGTTCGGGAAAGCATATGAATGAATCTGCGTTGGACGAGGGTTTCCTGTACTGCAATCGAAACAGACTATGATGTTGCCATGCTTTCACTTTAAAACTGCTTGCATTCACACGTAACCAAAAAATGATTGCCAAGGGAATAAAAAGTTGCCTGCCAAGAATATCGCTAATGCTTGTGAAAGTCCGTTAGTCATGGATTAAATATTGCCTGAGATTAGGTCCACCTTCTCCTGTTTGTTACAAAATTGATGGACATTTATAGTATGTATTGCAATTCTGTGTTGGCTGTGATTTTCTTATTTAATTTTATTTTTGGAGTAAAGTATCCCTAATACGCACACACACACACACACACACACACACACACACACACACACACACACACACACACACACACACACACACACACACACACACACACACACACCTATTCTGAAGATTCAATAGCTCAATCGGCTTTTTTCCACATTAGTGAAGAGGCCCTGGATTTGACACCATGGTTGAGTCAGGTTTTTTTCACACTAGCCTGAACTTACCTCTTCCTTCAGTTGTTTCACGCCTGTTTTTTTCACATGTGGGAATTTATTTCTGTTTATTAATATTTAATATATTTATTTGTATTTATTATTAAGTAATTATCCTGTTTCTGGCATTGTAAAGGCAGATTTGCGAGAACATTTGACCGTTAACCTTGCTCATTTGTTTTTGTTCCACCGACACTAATTGGCTATGCTGACTTATAATTCATTTTCTAATCTTTAATTTTTCTTTCTTTTTTATTTTCTTTTTTTTTAATGAAAAAAATAACATTTTGTATGCCATTGGACTGTTTTTATGAACATTTTTTAACCAAAATGCTTTTTTTGTGTTTTTGTAAAATTTATCATGTGGTATTCACAAATCGGGATGATGATGTGCTCGCACTTTACAGCACTTTGAGCGCTGGCCGAAGCAGCTTCCAATTGCTGTGCATGCTGAGAGGCAGACTGTGGCTGCTATATTGATGGTGGCCCAACTCTATAAACGTCACGTACATATCTGCCACGTGGCCAAAAAGGAGGAGGTGAGAAAATTTTATTAGCCCATCTTCCACGCAGTGGGAGACTGGCTTTTGCGATCATTTCTGTCTGTGTGTCTGTCCAGGCCGTAACATTTTTACCATTTGAGCTTTTGTCATCAAATTTTCAACAAAGCTTTATTATGATAATTATGATAATATGGAGAAAACTAATAATTTGTTCAAAAGGTCAAAGGTCAATGTCACGTCAATTTTCATCCAATTGACCTGAAATTTTAAGAATTTGCATATTGGGTCACTGAATTGGTTCACAAATTGGACATGAATCCACGGATATGGTGCAAACGAGTAGATGAGTTGCCGAACTGAAAGTGAAAATAAAATAAATTGATGAGGAAAGCAACAGGGGGTGGGGTCCATCAGTGTGTAAGAGATGTGGGTGTGTGAAAAGCAGGAGTTTATGGATGGCACTCTGGAAAAATTGAGGGCATTAGGTTCCTGTTGTGTCATATATATATATATATATATATATATATATATATATATATATATATATATATATATATATATATATATATATATATATATATACATATATATATATATATACATATATATATATATATATATATACATATATATATATATATATATATATATATATATATATATATATATATATATATATATATATATATATATATATATATATATATATATATATATATATATATATATATATATATATATATATATATATATATATATACATATATATATATATATATATATATATATATATATATATATATATATATATATATATATATATATATATATATATATATATATATATATATATATATATATATATATATATATATATATATATATATATATATATATATATATATATATATATATATATATATATATATATATATATATATATATATATATATATATATATATATATATATATATATATATATATATATATATATATATATATATATATATATATATATATATATATATATATATATATATATATATATATATATATATATATATATATATATATATATATATATATATATATATATATATATATATATATATATATATATATATATATATATATACATATATATATACATATATATATATATACATATATATATATATATATATATATATATATATATATATATATATATATATATATATATATATATATATATATATATATATATATATATATATATATATATATATATATATATATATATATATATATATATATATATATATATATATATATAACAGAACTCTGAATTTCCCCTACACAATGGAAGCAAAAACAAAATCATATTTTTTGTGGACAATGTGGTCAGCATATTGTGAAGAGAAACTTTAAACAACATATGGAGTGTAAAGAACACATGGAATGCAACACAAACCCC
The DNA here is from genome assembly GCF_056783735.1 of Eptatretus burgeri. Classification (NCBI taxonomy): domain Eukaryota; kingdom Metazoa; phylum Chordata; class Myxini; order Myxiniformes; family Myxinidae; genus Eptatretus; species Eptatretus burgeri. Next base: position 24,435,521 of record NC_140961.1, read on the forward strand.
ATCAAAAGACTGATTACAATGTACCCCCCCCCCCCCAATGTAATCAGACACCCCCCCCCAAAAAAAAACAACAACAACAACATTTAGATTACTATATTCAATACAGAGAAGAAGAAAACACAAGTCGTAATTAATGCAAACAAAAACGGCTGAAAAATAATTCTAAAGATATATACAGCAAAATATAAAGCCTATTTTACACCCATTTTAAAAAGAAAAATTTTACACTTTAAATGTGCCAAGAACACCACATTATGAATATATGTGATTAAAAATATATAATGTACTGCAACAGGGATTAAAACGCAAAATAAACACTCGAGAAATACTCACTAATTCAAGTTCTATTTGTTGTGATACTTGGGAAACGTTTTTTTTAATTTTTTAATTTTAGGCACACTAAAAGATATTTTAAAAACTAAAAAAAACATCATCAAAATAAAGACCAATTACTGCACCGTAGTCCCAAAAAGGAAGCCAGACATAACAATATACACACACACACACACACACACACACACACACACACACACACACACACACACACACACACACACACACACTCGCACACATATGAAGCCATCCACCAGACTCCATAGCATAGAATTAGAAGATCTTTTCTGAGTCTGGGAGGTCGGCTGTTCAAACCCTGGCCGAGTCGTACCAAAGACTTTAAAAAGTAGTGCGTTCTGTTTCCTTGCTTGATGGTCAGCATTTGAAGAGGATAGAACATGGGCAAACAACCATGGGTTGGCAACCATTGTGCAAGCTTGATGGACCTAATGGCTTCCTCTGACATTGAAGCTCCCATATTATTAAGAACTCTTGCCTTGTTTGAAAAGTTAATTGTCTAAAGGCAAGTTTGACAGAAGTGGAAATGTTTCTAGTTTTCTCTGACACACCAATAACTTCAAAAGAGCTGGGTATATAATTTTTGTATGAGATTACAACTTTCTCAACACCTACCCCCACCCCCGGCCACCCCACTTCTCAGATTCTCATCATTCGTGCAGCAAAGGAGCATGGTGTGCTAGTGACATGTGAAGTGTCTCCGCATCATCTTTTTTTGTGCGACGAGGATGTGGAACAACTTGGTTGTGGTCGAGCACAAGTCCGCCCCATGCTCGGAACTCGTGAAGACATGGAGTCACTTTGGGAGAACTTGGACATCATTGACTGCTTTGCTTCTGACCACGGTTAGAATTGTTCACTGCTTTTGTCCCTTTTGGGTGCTTCCTACTGAGTGATAGTTTCAGACCATCAACAAGTTGTGTTCACAAAGATTGTGGAAGATAAAACATTTCTGATTTAGATGCAGCCAGAAACTTATTCCCCTTATATTAGCATGTATGGAGTGTGTGAAGATCGTGCTACCACAGTACCTCTCCTCCACAACCTCCACCTTTTATTTCCTCTTCCTTTTCCAAGCTTGAGAATGTCCACAGACATTGATTTCCCCCATGACTCCTCAACATAAGCTTGATGCTTTTGGTTTATACATGAACTTTCATTGATTAAACATGAATCACCAAATTTCTTTTTTTTATCCTGCTGTTTAATCCACCTGATAAATAAATGTAGAACACCCTTCCATAATCAGATTAAATTTTAGTTCAGGTCTGAGTCCAGATCCAGCCTATCAGTGGGATACAAAACATAAACTAATCAGCTTTGCAGAGGTATGCGCTCTACCGAGTGCCGTTCTAGTTTAGAATGTATCGTTCTAGTTTAGAATGTATCGTGAGCTTTTCCAGTATTTTGCTTGGGGTGCATAAGAGAAATGTGCTGATATGATGCTGGGTTATTGGGAGGTTCAGTATTGGTGTAATGATTGTTTCGTCCATGTAAGAGGGAATTTTATTGTATCTATGATTGGTTGTATATTTTTGTTCATGCATTCATGGCTCACGGGTCTGGGTGTTGGGGAAAGGTGGAGGGTGGTGGAGCTTCAATGTTAAGCTTCAATATCTTTAGCCTTTTGGTGATTAATCTGTTTCCTGGAATGATGGGTTTGTGACTGATTTTGAAGCGGTCATTGATAGGATTGACTGATTACTGATTTTTGTTTGGGATTGTGCGTCTTGATTGATTGATTGCTGCTTATTGTGATGGTGGTGGGCTGTTTCATGAGTTCTATTTAATATAGGCCGCTCGAATTTTCTTCTGTTTGTTTTATGCTAAAGACTGTTGATGAATCGTTCCCAATTTTTCTGTTTTTGGCCGTTGTTGAGTGTGGTAATTGTGTTGTTTGAGACACTAATTTACTGTTTGTCATGAAGGTTGAGGTTTGACTTTTGTTTGAGAGTATTTCTTTGTTTAATGAAATGTTTCATTTCTGTTGTGACGTTGGGATTGAAATTTAGAATATGGCCTTTTTGGGATGAAATTATTCGATGCATTTGTTCCTATTTTGTTTGAATCGAGTGCAAAGAAGTCATAATTTATAAAAGCTTGTTCTCTGCATTGTGTGAAGTTGTGCCAATTGTCTTTGTTCAGGTTGGCATATGTTCTTTAGTGATCTTTAGAAATGGATTTGGGGTTGAATTGATGTTTGATGATTATAATTATGGGAAGGTGATCCAATGATAGATTGGAAGTCCTGTGTCAGGATGTGCTAGCCTTGAGTATGGGAGGGCACATAGTTATATCATGGGATGTGGGAGAGTTCTGAGGGCAGAGAGGGGGTCGAGTAGGCGACTTGTGATCATAATAGTCCAGTAGAAATTACATTGGACCAAGACATTTCTGTTAACAGGCCAATTATTGTTTTAAACAGTACAGAAGGGTGTATTTAGTCACTACATAAAACCCAAGAAAAATCAAGATTGGGAAAAAAAAATTTTGGGACCGATTACATTGATAGGGTGTCTTTTCGTGCAAAACCCATATTTACATGTGTACTTTGGTAATCAAATTATTTCTGCTAATAATGGCTTCCAACTATAATGTCTTATTGAAATTTGATATTCAAATACTAAAAGAGTATAAAATATATCAACTTTGGGAAATAAATTTACTTATTTACATAAATCCAAGATGGCCACCATACAGAGTTGTCCTATGTGGTATGATGAAATAAGGTGTTTCCAAATTGAACAATGTGAATAATATCAATTTATTTCAATAATATATTAGCTTTGAAATATAATGTATTATCTTTAATAGATGTATGATTTAATTTATTGATTTAATTATGAATCCAAGATGGTCGCCATTTGAATAATCAATTTCACATTTCCTTCTATATCATGTTTTGAAATAATAGTCACTGTTAGAGTGTCTAAATACTTAAATATGATTGGTCTATACTTTATAATTAGATATTCATACTCTACAGTAATTGTAACCATACTATTGCAATATTTTCATTATGTATACTAAACCAATATTCTAAATACTTATTGTCCCATGAACATCTTCTAAAATATATTTCATATCTTATGGCAAAATACCCTGAGATATATTATGGCATGACTTACCTATAATTATAATAGTGAATCGAAGTGTCTCTCCTCGTACATTAATTCATGAAAACTTACAATACAGGTGTTCATGTTATTCATAGAAGACATATGGCAACCAGTATCTTGTGCAAATCAGTATCTTGTGTAACTTCAACTAACGACACAGGGAAACAATAAGCTTTTGTACACTTCACCATATTCACATTCCTTACTAGTCATCAGCCATATCGGCATTGAGAACAGGGGAAGGGCTTGAACAGAACCCTTTGCACTCAGGTCCAAAAGCTCCTGTACAGTGTGCTGTTTCTCATCTTCCTCCATAATATCAGGGAGTCTATCACACCATGAAGTAAAAAAGTTGTTTTGAATATCACGGGTTGGGTTTTCAGTTGTTTCTTTAGATATTCTATCATGCTCTGCCATAAAGAATTGCATACACTTTCGGTGATATGTTGCCTCCACGGCACAAATGTCACCTGCAACAATGATGTGGGCCTTAACATCTGCCACCTTGGTATCAGATCTGTTGTCACAGATATCAAGTAGTGTTTCTTGTAACACACTTTTCCTACCCCTCCCGACGATTTCAACATTGCTGATACCTGCATTTCTATTTGGATGCTTGTGTATTTCTCCCAAGTCAATCTTACTGGCACATATGAGAGAGTGAGTCTTATACTCAAACACATCATCCCCTGATCTGAAAACACATGGATCAATATTTTCATTATCAAGTTGCTGTGCCTTCTGAATATTGAAAGATGAGGTGTATGTCTTTCGGCAATTTTCATGCACAAAGTTGTTCTGATTCGAGGTAAGGGTGTTGTGAAGTAAATCATTTCATTGAATAGATGCCTTGATCAGAGAGTTGACACCCTTCTCTCTCAGTTGCACTTCTCCTTCACCACTGTGACATATAACACATGCCATGCCAGTGGGCCAACCACACCTGAAAGAATAAATTAATTCCAAAGTTAGCAATTATAGGATAAATCATTAGAAAACTTAGTTATAAATTCCAATAAAATGTTAAGATATTTAGAAATGTCATTGTTTTAAGACATTCTTATAATTAAGATATTTTATTTCATATATGCAATGTAATTACATTGTAGCATTATAAATATATTTAAATGTATTTAATTCCAGGCAAAATAGTTGATAGTTTTAAGAAAATCCATTTGAAGGTTCTAAAATATATAGTAATCTTATTATGTTTTCAAGAAAACAGCATCTGAGCAATCGGAACAAGTCAAAGGATGATGTTCCGAATGCTTCAAAATCTAGCACTGAAATCAGGAATCCTTGAAAGTAAAGTAAGCAACGTGATTCTTTTCAGGTGTTCCCTCATTCTAGCAATGAACAATATTGATCACAGCCAGATTTGAAGTTATAGATACCTATATAAATTGTTTTTAAAATAAATTGGCACCAAGAAGGCTACAGTCTATTGATAGTAACAACACTCGAGCATGAAAAGATATCTAGTTTTTTTATATGATTGCCAAAATCAGAGTTGCAATTGATGCTAATGGTAACTTTCAAGAATTTTTTGGATGTCAAAGGAGGTTTGCACCTTTGCATAGTATTTATATTGGCAGTTTGGTTATCCAGAGCTGAGGCCCTAAGAGGTCAAATACACTAGGCTGGCACTACTCTCATTTTCTTTCAATTGCAAGGATACTACATCATTATGTGTGGGCATAATGTTTCTTTGGTCTTTATATGTATTTTACAAGAACATTGTATCTCAACATTCATACATACCTTCTTGTTAGTCCATTTGTGCAGGTACCAGCAGGTCCAGTAACCTTGACATGTATTTGTTTATAGTAGCAACGGTACAGTCTTCCTACAACTATTGTCATATATATTGCTGAAACAAGGCATTGGGTCCTTTTTTAAAAATCAATTAAAACCTATTTGCCCATTCTTGATTTTTCTTGGGTTTTGTGTACATGATGAGTGGACGCTGGACATCTATAGATGATTTAATGCAATAATTGGCCTGTTAACACAAATGTCTAGGTTAATTTATTTTTACGTCAATTTCTACTGGACTATAAGGGTACTCGCGGGAACTTCCAACCTCTGGGCGGGAGTACCCTTCTTGGCCCGCCTTCGGTGGGCAATGTGCTGCGGCACATTCTTGGAAGTGCACTTTTTAATTTTTGAACGAGGGTTAGAACCGGGTTTGGAATCTCTACATAGGCCCAATAACTATTAAATGTAAATTTTGGAGTTTTGGTGACATCCACGTTTGCTCCATTATAGTAAGATTTAAATGGTGTAATTGTTCTGGAATTCATTCACTTCTTGTGTCTTGATTTTAGTTGGTTAACCAGGAGGGGTCTTTTACATCGAGGTCCCCTCCGATTAAGTCCGGGATATTTTGTGGATTAGTAAGTTGGGGTTGGTATCCTGGTGGGCACGAGTTTGGTGGGGGTACATAAATGTTGATACTGTTTCAATGAATTTTCCCTATTTATTTATTTATTTATTATTATTTTTTTTATAGAGGTAGTTTCATGGTCGTCGTCAGGAAGCAGCTTATGTTGGAAAATGTGTTTTTGTGGTTGAGAATGAGTCCTCCACCTCTGTTGCCTTGTCGATTCTTTCTAATTAAGGAATGGTTTGGGAAGATGTGTGGATAACTTGGAGACACTTGTCTTCATGGAAATTGGCAAACGTCATTCACATTCACAAGAGGGGTGCAAAAACCGATTCTCAACTACAGACCAGGAGGCTTCCATTTACAAGCAGTCGTGGAATACATCATCGATGCAAACATCAAGCCTTTCCTCTTTTCAAACCGGCTAATCTCTGACTATCAGTTAGGGCTTTGTCCCGATCGCTGAACTTTGGACATGCTTCTGCTTCTCTCTTAGTAATGGTACAAGGCCCTAAATCTCAACCAACGCCAAAATTGTCTCCCGAGAGACGTATCTCGGGCATTCAATAGAGTCTGGCGTCCTGCTCTGCTTGCCAAGCTCGTTACCAGTGGCCTACAAAGCCACTGTCAGACCTGATCTGACCTTCTTGATGACTTCCAATCGTGCAGACGGTGCATTGCTCTCCTCTCCGAGTGGAAGCTGGAACGTGTCCAACTGGAGGAAGATAAGCTAAATGTGCTCGTATTACTACTCAGTTTTTCTGAAATATGTTCTTTAAAAACAATGACCTGGGGAGTTTATACGATCACAATGTAACTGTAAAATAATTGTCTTGCACATATAATTACCCTGTGCATGCAAAACGAAAAGCGAGGTTAAGCAATTGGTTCACTTTGTCTGTCTGTCTGTCTGTCTGCCTGTCTGTCTGTCTGTCTGTCTGTCTGTCTGTCCGTGTGTCAACAAACATCAGTTTATGATCACGGAACAACTCGATTTCAATTGAATGTTTTATTTTGAATATGAATCAGAAAACGAACCTGTAGTTTAGCTGTACTTTAGCTCTGAATTTGTCCTGATCACACATGCACAGGTGAGGAGTCAGATGATTAAAAAAAAAAACAATACTGCCTACCTGTCTGACAGTCAAACAAAATTGAAAATCATTCCAAACAGGAAACTTACTGTTTTTAAGGATGTCATAAAGGACACACACCAGGCACGAAGAACTAACATAACGTTTTGAATAAGGTGGTGTAAAAGACGCTGCATCAACGGCAATAAACTTCCGAAAAAAGCTTTTCGACAATCTTTATAATCTTTATTTAATTTCAATATAATTATTCACTTGAACACTGGAACACAAATCGCCTTTCTGTCACTTTCAAAACCCTTCCGTTTCACAGTACTTGGAAAAAATATTACGGCATTTTATGTCATCATGACCAATCAGATTTGGCGCTCGCAGACCCCTCCCTTGTCCTTGTTTCTCAAGACTGTGTTAGGGAAAGTGCTCTGTGAACTCTCCAGTTGATGTTTGAGATTAGTTTAGAATAAATAAATAAATATAATTTGGGCTAAAAAAAAATATCATTTGCATGTCTACACAAGATAATGTGGGATGGATGAAATGGTAAAATAGGATTCATGGGTAAATATTCTTAAAACTTGTGGATTATAACAAAGCCTTGATATTTATTGTTCCTGCATGCCCCGGACCCCCATTGCAATTTCTCTCACAGCCCCTCATACGTTGGCTGAGAAGGACGGAGAAAACCCTCCACCTGGCTATCCTGGCCTGGAAACTATGCTACCTCTGCTGCTTACTGCAACTAACGATGGGCGCCTCACCATTGATGATATTGTTACTCGTATGCACGATAACCCTCGTCGCATATTCCACCTACCTGAGCAAGACAACACTTACGTTGAGGTTGATGCAGTGTTGAAAAGTTACATTCAAAATTTTAATTTACCTTTTCTGATTCCTGGTCTGCAGAATTGTAATCGATGAAATGTTTATACATGCCACGGAGTAAATCATTGAAAGTTGTGATTACTCATATTGTTTGTAAGATGTAGAATTGCACGAGTAATAATTATCTAATAACTTGCTGACAAGCTGACGGAAAGTATTGCTAGTACCTGTCCCCCTCCCCGAGATTCCTGCAGATACGGCATAAGTCAGTCCCATTGGTATTCTTTTTTTTTTTTAATATAAAACATTGTCGTTTTTAATGTTTTTTTTTTTCCACTAAAAGGTGGATGTGGACCAGGAGTGGATCATTCCAGACAAACCTCAATTCAGCAAAGCAGGTTGGACACCTTTTGCTGGGCGTCGGGTGAAAGGCATGGTGCGGCGGGTCGTGCTGCACGGAGAGGTGGCTTTCATCGATGGGAAGGTATGCAATTCATCGATGGGAAGGAAGTGGGCAATGTAATTGAAGTTGATCATTTAAATTTTTGACTTTCTCAAAAGAATGATTAGGTACTTGGTAGAATATATTTGTAGGTCTGTTTGTTTCATTAAACATTTATTTCCCTTTTTCTCCCCTCTCCTTCCATATTCTCCAATCCCACTTTCTCTCTCCTATTAATCCTGTTCAACTACATATTCTCAATTTTAAGTTCTTCACTTTCACACACTTAGTGACTTTGTTCCAGCTTTATACTGGATACACTAAGTGGATGGAACAACAGTGTTGCCCTGACGAGCCCAAAAAAGGGTGAAACTAGTCAGAAGCTTTGCTTTACATCTGCTTGGTGACCATTTAATCTTGTCATCTTTGCACTCCAAGGGGCCCTTCTGGGGCTGCAGTCATGACGGTATTGTCAAGGAATATCAGAATATATAGTGTGTGTGTTGTGTTGTCACCCATACTTTTATACTTTCTCAACCTCTGACTCATTAGCTCGCCTGTTCGAAGAACAGAGAGCTACAGCGATACCCCCGGCTTGAGCGTCAGCGTGAGCGTGAAAATGTAAAAAAAATTTATATTACGGAAAAACTCCTCGACGGATTTCGATGAAACTTGGTGTGGGGGTTAGGTATGGTCCAAGGATCATGCCATTAGATTTTGGACTTTGTCCTCCCCCCCAAAAAAAAATTTAGAGAAAAAAAATTTTTTTTTTTGCATTTCTACATGTTTTAAGTGATTTTCAACCCCCGCCCCCCCCAAAAAAAATTGTTAGAGAAAAAATAATTTTTTGCAACTTTTTTTTCAACAAAATTTCGATTTCCTTTTTTTTGCATTTCTACATGTTTTAAGTGGCAGCCGGGCATAGTGGCGTGCGACTGTAATCCGGCTACTCGGAGGCTTGGGTTGGTGGATCGCTTGAGGACGGAAGCTTTGCACTGGGCCGCGCTATGAAAGGGTGAAGGGCAGCCCGGAATCATGGCGAAACCCAATCCTTATCCCTGTGTCGTAAGAGGCGACCAGGGTTACGTCAGGAAGGGCATCCGGCGTAAAACCTGTGCCAAATCAGTATGCGGATCATAACGGATGATCCGCTTTGGCGACCCCTAACGGGAGCAGCCGAAAGACGAACAACACAACATGTTTTAAGTGATTTCCAACCCCCTCCCCCCACCCCAAAAAAAAGTTGGAGAAAAGAACTATAACTCTGTCAGCACTGTTGACATCATATTTAATGAATAAGATATAAGGTTCACTTGAGTGACCCAGCAGTATTGGCGGCGGAGGTTTTGCACTCTCCCGAGTGCTCCCCATCTAGTTTCCTTTCTAATGTTTTTATCTACCACACTTTTTTATACTCCCGATATATATATATATATATATATATATATATATATATATATATATATATTGTTGCGGATTCGCGCCCGCCGGCGTGCGAGCGGCCACGTAACTCGAATCGCGGCACGTCGCCCACTGGACGGACAATCCAGTCGTGACCCTCTCGGACTAACGCCGGGAACTAGTCACGGGTGGACCTTTCGGCCTCACCACGATCGTGCCAATCGGCCCCCCGCGTGGGATAGGGTTGCTCGCCAAATTCGACCTACCTAAGTACCCACACGGAGGGTAGACCGGGCGATCGCACCTCGCCGCAGGTCGACTTCGGACACGGGCCACTTTAAGCGACCCGTTCCGTACTATCGGGATAACCGAGCGGTGTTATCGACGGCCTCGACGGTTCAATTACTTATCGGGCGTTTTAGCCCACGACCAACCCTTTACGTGAAGTAAGATGGAGATTCAATAGAGGAAAAGACGAAGCGAAGCGGGAAAACAGTTCAACATAAAGCACATTTATTTCACGATGAACGGAAAGCACACATATACAATTACACCAAAAGCAAATGTAAAAGAAGAAGAAACACAATATTACACAAAAAGCAAATATAAAAGAGAAACACAATGCTGATCTATTACCGACTACGCGAGCACACGGCAACACTTATGCAGTTTTACTTCACAGACGGCGCCGACAACACATATACCCAAAGCAAAAGAAAAGGACCACCCTCAAGGATGAGGCGGGCCTGGGGCCGAGACCGCGTCGGGCCTACCCGTCTGGTGATGAGCCGCGAAATGGCGCTGGCGCCCCGACTCCGCGGGCCTCGCTGGGACTGCCTGGTATGGGGTGGGGACGGGGCCCCCTTCTCGCACTATCTCAGCGCGGGGGGAAACAGGAGGGGGTTGTTGATGCTCGGGGGGAAGGAGGATATCTCCCTGTCTCGGGTCCCGCGACGAGCGTCTCCACCACGACCTCGGTCGCGCCGCCGGCCTCTCCCTCCGCAGCTCCCTGACTCCGACACGAGCACCCCCTCGACCGCCTTCGCCGCCGCCACCTCTCCACAGCTCCGTCCTCTTCACTCTGACTACTACCACTTCTTCCCAGCTCCACCGACAACTTCTTAACTGCGAACTCCTTGACTGACGAACGCAGCCGTTTATATCCCCCGTGGCCTCGCTCCTTCACCTTTGACCCTTTACCTCCGACCCTTCACCTCTAACTGGCTCCCCATTGGACCGAGGAAAAGTGGGCGTGAATGCTTTTTGATCCATGAATTTGCATATAGCGACCACACTCCAACGTACCTGGAGGCGGGGCCAAATCGCCCCACGCTCACCGATAGGACGGAACAGAAGTGGGCGTGAGTCGTTTTTGATCCGTTTTCTTCGGAAAGGCCGGCACTTTTGCACCCCTGCTCGGTGCGCGCCCTGCACGAGTCCAGTATCGGTGCCCACAAGCGGCGTGGGAATGACGGTGATGCGATGGTTGCGAGGGCGAGTTGTGACGGTAAAGGTCGTGGCTGTTGTTGTGAAGCGGCGTTGCGGTTGGTGGTTGTTGTGTGATGGCTGTTGAGACGTGGTTGGTGGTGGTAGTAATGGCGGCTGGTCCAAAATAAAGATAGTAAAAGAAAAACGGCTATCTAAAAGGGTCGCAGCCCGCATGAATGACATTTATTCCCTCTAAACAACGGGTTTGGACCTAACTACACATGTACTTACCGAGATACCTCACCTAAGGGACCTGAATGGTGGTTTGCGAATTTCGTCAACCACAACACTACCCCCTCCCCTTTTTACAGACTCGTCCCGAGTCGTCAAATTTTCGTGTGCCATCATGTGTAGTTTTCCCCTAGTACATTTTACCTACGGATCCCTGAGTGCGACATTCATGGTATTCGTGTCCCCAAAATAAATAACTTGAGGGCTGAGTAAATACCTAAACAAACTCAGTCACACGGACGACTTAAATAAAATTGCCGGCGCTAAGACAGACATGCCGGGGGCGCACTCATATGTACAGTATATCTTAACCTTAACTTACAAATCTTACACTAAACCATGGCCCAGGATCAATGAACTCTGCAAAAAGAAAGCAGTTAGCAGGGAGCCAGGCTGCTCGCATGCAGTCTCTGACGCAAACAATGCAGGTGACAGGGAACGTGGCCGGCTGCTCACACGCAGTCCAAGGCCTTCCCTTTTGAACTGAACGCAGTGAACCACAACGGTGCATGGGCTGCACAAACGTAGTCTCCGTGCCAGCTCAAGTGGCACACGCAATGAACACAACGAATGGATGGATGAATGGTTTGAACTGAACGCAGTGAACCACAACGGTGCATGGGCTGCACAAACGCAGTCTCCGTGCCAGCTCAAGTGGCACACGCAATGAACACAACGAATGGATGGATGAATGGTTTGAACTGAACGCAAACACGGTGCACGGGCCGCCACTGCAGGCCCGTGTTGTAGCTGCCAACAGGGCAGTTCTTGCAGCTTGCAAACTGTTGCTTTTACGATGATCCCGGCGCGCATGGAAATGAACAGGGGGGGCAAAGCAAAATTGAACGGGGCTGGTGAACGTGGGCAGTGGGCATGGCAAAGGCAGCAGGCAAACACAGCCCGCAGAAGAAGGCCGCTGCAGGCAAACACAGCCGGCAGACGAACTGGCCGGCACAGGCCTTGAAGCAAAACAGCCAGCTGCCGATGAAGTGGGCCGGCCTTTGCCTTGCAGCAACGCAGCCAGCAGATGAAGCTGGCCAGCCTTTGCCGTTCCGTGGAGGTTGGTGGAGGGAGTGCGGTGGTGCTGGCCACTCGGAAGGCGGGCTCGGACCTACCCTACGGTCTCCCTCCCAACCTATCGCCTTTGCCTGTCACTGTCCATACCCACTCCCTTAATTTGTGAAACCCAATTTTGCCCCAACTTATTTTTTTGTTGTTTTCATTTTTACTTCCCCTCCATAAATCGTCCCCTAACCCCCTTTATCGTCTTTGTTCGGCTAACCTATCCTGTCAACTAGCCTACTCCCAACCCCTACGTTCCTTTCCCGGAGGGGAATAAGGGAGAGCTAACGTCCTGTGTCGAGGCCCAATTCAAGCCTCAGGATGGCCTCCCCAGAGTTCAGCGATCTATAACCAAAGTGGGTCCAGCGGCCCACAACGACAGCGAGGGGATGGATGGTGCGGAGGGGTACACTTCCTAATCTACCCTATCCATTTAACTGTTAAACTACCCCGGGGCTTTCAACAAGCGCCTCTCGCTTAAACTATTGGTTCTATCAACCCAGATTCCCGTCGCCTGTGTTGGTGTCCTCACAATTTCGGGCCTCGCCCCCCAATTTTCTCTCCGTGCCCTCACACGGTCTCATGGCTGGGACACGTGACTCCCTTTGGCAGGCACGACCCTCTGCCGAATCTCCAGCTATGGCACCCCTGGGCACTACACTGCCTCCGAGCCTACCAGCTCCCTAACACCGGGGAGTGCCCCCCATGGCACCTCCCCTGAAACGCACACGTGGCAGACTGGCTTCCCAGGCCCCTTTCCGAGGGTCACCCGTGCCCACAACACTGCCCACGCAGCTAATGGTGCCCCGGGCCCCCGCACCAAGCAGGCGCACCCGTGCCCACTACGCTATCCCGGCCCCCCATGGGCCCTTGGCCTACCACGGCCGACTAGCCTGGTGCCCGGGGTACCCACTCAGCGATACTCACCTTTCGCAGCCACGCTCCCAGCCTGTCAACAGGGCTCCTGCACCCCTCCAAACGGGTTTCGAGCCTACTTCCCCACCAACAACAAAACGACCTCCATTTTGTAAATTTGACTAACCCCCTAACTCACTTTATACTGACCCCGGTGTCCCTTGGGCGGGAGTCACTCCTCCCCCCAATCACTCATCGCACCATGCATTCCCCATTTGCTCCACTCACACAGACCCGCTGGCCTCACTCACTCACCAAGCACACGCTTCCACTTCACTCACCAACTCTTCAACACACTCACCGCTGAACTCTACCATCCTTCTAACTACCTACCCTAACTAACTCGTGCTCCCACGTCGTCCCTTAAACTACAGCACGTTCCTTTTAACACTACGTAGCTAAGCTACGTCCCCACTACACATTCACTGTCTGTCACTGTCTCAAATGTCCCAAAAATTATTTACCCAACCTAAATCTCGCTACAATCCCTCTAACTAATCCATTCCACGGACTCCATGAGGACTTACCCCTGCCCCATGAAGTCGGTCTAACTAAGCTAACCCTTCCCCCTAACTAGTTTCCATCCTGTGCCCTGGTCAAGGGGGTCTTCCACCCCTTGCCCAGGAATCCTGTGCACCCGAAAGTGAGGCTTGCTTTTTTTTTTCTTTTTTTTTTTTTACATGCGCAGCACCAGCGCGGCAACTCACAGCTCGCGCACTTTGCACCTGCCCGTGACGTCATGCAGCTGCACGTGTTCCTCGTCCCTCCTTGGACGGTACCATCCAGCAGGGATACCCCTCCTGCCGGATTCCAACCCCGCGTGCAGCCATGACGTCACCGTGCGCATAAAAAAAAACACAAGCCCCACGTCTCGTGGGGTTCCCCACGCGAACACATGTGCTTTGCCCGTTGGAGCTTAACACACACGATCGCGTGGAGAACCTGTCCGGTCCAAATCCGTAATCCTGCCTAAACTTTGTCCGTCCGCGGGATCGGCAAATCCACCGCGTGCGTTTCCGGACCGGGACTTCACTCTCGCAAGCGAGCACGTGGGGGCCTCGTGCGTTGCACAGCACGGACCTCGTGCTCACTGCTGGGTGAACCCGGCACGGTCCCCGAAACAACTACAGCCGCTACTCGGCTTTCTTTCCTCACATGTCGCCGTCGTCGCCGCCGCCATTCGACACACGCACTCCCGCGTGTTACGACGCTAACACACCTCACCATTAAACTCACCCCGGGAGACGCGGCTGCATGTTCACACATGCCCACCGACATCTCCCTTACATACCGCCGTCTCACACACACGGTCTCCCTTGCACTCGGCCGTTCACTCACGCATGCCATTACCCTTGCACACGTGGCTCCCCTCACTCGCGGCCTTCCACTCACTCGTGCCATTTCCCTCACACAAACCACACCACTCACACACGCGGGGGCACTCACCCGCGGTTCCTCATCCACACACCGTCCCTCACTTACACACGCGGGGGCACTCACCCGCGATGCCTCACTCATACTGGCCGTTTCACTCACACACACGGCGTCTTCCACTTGCGGTGCCCTTTTTACACACGGCGTGCTGGGAAGCACGTACTCCGGCACAATCGCCACCACACCACTCACACACGGGGTCGCTTCCACACACGGGGACGCACTCACACCTTGCACCACACACACAGGGACAACCACACTGGGGATTTGTGTCCCCACAAGGGTCTCCGGGGCCTCTATACCCCCCAAGCTCTCCGTGCACCTGTCCACAGCACTCGTCCCCTCAACCTCGCAAAGCACGACCGAACTCACCTGGTCGTGACTCGCCTCAAGGGGGCATACTCCCTCCCCTCGTTCCTGGAGGAGGCCATCCAGCTGCTCGCACTGGGTCTCCACCCAGTCCACCAGCTCACCCCCATTGTCCTCCACTACCTCCGTGTGTGTGTGTGCGTCTCTATCCCCGTCTTCATCGTGTAGTCTTCCCTCTATCGTTCCCATCTCCCGTGTCTCTGCCAACTCAGTCACCTCTTCACCCTTTATCTCCCTTGTCTCAACTATCATTTCCGTCTCTTCTCTTGTTATCTCCCTCGTGCACGTCTCCGTCACCCCAATTAGTTTGTCCCTCTCGGTTACCGTCACTTTTTCTGTCACGACCCTCGCCCAACACGCCCCCCGAATTATTTTGTCACCCGCCTCCACCGCGGGCCCGACAGCCGTTGCACCCCCTCCCAGCTCGTTCGCTCCCACACGTGGAGTCGCCATTTTAAGCTCCCTGCTAACGGCCTTCATGCCCGCCTGCAGGCATCGGCCCATGTTCTGCGTCTCACCCCGCAGCTTTTTCGTTTCTTCCTTCATGTTTGTTTCCATTCCGTTCATTTGCTTGTTCATTCCGTTCATTTGCTTGTTCATTCCGTTCATTTGCTTGTTCATGCCTTTTATTTCGTTTGTGTTTGTATCCATCTTTTCGTTCATTTGTTGTGTATTCGCATCCATCTTTTCATTCATGCTTTTTATTTCATCCATTTTTTGTATATTCGCATCCATCCTCGCTGTCATTGCCGCTAGCATGGCGAATAGCTGGGCCATGTCGGGTGCGCTTGGGTGAGCCGATTCGGCCAGGATCGGGAGGTTTTGGTGGAGAGGGGGAGGGGAGGTGTCATACACCGCGGCCGCTGCCGCACCTATTTCGGGCTCTGGGTTCAGTTGGGCGAGTTCGTTTTCCTGTACAACCAACATTTCCTGCACGGGGATTTCGTCCTGAGCCATGGATTCTACACATTCTACATCCATTTCTAATACCCCCGGCCCCCGCTCGCCTTGAGACGCCATCTTGCTTCTCGTAAAGGGTTAATTTAGCTCGCTCGTAATTTGGAGGGAATCGGGGTCGCTCCTCTCACCCCTGGACCGATTCCCGTGAATTTAGCTGGAGACAGGAGAGCCCGTTTTCCCGTTCTCCGATACCAGTGCCGCGAGGAGGGCGATGAGTTTATATCGCACGACCTGACACCAGTGTTGCGGATTCGCGCCCGCCGGCGTGCGAGCGGCCACGTAACTCGAATCGCGGCACGTCGCCCACCGGACGGACAATCCAGTCGTGACCCTCTCGGACTAACGCCAGGAACTAGTCACGGGTGGACCTTTTGGCCTCACCACGATCGTGCCAATCGGCCCCCCGCGTGGGATAGGGTTGCTCGCCAAATTCGACCTACCTAAGTACCCACACGGAGGGTAGACCGGGCGATCGCACTTCGCCGCAGGTCGACTTCGGACACGGGCCACTTTAAGCGACCCGTTCCGTACTATCGGGATAACCGAGCGGTGTTATCGTCGGCCTCGACGGTTCGATTAATTATCGGGCGTTTTAGCCCACGACCAACCCTTTACGTGAAGTAAGATGGAGATTCAATAGAGGAAAAGACGAAGCGAAGCGGGAAAACAGTTCAACATAAAGCACATTTATTTCACGATGAACGGAAAGCACACATATACAATTACACCAAAAGCAAATGTAAAAGAAGAAGAAACACAATATTACACAAAAAGCAAATATAAAAGAGAAACACAATGCAGATCTATTACCGACTACGCGAGCACACGGCAACACTTATGCAGTTTTACTTCACAGACGGCGCCGACAACACATATACCCAAAGCAAAAGAAAAGGACCACCCTCAAGGATGAGGCGGGCCTGGGGCCGAGACCGCGTCGGGCCTACCCGTCTGGTGATGAGCCGCGAAATGGCGCTGGCGCCCCGACTCCGCGGGCCTCGCTGGGACTGCCTGGTATGGGGTGGGGACGGGGCCCCCTTCTCGCACTATCTCAGCGCGGGGGGGAAACAGGAGGGGGTTGTTGATGCTCGGGGGGAAGGAGGATATCTCCCTGTCTCGAGTCCCGCGACGAGCGTCTCCACCACGACCTCGGTCGCGCCGCCGGCCTCTCCCTCCGCAGCTCCCCGACTCCGACACGAGCACCCCCTCGACCGCCTTCGCCGCCGCCACCTCTCCACAGCTCCGTCCTCTTCACTCTGACTACTACCACTTCTTCCCAGCTCCACCGACAACTTCTTAACTGCGAACTCCTTGACTGACGAACGCAGCCGTTTATATCCCCCGTGGCCTCGCTCCTTCAC
>NC_140961.1:24457955-24542955 GCF_056783735.1 Eptatretus burgeri
TATTTTGACAGGCTGTCCCAGGCTGATCAACCAGCTGTTGAGTTGGTTGTCAGGGGTGTTACTATCCCCATTGCTGACCCTCCAATCAACTGTAGTCCACCTTCGTTTGTGGAAACACAGTTTGCGGTGAACAGATTGAAATGGGTAAAGCTCCTGGGATCTGTGGCATCCATACTGAACTTTGCAAGGCTGCAGAAAATGTTGTACTCGTGTCATTGCATGCAGTTCTGTGCTCTGCCTGGAACACAGGCATCATCCCAACTGCCTGTAAGAGGGGCCTTGTTGACCCTCTCTGGAAAGGGAAGGGTGATCGCCAAGACTGCAACAACTACCGAGGGGTGACGCTGCTCTCAGTGCCGGGCAAGGTCTTTGCTGAGATAATTTGTGATAGGGTTCACCACCATCTGCTTGAGCACCAGCGTCCATAGCCGTCAGGCTTTACACCAAAGAGGTCAACGATTGACCGTCTCCTTACCCTTTGGGTCCTCACCGAATGCAGATGAGAGTTTAGGCAGGGGCTGCTTGCAGCTTATGTTGATCTCTGTAAAACGTTTGATTGAGTGAATCGGGATGTCCTCTGGAGGATTCTTGATCTTCATGGGGTTCCACTAAAACTGATCGATCTGATGTCTGGACTCCACTCTGGTACTGAGAGTGCTGTGAGATGTGGTGGTACCATCTCTGACTTATTTCCAGTTGTTACTGGAGTTCGTCAGCGGTGTTTACTGGGCCGCAATCTTTTCAGCGCTTGTATGGACTGGATTCTGGGGAGGATGTCGGAGAGATCAAACTGCGGTGCATCGTTTGGGAATGTCAAGATCTCTGACCTTGATTTCTCAGATGATGCAGTCATCTTTGCGGAGACTTTAGATATCCTTTTGGGGGCCCTCGTGGTGCTGATTGAGGAGTCAGAGCCGCTGGGATTATTGGTTTTCTGGGTCAAAACTAAGATCCAGGCTTTCATTAACATCTTGGATGCTGTTATCTTGTCAACCTCCTTTGCCTTGTCAACATTCAACCCTCCTTTGCCAACCCTGTCTCTCCTCTGCCCCTCCCCCCTACACTCCAACTCTGTCCTCTACTCCCCCTTTCTTCTTCAAATTCCTCCTGCTGACTTGTCACCACAGCTGTTAACATATATTGTTGAACTTTCTCCATTTGTATTTGCCTCTTCTGACTCTTTTACTTTTACCTTTTCCCCATCTTTTTGTTACCCTGTGTGTGTACCAACACAACAGGTCAGCACAATAACCCCTGTGCCTTTGAGTCCTCGCCGTAAGGATGTGCACTCGCTGTTGCCGCCGCGTGTGCATCGCTCCTCTGATCCTGGTGCACTAATTGCTGGTACGTATACGGTTACTTTTCACCACTTTTTTTGTAGGAGACACCCCCCCCCCCCAACCCCCCTGCCCTCTCCCCAATCCAAACCCCACTTGTTTTAATTTGCCATTTAATTCTTACCTTCAGAACCAGAAATATATGTTTATCCTTCCAAATCAACTTGTATCACTTTGTAAGAGTTAGGTAGGGATTTACACAAATGTCTGTATGAACAGAGTATCGAATATGAAGACTCGTCACAGCGGTAAGTGACTGGTTTAAGGGGTCTGGAGTTGAGTGGGTACAGGCATATTAAATTCTTAGCTTCAACGTTGCCCGTCTTTTCTCAATTTGGCTATAGCCACACACTCTCAATCAATGAAGTGAAAGGAAAAAAAATTGGGAACCTGGAAGCAGTGAGCTTGGGGAGGGTTTGTGGACGTAGAAAAGATAATAGTTGTGGATGGGGGATGATCTGAGATAGTGGTGAACAGCTGTTTTGAAGCCCGAGAGTAGGGATGGGGAACCCTCCAACCCATGGACCGGATATGAACCGAGGCATGTTTTGATCCAGCCTGTGTGGTATTTTCTTCAGTATATTACATCCAGAGCAATTATGTTGGAAGGGTTAGCAGGATAATGTGGAGGTATCCAGACTTGCCTCGAAGCTATGTAGTTCGAATCTCGACCCAGCTATAAACTGCCATCCTGGTATTTCACCAACAAGGCAATTCATCAATGTGTGCTCCGTCTCGCGGATGGACGTTAAACTGGGTGTCCTGTTTGCTGGTATTCATTGGTGGACAATGGACCCCACAGTGTCCTTCGTGAAGAGGAGGCGAGCTATCACCGGCACGATGAACAAATTAGAAATTCCTGCACTTGCACTCGAGTGTCCTGCGTCGGATTGGTGACCCCTCCAGGTTGTAAACCCCAGTGGCCTCGCCAATGAAACTGCCTCAGAAGCCCTGTGCGCATAATGGTGCGAGGAAAAGAAGAATAAAAGAGTTATTCAGCAATATTAAAAGTCACACAATTTGTTTCCCCAAAAATGTTGTAACTTCCATAATCATTATTTGTTGTAACGAACCATATTCACCGCAACAAGCAAGAGCATCAGTCTTGGCAGGAAGACAGGAAGGACGAGCTTCGCGACCAAACACGTGCTTTATATACAGTATTTAGTACATATTGTTACCAGCGTACAACCTTATCGTTCAAGATAAAAGCGAGTACGAATAAGAAAAAAAAAATGTTGCTATTGTCCTTAAAAACTGCTAAACAGTTTGAGATTAAAAGCTTTAAATTACTAACACATCACGAGGCATATATCCGGCCCACACCAACTTTAACAATAGCTGTCACGGTCCTCGGACTAGGAAAGGTTCCCCACCACTGACTGCCCCGGAGGAAAAAAATGAGATTTAACAAACTGAGGAAGTTGGTTCCACAGGTGGGGAGGGGGGGGGGAGACTGGAACAAATGAGTGGAGGTGAGCAGTGAGTCTAGATTTAGGAACTTTCACCATAAGGGGGTTACTGGCAGACTTTGTGCGCCCTGCAGAAACCTGGGAGGGCTGGTTGGAGGGCACGGAGAAGGGAAAGAGGCAGAAGGTGCAATACCAAGGTGGAGGTGTTAGAAGACATTGAGAGCAAAGAGCTGCTGTCTGAGATGCAAAATTGAAAGGTCTTGAGCCTCGGCTTCATCGTGAGAGATATCAATGATTTTTGAAGGCCTTAGTTTAGCTTCCAGATGCCAACACACTTTGCCCAGCTTGATGCCGTTGAAACCAAGTCGGTGGGTTTGTTCCTTGGTCATTGTCGGCAGGTTGGTGGCCTTGCAGTTTGTTTATTTATTTATTTTGCTGGTTCTGTTGTGGTCTTTCTCCCCCCCCCCCCCATCCACTATACACTTTTCTGCCCGGAACCCTTCTTTGTCCGCCTCTCCAAGTCTAAACACAACACTCACCTATATTCTTTCATACCTCTTTTCTCACCTATAGAGCTGTCTTCCTGAATCCAGTGTCTTGAGCTCTTCATTCATTATTCATGTGAACTGTCCAGTCATGCTTCAGCACCACACGAGCTATGGAAAACTCTTCATTGTTAATTCACCCCTTCCCCCTCACCCCGCCTTCCAACCATGTGCCAGTGAATGAACATGCTCACTTCTCCCCACCACTTCTCCACATTATCAATATATATATTTGAGCATTCTATTTCCACGCAGCTGTTCATAGCGATGGACAATATTGAGTGGTTTCACTCTGGTTAACAATGAAAGACAGGCTGACTTGATTGCCAATGTGGCAGCACGCATATTCATTATAATTACGTCAATAATAATCATAATGAATAACCAGATTATGTCAACTGCACGTGGTTTATACTCGGGAATATCAGAAACGTTATCCAAGCAGGAGTTTGCCAATTCCAATTTCAGTAAAGTAGCATGAGCAAATCGATGTGGCTTTTAGTTGCCATCTGCTAGACAGGCGACAAAATCTCTTGGTCAGTTGCTTCGCATCACAAAGTGCACCATCCCTCAGATGGACGTTACCTTGGATGTCCCACGTTGATGGACATTGAAGATCCATCTCTCACGAAGAGCAGGAGTGTTATTGCTACCACTCTGGTCAAGAAAGTCAGGATTAGCCAACCGGTTTGTGCAAAGACTCGGGAGAAACATTCCCCATTGCTGACCCCACAAGAAGGTGGATTCATTGGGGCCGTTAAAGAAGTGGAAATAGTGGTGTAGTTTTTGTAGTTATGGGTTTGCTGAATTGTGATAATCTCTACCGACAACATCAGACTCCATTTTGGGGGAAAAAAAAGTTTTTGTCCAATTGAGCATGTTTTGCACAGATCATGACATCCATGAGACTTCTGCATCTGACGTTTCTTTTTCACCCTTTCAGTCTCTGCGTGCTCCTGATATCTTAAACCCATGCGTATTCTTCGTACTCATGCTCTTCTCACTTTTGATTCCTCCCTGCAAGCTGATCTTTCTCATCCGCCTCATTTTTGTCGACCCAAAAGTTGTCAAAAAAAGTTTTTTTTTTTAAAGGAAGGAAGGATGTGATGAAACAAACTTGGGACCTTTTTTTAACCTTTTAAAATTTAATCACAATTGTTAACTGCATGCAATAAAACAAAAATTAGAAAGCATCTGAAAATGCAAAGCGTGTCCGCCTCCGCATCCACATCCACTTTCTCCTCGAGAAACTAAACTTGACGAAAAGGACAGTTTAAAAAAAAAAAAAAGTTTCACATTTTATTCATTTGTGCTCTCCATGTTCTCATAATAAAGGTTTGTTGAAGATTTGTTGACAAAGCTCAGTTGGTATAAAAAGTTGTGGCCTGGACATGCACGCTGAAGCTCAATGATAAATAAACACGAACACTTTAAAAATAAAAATAAAGAGGGGGGGGGGCATCTCGCATTTGACGTACTGTGGTGGGCTAACAAAGGATATTTATAGTCACTGGCTTTTCCTTTTCACATTTTGACCAAATTTTAAATTATTTTCTCCATAATTATTCTCATAATAAAGTTTTGTTGGAGATTTGATGAAATATGCTCAAATGGTAAAAAAAAAGTTGTGTTTTGGACACACAAACACGCACACACACGCACACAATTTCAAAGCCCCGTCTCCCGCTGCATGGCGGGACGGGCTGATGACGAGTCGCATGTTTAAAGACTCAAGGGCCGAGCTTCCTGTCAAGTGTACAGCCTCCTGAATCTCAAGTTGAATCATTGGTGGCAAAAAAGGTAACAAGTCTAACTTGAGGACACCAGGCTTTGTAAGTGTGTATCTTCAGTAAAGCTGTTGATATATCAATGGAACCCTCATCTCGCCTCTCCTCCTCGAGGCCAGAATGCCCTTAGGAAGTGTCTTGGGCCCAATCTTGCTTCGCAGTGACCGAAACAAACTCTTTGTTTCTCTTCCTTTGTGCAGATCACTCTGCCCGTCAGTGAGATGGGGATACTGTACAACACCATGCAGAGTGATCTGCATCACTCTGTTGATTTGAAATTGATTAGGTGCTGGTCTGATAAATATAACATCTTTCAATCCCGGTAAGTGTCATAATCTGACCCTGTCTCTCCAAAAGGATTGTCAAACAAGCCCGGCTATCTATTACCATGTTCAGCCACTGGAATAAGTTGTCTCCTGAACTTCTCGGGCCGAAGCCTCACTCTCGGCCGTGACCTTTCTTTGGCTGACCAATTGAGAAGCTGGGAATCCTCTATCGTTCTCATTCATTCCTTATAAAATCAGAACTCATCAGAGCTATAAGGCCTTTGCCTTTAGCTCATTGGAGTACTGCTCTCCCCTATCAACCAGCCCTCCAAAATCCCATCCTTTTCTCCAAGATACTTTGTGATTTAAAGCTCTCAACATTATTGGTATCTCCCACAATGAGGCTACTATACAGGCCATGGCTTGTTGCTCTCACATTGCAGACAAGTCGGTGGCTCCTCTGCTCATACCACATCACCTCCAATTTAACTCCTTCTCCTCTTTTGGCTCTCTGACCCTTTCAAGCTCCTTCAGGATGCATGTATTCTTCCAGTCACCTCTCCTAGTTGTTGTCCGAAACTACAGGCTTATCGCCCACCTCTACTCATTTGTTACTTTCCCTCCCAATTTGTGGTAATGCTTTCTCGATAAGGTTCCATCGCACGCTCTCCTCCATGACTATAAGCAGGTGGTATACCATCATGTATCGTATCGTATCCCCGATCCGGACCCGTGATCTTTTATACCCCAATTCACTCCACCTCGTTCAACCCTCCTGTTTACTGTGCTTTCTCCTCTAATCTAACCCCCCCCCCGTCTCCTCTTTTCCTATTGGTTTTCCCCCATTGTTTGTTATGTCCACCTGTGGCCCAACTGCCCCATTTTCAGTAAGATTTTTTATATTTTTTTTTCACCCCCTCACACCTTACTCTTCTACGAGTCAAGATCTTGTCTAAAATAAATACATATAACCAATATATACAGTTATAATTTGTTTTTATTACTTTTTGGGGGATTGTTCTTTTTACCTTGTATTTTAACAAGTAAATTATAATTATCGGCTTGTCAGCATTTCATCATCGTTTTTTTTTTTTTTCTTAAAAATAAATAACCACTGAGTGGTTGGTCTTCCATTGGGTGTATGTATATGTTACCGGAATTTGTCTCACTTAGCATGTCCTTCCTGCCTTTTTGCCCTGTTGTGTTGTCTTTTTTTAAAATTTATTTATTTATTTCTTGTTAGATCTGATGGCCATACAGGATGGAACGGGTCTGGTGCAGTCCGCTACACAGCTGCCTAAGCTGATGCTTTCTCCCCAGCATCACAGTGGATCATGGGGAGCAGGTACCTCTTCCTTGGCTCCCGTGCACTCTGCCCATGCTCACGGATTGGTTGGGCAGCATGTGCTGTCTGTCAGCCAATTCTCTAAAGACCAGGTGAGAGACTTTTTTTAAATGTATTTTTTTTATGAATAGTGATAAGAACCTCTGGTTACATCCACCACTGAAGGTGGACGGAGGTTCGGTTTTCACCCGTCTGTTTATCTGTCTGTCTGTGAGCACGATATCTCAAAAAGTTATGGACGGATTCAGATAAAACTTGGTGGGCAGGTTGTGTGTGTGTGTGACTATGACAATTTGATTAGATTTTGTTGAAGATCTGGATCCGGATGCTATAATTTTACTTTTTAAAGTGATTCTTCACCATTGAGAGACGGGGTCAAAAACAACATATAGCATGATATCTCAAATAATTATGGACGGATTATGGCAAAACTTGATGGATGAGTTGGGTAGGTGACCAGAACAAGCTGATTCGATTTTGGTTCAGGTACGGATACAGATCCGGCCTATCAGTGGGATACAAAACATAAACTGTTCAGCTTGGCGGAGGTATGCGCTCTACCGAATGCTGTTCTCATCTTTTATGTGATGTATATTTTGACTTGTATTTGGATGTTGAGGTTTGTGAATGTGGTCATGCCAACAGCCCACGTAAAAGAAGGATCAACATAGGTCATGAGAGATTTATTGTCATGGAGTCTTGGAGATGCTGATTTGTACGTACATATATATATATATATATATATTTATACATGTATACCCATTGCTCTTTCTTGCCTTAGCTTTCAAACTTGCTCAACCTTGCGCACAATCTTCGGATGATGGTGCAGAAGGAACGCAACTTGCACAACATACTCAAGGTTTGGATGGTTTACGTTTGGGTGCTGTGGTTGATGGAATGGAATGGAATTTTTGAGCACCGGGTAGTGTTTTACTTGAGAGTACATGTTGTCTCAACCAAACAATGTACCCTTTGTTGATGTATCTATGAGGACATTAGAATGACATGGCTTAATGGCTCACACATGGCGGGTTAGAATGTAGCAAAATGCAATTGGGTGAGGGAGAGGAAAACCTTCTTTTGTTTTCTTTTTTTTTTCATCCCTTTCTGTTTTTCTATTTATTGGGACCAACAGACACATTGTACTTCAAATTTTCCATGACAACATATATATACATTTTCTGATTAAATTTCTTCTTCCTGAAACTGGGAAGCCATTTTAAATTGTATATTGCTGTTAGGATGGCCTGGAGGTACGCACACTCGCCTCCAACCTGTCTAGCCGGAGTTTGAATCTTGGCCCAGCTATAATCTGCCATCCCGGAGTTTCATTGAGAGAGTGATTTGTCGGTGTATGTGCCATCCCTCGGCTGAAACCGGACGTCTCGTCTGCCGGCATTAGTTAGTGGGCTTTAACGACTCCACGATGTCCTTCGCGGAGAATATGCGAGGTAATCGCCGGCACCATGAACAAATTCCAAATTCCTGCCCCGATCTACAGCTGGGAAGGCAATGGCAAACCACCCAGTCAAACTCTTGCCAAGAAACTGCTTCAGCAACACCGATACTCTGTAACAGTGTGTGGTACATCAGAATATACATACCATACATACCATACATACCATACATACCATACATACAATACATACCATACATACAATACATGATGACTGTCCCCCTCCCCCACCTTTTTGTAACATTACAATATTAACCGTGCCATATTTAATTAAATTGCTACATTAATCACCCCACTTCCTCTTGAAAAGCCAAGAATCAATGTAGCCAACTTGAGGGGTGTGACCACCCACAAGGCACACCCAGATGTGACTAAAGCCAAAGGTGGAAACCACACCCCAAATTAAATAATAACTCAGAAAACAGCACTAATTCCACAATGCTGGTAATGTGGTGGATTTTTTTTTTTTCTAAACAATTATCACAGCTAAATGATTATTACACAACCATTAATCTTATCATCCAACTTATCCTTAACCACAGCAGTTAAAAGGGAGAATCCAGGGAGAATTTAGATGATCTCAGAAATCAGACACTTCATTCAGACATGTGCAGAACAATGAAGAATTTGATGGTGTAATGCACAACAGAAGCTGGCAGGTCTAATTCATAACAGGGTTGTTCATAAGGCAGATCGAGTAACATCGAAATGTCGGTGTTGTATCTTGTAGTTCATCACCTCCAATATAGGTTTTCAAGGCATTCATGGCCGGACACACCTTTGGCTTTGCACGGGTCTCTGGTTGCCTGGTCCTTGCAATGCCCCAAAAAGGGGGAAAACTGGGAGGCCAATCGATTTGGAGTACCTGTTGAATCGCTGTGTGTGTGTGTGTGTGTGTGTGTGTGTGTGTGTGTGTGTGTGTGTGTGTGTGTGTGTGTGTGTGTGTGTGTGTGTGTGTGTGTGTGTGTGTGTGTGTGTGTGTGTGTGTGTGTGTGTGTTGCTTTGTACAATCCTTATTACCCCATGCACGCGTGAAACTAAGAGCAGAGTTAAGCAATTGGTCAACCTGTCTGTCTCTGTGTGTCCACAGATGTCGGTTTATGATCGAAGAACAACTTAACCTAAATTTACTATTACATTTTGGACACTAATCGGAACATCAATCAAAATACGAACCTGCCGTTTAGCAGTACTTCGGCTCTGAATTTGGCAAATTGTACGGAACCCGATCCCGATCGCTCACACAGGTAGAGTAAGGTAATCGTTTGTCTCTCTGCCTGTCTGGCAGTCAAACTCAATTGAAAATTATTCCAAACAGGAAACTTACTGTTTTTAAGGATATTATAAAGAACATAAATAACAGGTACGGAGAACTGATGTAATGTGTTAAATAAGGTGGTGTAAAAGATAGTGCATTAACGGCGGTAAACTTGCGGAAAGTTATTTTTTTTTTTTTTCTCCAACCTTTAAAATCTAAATTTTATTTCATTTGAATTACGTACTTGAACAATGCACGACATAAATCGTTTTTTGGCACTCTCAAAAAAAAGGACGGACAAAATATTGAGGCATTTTACGTCATCTCAACCAATCCAATTTGCCGCTCTCAGAGCCCGCCCATGCCCTCTTTTCTCAAGACTGCGCAGAGTAAGGTGTTCAATGAACTCTCTCGTTACCTGTTAAAACTGCCTGTAATAGAACATCTTTCAGGCTGCTCTTCTACCTTTTTTTTTTTGTAAAGTTTAGCTTTATTCCAAACGACTAAGGAAGTTTAATTTTGTTTCCCATTTGCAAATAGCTGTGGTCATTGTGGGAGATATTGGACATGGCTGCCATCATCAGTGAAAGATATGATTGGCATGGAGTTTACTTCTTTTTTTTTAGATCCTCGTGGAGGATCCTTTTTTTTTTTTGTATACCTTGGTCGAGGCTCGTATGAGAGCGAACACACAACTCACAGCAAGGAGGCATGAGACAAGAGGGGCGGGAGTGGAAGGGACAAAACAGTGGGGAACAGACACATTAGGTGAAATGTGGAAGGGAGAGGGATGGGGATGGGACGGGGAACATGGCGAAGAGAAGATGGACATTTCAGGGACTTTCAGGAAGGAAAGTAGGAGAAATGAAGGAAGTGGGCTTGGGTGGATTATCGGGGGTAGAAAAGATCGAGGATTTGGATGGGGGAAGATAAGAGGTGGTGGTGAACAGCTGTTTTGAAAGCCTGGAGGGAAGAATGGGAAAGAATAGAGTGAGGGAGTTTATTCCAAAGGCGGGAAAAAAGAGGAATGAAAGAGTGAAGATGAGCTTACTCTAAGTCTTACTCACGTTGTTCTTGTGGATTTTTTTGTTTCACAGCCTACAGTTTTCATCGAAACTTCCTGAAACTTGGCATATATATGTAAAAATACCCTGTGCAGACAGTAACCATCTCCGATTTTGAAAATTCCTCCTAGAAAAAAAAGTTATGACGTTAAAATATCTCCGCTAATGGAAATCACCCAAAAAAAAATCTCCGAAACTAGGCAAGCTTTTTGAATTCTGTTTGCGGGAATCGAACAGGGCATTAGCAGAGATGAATTACCACACATACGATACATCACGATGACGTCATATCAATTTTTATGACGTCATTCCTATTTTTTGTTTCACAACCCAGAGTTTTCATCGGATCTTCGTGAAACTTGCCACGTATATGCAGAAGGCCCACACACAGGCAGTGGCCATCTCCGATTTTGGAAATTCTTCCTAGAAAAAAAGTTGACGTCATAATATCGCCGCTAATGGAAATCGCCTATACCATCATCTCCGAAACTGGGCAAGCTGTTTGAATTTTGTTTGCGGGAATCAAGCCGGGCATTAGCACAGATAATTTATCGCAAACCTGATACATCACAATGACGTCGTATTAGTTTTTATGACGTCATCATTAAGAGGACGAGGATCTTAGCTCATTCGAGCTTGTTCAATTTGAAATGAATAGCATGTGTAATTTTTTTTTTGTTTTTTAAATGCAACAGACATTGTTGGCATTGTGACATCAACCTTGCTACGAGATAAGCTCCCCTGCCCTCCTCCCTCTCTTTATACCCTCAGGGCAAAGTTATGGCAAGCATGTTCTTTGAGGTGAGTACGCGTACAAGCAGTTCGTTTCAATCAGCCATGCAGCGGTTGGGTGGCAATGTGGTGACATTTGCAGAAGCAACATCATCCGTACAAAAGGGAGAATCGCTGCAAGATTCTGTGCAAACCATGGCCTGCTATGCAGATGTGATCATATTACGGCACCCAGAACCCGGAGCTGTTGAGGTGAGCGGTGTACTCGTGTCTTTCGACCTGCATGCAAACTTAGTTTATACTGCTTCTACTTTAGCATCATGCCAGGTGTGTCGGATCGTCGGTCACCTTTCCAAATACAGTATGGTGACGTCGATGTACTTGAGAGAAAACTGTTTATTATCTGTCATACGTGTACACGGAGAGCAACAAACACCAGGAACACCTATTGACAAATAGGGAACACGTTCCTCTGGATCACTCAAGGTTAACCGCATTTTATCTTTTACACACACTGTTCCAATGTTCTCTTTTCTAAGCAGCCAGCAAGAGTATATTTGATTAACAACAAGCCTTTAAAAGCTAGCAATACAAAAAAAAGGAAGTTTGGAACAAGCAAAAGCTCATAAGAAAAGAGACAAATCCCAACACGTGCCTGCCATTTATTTTCCTCTGTACTGCGTAGAGGAATGAACAATGCTCCTTATACTAGGACTAGGAAAGTAAAGAATACCATGTGCAAAGATGGCGAGAGACCTGCATTTCACGGGTTTGGCCCGTTTTGATTCTAAAAACCCGCAGACACGTCTTAGTATCGTCAAAACCCATATTGGATGGAGAGTACGATCAAATTTTTTTGAAAAAAACCCAATATTTCACTTTCATTCCACTCGCAAAGATTGGCACACAGACTGATAGACCTACAGCCGATATGCAAAGGGTCACTCTCGTCAATTGGCTGTGTGACGTCATGAGCTTTTCCTCACCGGAGGCCACGTCACCACCCGCCAGGATTACGCTCGCAGTATCATTTCACTTCCGACCACGTCCAAAGAATAAATTAAGTGAAAGCCCGCTTTTGATTCCTTTCGACCTGTTTTTCGTAGCCTCCAACTTGCCACATGTTGCAAATAATAAACGATTTTTACTGAATCTTGTGAGAATAGTGATCATGTGCCGTGTTGGCTGTTGTTGTAACCCCAACATGGGGTTGATGATGGGAGTATGGGATGGGAGTAGGGTGTCGGGGGCAAAATGCCACGACTGCAGAAAGGAGTACATGGGCAAGAAAGTGCTTCATGATTGCTCGTACACATCCAAAGCACACCACTCGGCGTCGAACGCCGGCTCAGATCAAACGAACGAGCATTGTTAATGATGTGCTTGAGGTTTAATGCTCCTTTTGCTTCTTCCACTGCCACGTTACCAGAAGATGGTTGTGTAGGGAATAAAAATGCAATGCCAAGGCTATGACGAAGGCCTGAGGAAGTCCATGGGTCACGGACAAAAACATTCTATAAAACCCAATGCATCCCGATAATTTAACTACTACGACGAGGAGATGGTGCCCTCATGAAAACAGCCATGTGCACAGAACAACTGTTGGATTGACCGCGGACGTAAAAAGCTCAACTGACTAACGAGTCCAATATGTGCGTAACCTTGAAAACGAGACGGAAAAGCTATCCCGAACTCACCTCGTAAGAAATTTTGAAGAACACATTGGAGTGGCTAAGAAGAGGTCCGCTTAACTGTGATGGAGAACAAGTCGTAACAAAAGCGAAAATAGCGATGCAATACACGTCTGCTACCGAAGTCCAAAAAGGGCACCACTGAAAAATTGACGAAACGTCCTGAAACTCGAACTTGTTCTGTAACTTATCATAATAAAGCCACGTACCAAGTTGCAGTTGAATATGCTGACAGATATGGGGAAAAGTGTGAAAAACCACAGGTGAGACGGACGGATGGACGAACGGACGGACGGACAACAAACCTATCGTGCCCTCTGGTGAAACTGCTAGGGGATTAATAAATGCCACAAGATCAAGGACATTGCTCCAAGAAAATGGCGAGACAGTCAATTGGATATGTGCAGATCCTGTAAAGTTTAAACAGGAAGCGTCGTCACCTTCACTCGGGTGGAAGAAAAAAAAAAGTGTCAGGTCAACTGTATCCTCAAAGGCAGAATAGTTTCCAGACTAATCCACTGACATATCTGCAAAAACTTCAATTTTTTTTTTGTGGAATGCCGAGGCTCGTATTTATTTTTTAGGTAGATATTTACAATTATTTATTTGTTTATTGTTTACTAAGGGTAGGTGAGCTATCATCAGTACCATGGCCAATTCCAAATTCCTGCCCCAACTACTTCTTCAAACATCAGGCTGAGTCAGCCAGTTTGTGAAAGACTTGGACCAAGTTTCCATCAGCCAATCCCACAAGTGGGAATATAATAATGGCTGAAGAAGAAGAAGAAGAAGAAGAAGAAGAAGAAGAAGAAGAAGAAGAAGAAGAAGAAGAAGAAGAAGAAATCAAGGCTTGTGGAGGAGCCTGAACATCGAATGGATCAGGACGGAACAGTAGAAAGGGGAAAGCACACCAACAGCAGGGATGAGAGACAGAATAGGAGACTTGGACAAATAAGGCATGTGGGGAAGAATTATGGCCGGGGAGGACACATGGGGTGGACAAGATGGATACAGACACAAATTCTCATGAAAGAAAAGACTACGAGGTATACCAGTTCCTGAAAGGTCATGGGAGCACAAACCTAGGGAAATGATCAAAACGCCGTGTCCGGATGACCTGACAATCCTATCAAGCTTGAGCGTAGAAAACGAGACGTTGTGGCCAGGCATCGCATTTGTATCTAAAAAGGAAAGGATGGCATTGCTAATGGAGGTGTCAGGACCGAGTGACTTTGACCTAAATGCCATGGAGATAATACAGATGTCTAAATAGAATGCACCATTGTGTTTCTCTTTCAGGAAGTCTTTAACATCCATCAGCAAAAGCTAGCAAACAGGACAGCAGGCTTAACGTCCCCTCCAAAGGGTTGCATCATTGATACATAATACATATTTCCTGACTGTGAATTGTCGGCACATTTTGTTGTCAGGCTGAGAACCAAACTCGTACATTTTAATGTATGCACAGGTGTAAAGGTAAATGGAAGAGTACAAACAACAGGGGGCAATGGATCAACACACAAAATGGGGCAAAGGGAAAACAGTGGGGCAGCAACAAACAGGTGTACCACAACAGCACATGGAGAGGAAATGCAGGACGACAGTGGGGAAAATGGTCTCGGTGAAGCTTTGAGCGATCCTGTCATCGCATTTGTACACTGAGATCATGGTGAGCAACCTGTTATGGCAAGCTTGCACGTGTTACTTAAATTTGAGTTGCATAGATTGGAAGGATAAGCATAAGCATGTTTGTGTGTGTGATATATATATATATATATATATATATATATATATATATATATATATATATATATATATATATATATATATATTTGGGGCTATATGTGCATGGTGTTCAAGTTCTGCCATTAAGTTCATCACACTTCTGCATCTCTCACCCAGCTTGCTGCCAAAAATTGCCGTCGACCAGTGGTCAATGCAGGAGATGGTGTGGGAGAGCATCCCACTCAGGCACTGCTGGACATATTCACCATCCGTGAAGAGTTGGGGACCGTAAATGGCATGACCGTAAGCGTTAGACATTCTACAGCAATACTCTGTATGGAATTAGAAATGGTTGCTCTTCATATCTGAAATAGACATGCACAGTGACATAAAACATGCGAACGACTTGGTCAATGTTTGTTTTGTTTTCTTAAACCGCTGCCCAGACAGCAAGCAACCGCTGATATAGCAAGCAGTATAACCTCGGGTCAAGGAACCTCCCTGCAGTGCAAGCAGGAATTGGGAACTGAGCTGAGTTATGGAGATAATTCACCTCCTCTTCACGAAGGACACTTTGTGGTCTTAAACATCCTACAGATAGGACACCAAATTTAACGTCCATATGAGGGACAATGATGTATCACCCTGCCTGTGAAACACCAGGGTGACCATCCATAACGAGGTGACAACACATAAAAATGAAAGGATTGCTATACGCCAGCCAAAAGTGTAATTTTTTTTTTTTTTTGCATAATGGTTGATTGGAGTTCTGAGAGCAAGAAAATCCATGACCGCAAGCTCCGTTCTTAATTTGACGGATTGTATTCCATTTTTGCCGACGGGGGTATGGAGACAGGTTTGTGCGAAGCCAATTTCTCGTGTTTTTTTAAATGGCCCCAGCACAGACACGTATGGGCACTTCTGAAAAAGTTGTCGTCATAGCACGTGTTGATAGTGAGCTTGATATTCCATTTTGACAAATAGGGAAGCAATCCACATGGTGAACTCCAAAATGGCCAGCATATAGCATTAATTTTATTACATTTGTTCATTGTCCTGAAATGTGATCCTTATGAACCAAAAGTCAAAGTGGTACTGTTCACCAGGATCATAACAGTCCTACACACAACTTGGATTGGATTAAGGCTGGATGCTTGGTGCGGATGGGGAAAGAGAGCGGATATGTTGATTACGGTGATTCCGTAACAATCCGACAGCAGCTGAACATTTAGTTTGAGCAACAAAAACAAAACTGCTTCATTTGTTGGAGTTGTCTTTGAGATTTTCAGCTCTTGCATATGAATCTGTGAAAATAACATCAGGATGATGTGGTTATGACGTCATCTTGACGTTCTACGTACATTTTCTTCGCCGCAGGCGTATATTTCCTGAAGGTATGATCCAGTGGGAATTTCCAGTGATGAAATACCACATTTCTCATCTGTATAACGATCTTTGAACTTAACTATACGCTTTATTAAATGCATTCGTGAAAATGATGTCATATTGACGTCATACTTTCAAATATTTTTTTTGCAGCTATGGATTTTCCGACAACATGGTTCCATGCGATGCTTCAGTGAAAAAAAGCAAAAATGACACTTTTGGCCGGCATGTTACGATGATTTCACTAAGCTACCTAACCACTATAGCTGGGCCGAGTTTCGATCCAGGGTGAGACGGTCACAGAGATGAGTGTGCATACCTCTAGGTTTTCCTGCCAGCCTATAATGGTCTGTTTGCACCAAGTGATTGGAACTGAAGGGCGAAGTCTGAACTCGTATCCAGGGGTCACCCCATGGTTCACGCACAATCCACATTTTCCAAGATACCAATTTTCTGACTACTCACTGCTAATCTCACAATTAGTTTGGCCAACAGCTTTCTACGAGACAACCGATCGTTCATCTTCCAGTGTAATCGTTTTCCATAACGAGATTCTATCTTTCGATCAGAATTGCATCACCCACATTGAATTCTGCTCTTCTTGGGTCAACGTCTCTTTCGTACTCTCGGCTTGAAGCGGTCTCCGAGGAGTTTAATGTTGTTGGAGAATGGGGTGTGTTTTTTTTTATTTTTTTACTATTCATCCGCACTACCCCGAATAATAAAAACCCATTTCTCATTTCCAAATTTGCGGAATTTCTTGTAAAGACGTCCCTTCGAAGCACGGTTAAAATACCTTACGACAGCCTCCCCGTCTTTGTACACTAAATTATTCACCTGCCATTCAATATGAGTGAGAAAGGTAAGACCGCATTGTTTCCCTTCAACTCCATTTTGCTTCCATAACCACGATAGCAATCTGAATGTTGAGAATTTTTTGTGTTTAAATGTTTGTTCTTTTTTGTTGTTGGTCACGTTCTGTTTGCAGCATAATCTGAGCGATGATGGTGAACAGGTGTTGGTCCTTTTGTAATACATTTCCTGCATCGCTACAGATTACCATGGTCGGAGACCTGAAACATGGACGCACGGTGCACTCCCTCTCGTGTCTCCTGACATTGTACCGTGTAAACCTCCGCTACGTATCGCCAGAAAGCCTCCGCATGCCAACCAAAATTGTACAATTCATCGCCAGCAAAGGTATCCATCAGGTGAGACATCAACTTACAAAGTGCTTTGAAAATCATTACTTCTCGTGTGTTTGCAAACATTGGGAAGTGGGAACACTTTGTGACCGACAGTTTGAGAATCTCGAGAGCCGTGAGATGAGAAAATAGATTTGTCGTTGATGGATATCATTGGTGAAATGTAATCGGTTTTTTTTTTTTTGGTTCTATTTCTAAACCAGGACATTTGTGATCGTATCATTCTCCGCATACTGTTTTTGAAAATTATGAGGGATATTGTAAATCGGCTCCTGTCTGTCTGTCCGTCTGTCACGCAAGCTCTTAAACGGTTGTGCAGAAATTCACCAAACTTGGTAGTTATGATCACCACATGGCAAGAAGGTGTGACGGCAGTATCACTTTGGCCCCGCCCCTGCGGGTGGGGTAATGGGTCAAATACCCCCCAAAAATCCCAACTTTCTCTTTTTTAATATTAGGTCATTCCTGGTGAAACTTTTTGCCATCTTTCAACTTCGCTTTTGGTGGGAAGCATGGTGATTTGCAATGGCATGCCATTGACTCGACTCTCGTTTAATAGTCTTGTCGAGCTTCTTGATTAACTGGTTTAAAAATATAAAAGTGAAGTTTATGTCACTCGAGGTAGTCCTGCCACAATGTCGGACAAATGTTGCACATTATGTGTGGATGTGGCCCCTTTGTCACAATTCTTATTCAGCATAAGCTCCGAGAAGGTTGGGAATGATTGTGTTAAGTACTTGACCTATGTTCTTACGACATGCGCTTATAATACAGAAGAGAGTTGTCAGTTGGAAAGCTTTTGTTTCAGTTGAATCGCAACTTTTCCACGTCACAAAGTTTCAAACAAAAATTAGAACGAACAAAGAAGCGTTGCTCTCCCATCGTGCTTCATAAATCTGGTACATGGCTTTATGTCAAAATTGCAACAAGGAAAGCTTTATATTAAATACCCCAGGAAAGTAAACCTCCATAGTCATCAAAAAAATTACAGTTGAGACCCATTAGAGAGTTTTGGGTAGCAAAAGACTGATGAGGCATAATATGAAGTGGGTGAGAAGGGTTAAAAAGAGAATGCAATGAACGGAATGGGGCTTGATGGAAGGATGCTTTGAGCAGGGAGATATGGGAAACGAGAGGCAGGAAAATAACTTCAAGGGAGGCTTGACCATGATCAACGCAAGGCTGATTGGAGAAATGCTACGGTGATGATGCCACATAGATATTACCAGGGAAGCCATGAGAGTGCCGATGGTGATTAAAATGGCAAAGCAAATTTCGATCTTGGAATCTCCCGTGATGAGTTGGCGGACGTTAAAGATCCCATGGTGTCGTTCGCGAAGAGTAGGACAGACTGAAAGAGCTATCGCTGGCACCCTGGCCCAAAAAATTCCAAATTCTTGCCCTAACCCTGTCCCAAGCAAACAAAGTGCAAAAGCCAACCCCTCCCCCCCCCTCCAAAGGGGGGTCAGTATGCCCCATTTCAGGGCATGCAAAGTAGTAGTCATGGTATTGCTGATGAGGCTAAAGCACAGGGTTTGTTTTTCTCCCATTGCAGGTAGGTCGATGGTATGTTTCCTACCATCTACTCTCCAACATTGCTCTCTCTGTCCTCTGATGCTCTCAGTCCTCCCATATCTCCAGTAACCCCCTCCTAATTTTAAAACTTCCAAAAACCAGGCTGACTGCACAACTCGACACCCTTATTCCTCACTTCTCCTAGCTATGAAACCACCTTCCAGGGGCTGTTCTGTCTCGGTCTTCCTTCCAGGGCTTCAAGCAAGCAATGCACCAACATGTCATCATCCCCAAATCTGACCCATGATCTTAATTAACCCCATTAACCTTTCCTAACCCAATCATCTTACTTTCTCATTTCAGTGTTTCCTCCCTTCCTCTTTTCTGTTTGTTCATTCCCTTGATTTTTCTCCCACTGTCATTTTGACATTGCTCTTCCATAAGTCTCGCTCTTGTCGAGGAAAAAAACAAAACAACTGTCGAAAACCTCAAAAACCACAGCATGGAAATTGCTAGTTGATGCTGCGGGGAAGCCTTGAGGGCATGAGCAGTGAAGCCTTGAGGGCAAGCCAAAATGCCACAGTAGAAATGAAAACTCATGCAGAGATGGAAATGCTGTCGAACCAAACCCAGTTATCATTTTTCTTCGAATAGTTATAAAAAAAAAAATGGTTACAATTTGTTTGATCATATACCAGGAATCTTGTACTCTGTATGAAGTTAAGCCTTTGTGATGATTTGTGATCAGATGAAGATTCAAATCTGTAGTGTGCGTGCGTGTTTGTGTGTGTATTTTTCAGGAAGAGTTTAACAGCATCGAAGAGGCATTGCCGGACACGGATGTCCTTTACGTGACAAGAATCCAGAAAGAGCGTTTCTTGAAGGAACAAGATTACAAAAAGGTCTGATGTTTCGTTTAACCTTGTTGTTGTTTTTTTAAATATCTTAAAAAAGAATTTTCTTCTCCCTGGATATCCTATTTGTAAATGTGAATGTTTTTCTTTTAAGAACTCCCAATTCATGACTTGGTATAAAAGTGTGTAAATGTCAAAATTTCACCTTGAGGGGTTTTTTTTCTTTTCTTTACATGATCTAAGGCTCTTAGTGGATATCTCTCTGTCTCTCTCTCTCTCTCTCTCTCTCTCTCCCTCTCTCTCTCTCTCTCTCTCTCTCTCTCTCTCTCTCTCTCTCTCTCTCTCTCTCTCTCTCTCTCCTCTCTCCCTCTCTCCCTCTCTCCCTCTCTCCCTCTCTCCCACTCTCCCACTCTCCCACTCTCCCACTCTCCCACTCTCCCACTCTCCCACTCTCCCACTCTCCCACTCTCCCACTCTCCCACTCTCCCACTCTCCCACTCTCCCACTCTCCCACTCTCCCACTCTCCCACTCTCCCACTCTCCCACTCTCCCACTCTCCCACTCTCCCACTCTCCCACTCTCCCACTCTCCCACTCTCCCACTCTCCCACTCGCACACTCGCACACTCGCACACTCGCACACTCGCACACTCGCACACTCGCACACACACACTTGCACACACACAGCGACTGAAGTGTTCTGATGTGGAAAGTGATGCACCAAAATGACCATCATGATTTCCTGCGTTGATTAAGCGAACTATAACTACAAAGAACCGGGAAGATTTCTCATGTTTTAAGCGCACATCATGTTAATGTGTATAGCGCAGCTTCATCGGTCCTAATGCGGCATGGCATTCCATGTACAAAATAAATAACAAAAATAATGTTAACATTGTAACAAAACATATATTAACTCGAGGGGGAGCACTCGGGAGAGTGCAAAACCTCCGCCGCCAATACTGCTGGGTCACTCAAGTGAACCTTATATCTTATTCATTAAATATGTCAACAGTGCTGACAGTTATAGTTCTTTTCTCCAACATTTTTTTTTGGGGGGGGGGAGGGGGGTTGGAAATCACTTAAAACATGTAGAAATGCAAAAAAAAGAAATCGAAATTTTGTTGAAAAAAGTTGCAAAAATTTTTTTCTCAATTTTTTTGGGGGGGTTGGAAATCACTTAAAACATGTAGAAATGCAAAAAAAAAATTCTCTAACAATTTGCGGGGGGGGGTAACAATTTTTGGGGGGGGTTGGAAATCATTTAAAACATGTAGAAATGCAAAAAAAAAAAATAATTTCTCTAACAATTTTTTTTTGGGGGGGGGGACCAAGTCCAAAATGTAATGGCATGATCCTTGGACCATACCTAACCCCCCCCCACCAAGTTTCGTCGAAATCCGTCAAGGAGTTTTTCCGTAATACTGTTCACAAATAAACAAACAAACAAACAAGCAGAAAGGGGTGAAAACAGTAACCTCCATCTACATCCATCTTCGAAGATGGCGGAGGTTAACTAGAGGGGGAGCACTCGGGAGAGTGCAAAACCTCCGCCGCCAATACTGCTGAGTCACTCAAGTGAACCTTATATCTTATTCATTAAATATGTCAACAGTGCTGAGAGTTATAGTTCTTTTCTCCAACAATTTTTTTTTTGGGGGGGGGGGGTGGAAATCACTTAAAATATGTAGAAATGCAAAAAAAAGAAATCAAAATTTTGTTGAAAAAAAAGTTGCAAAAATTTTTTTTCTCCAACAATTTTTTTTGGGGGGGGGTGGAAATCACTTAAAACATGTAGAAATGCAAAAAAAAAAAAAAATTTTTGGGAGGGGGTGACAATTGTTGGGGGGGGGGGAAATCACTTAAAACATGTAAAAATGCAAAAAAAAAAATTTCTCTAACAATTTTTTTAGGGTGGGAGTTAACAATTTGGGGGGTCGGAAATCACTTAAAACGTAGAAATGCAAAAAAAATTCTCTAACAATTTTTTTGGGGGGGGGGTTGGAAATCACTTAAAACATGTAAAAATGCAAAAAAAAAAATTGGGGGAGGGGTGGAAATCACATAAAACATGTAGAAATGCAAAAAAAAAAAAAATTTCTTAGGGGGGGGGACCAAGTCCAAAATTTAATGGCATGATCCTTGGACCATACCTAACCCCCCCCCCCCACCAAGTTTCGTCGAAATCCGTCGAGGAGTTTTTCCGTAATACTGATCACAAACAAACAAACAAACAGAAAGGGGTGAAAACAGTAACCTCCATCCATCTTCGAAGATGGCGGAGGTTAATAATGAAGACAAATAATATTAACAATAATAATAGTAGTATCATTTGGCAAGAATAATAATGAATGTATATTCTCCATCATGGCCCAAGCGCATCTGGGTTTGGTGAAAGGCAAGCTAACCTAATGATCAAGCTGTACAGCAGGCAGGCAGGTATGCAACAAGGCCTTGAAGACCCATGAAAATTTGGTTGAATGGACCAACGGGCCAGATTATTTTTTAATCTGATTTGAACTCTTTCTGACAGCCTAATTTTTATGATTACAATGAAAAAAAATAGCCCCGTGGGGGACTGACAGTTATTTCCCCAACAGGCAGGGTGAAAACATAACCTCCATCCACCTTTGTTGGTGGAGGTAATTGGATCTCAGGCAGAATTCTCAAACAACATAATTACAAGGAAATTATGCACAGGAGGAGGCCATTCATGCCTGCGCCACACCAATACCAGATTTAATAAATCCGTCAACACCCTTTCCCTTCGTGTGCAGCCATTTGGCTGCTACACTGCTACTCATTTCGTCGACCTTGGTTAGGATGACAGGCTCAGTCAAATCCCCTGGTGTTAATTCAGCAGCCAACGGGGCTTAAACTCAGGACCAAAGGATCCCAAGCCACCACCCTAACCGCTTAGCCAACACCAGGTTAATCTTTCTCGAACTTAAAAATAACTTCTTATTAAAGCCACACTAATTTTATTTTTTGTGTTCGGGGCAGGATCTTTGTTTTTGAAGGATCGAAGGTGGCAAAGAAGGATTCTCATTGAGTAGATGTTGTAATGCTAGGTTGTATTCATAAGAGG
This sequence comes from Eptatretus burgeri, assembly GCF_056783735.1. Classification (NCBI taxonomy): domain Eukaryota; kingdom Metazoa; phylum Chordata; class Myxini; order Myxiniformes; family Myxinidae; genus Eptatretus; species Eptatretus burgeri. Next base: position 24,480,621 of record NC_140961.1, read on the forward strand.
TCTCACCTGGAATATTGTTCATTTTGGTCACCACTTTTGAGAAGGGACATAGCTGCCATGAAAATGGTCCAGCGCAGAGTGATTAGATCGATTCCTGGGCTAGCTAGATTTAGCAATGAGGAATGGCTGAAGGAGAGTCTACCTTATTTCATTCCAACAAAGGCGATTAGGTGGGGATCCCATAGAGATGTTTAAGATAATGAAAGTTATCGGCAGCGATAGACCAAGGGGGCATAGTTTGAAAGTGAACAAGAGAGTTGAGCCGACATTAAGGCAGAGGTCTTTCACTCAGAGGGTCTCCCTGAACCAGTGGTGGCAGCTGAAATGGTGGAAGGGGTTTTAAATTGCAGTTGGATAGATACCTGGAAACATTGAGGATGGAGGGTTGCATGAATATTGGCGGAAATTTGTGGGAATGATGGGTCTCCGATGCCTCTTCTTGCATCGAACTTCCTTGTATTTACGTTCAATCCTCGGCTTTGTGTATTGCCATTAAACAACAACAAAATAACTAAGCATGTTGCTACAAGAGTACTCTGGGCCACAAAAAGGTAAATATCTGTTGACAACGTTTTTAGACAATAAAATAACCCATTGAATAGATTGGGAGAGTTGCAATTGAAATAAAACCCTTGGAATTTTACTGTTGGATGTTCATAGCAAAAAATAAAACAAACAATTTCCAACTTTCTTTTGATTTTTTTGAATTGTAAAAGTGTCGTCTGACCTCTGCGATACAAAATAAAATAGTTTTTTTATTTTTATTTTTCCATACCATGGTGAGGCTTGTGTAGCGCTAATACACAGAAATATATAACAAGACAGGACACAAGAGGGGCGGGAGAGGGAAGCACAAAATAGTGGGGAACAGACAATAGATCATCTGTGGAAGGTCGAGGGATGGGGCAGGGTACACGGGGTAAATGAGATGGTATGACAGGGACTTTCAGGAAGGAAAACGGGCAATTTGAAGGAAGTGGGTTTTGGGGTGGATTGACGGGGGTAGAAAATATCAAGATTTTGGATGGGGGAAGATATGAGATGGTGGTGAACAGCTGTTTTGAAAACTTGGAGGGAGGAGTGGGATTGAAGAGTGTGTGGGAGTTTGTTCCAAAGGCGGGAAAAAAGAGTGAAGGTGAGCAGTAATTCTTGATTTTGTCAGTTTCACCAAAAGGGGGTTTTTTTGGTGGACATTGAGTGCCCTGTGGAAATATAGGGGGAACAAAGCACAGACAGGGCAGGGGGGACAAGGCCGGAGAGGAGATGGTAAAAGACAAAGACCATCGAGCTGCCTTTGGTGAGAGTGAGAGACCTAAAGACTCAGCTTCATCGTGGGAGATACCAATGGTCCGATATGCCTTGGTTTCCACAGCATGGTCAAGGTAGGTGTGAGGCAGGGGCACCACCCCAAAGGGGGGGAGCAGTCCTCCATGAGGCTGTGGATGAAAGCTTTGTAAGTGGTGAAATATGAAAGCTTTGTCAGTGTTTAAAATACAATGCAAGCTCAACCACAAAATAAATTGATCAAAGTTATGATTCTTCCAGTAAGATTTAACGACAAAAGATTTGATCAAATACTGGTGTTGTAATTCCAGTGTGGTGTTTGATTTGATCTCTTATCATTGTCCACAAAAGTTTTTAACCTCCGCCATCGAAGATGGATGGAGGTTACTGTTTTCACCCCTGTCTGCTTGTTTGTTTGTGAACAGTATTACGGAAAAACTCCTGAACGGATTTCGACGAAACTTGGTGGGGGGGTTAGGTCTGGTCCAAGAACATGCCATTAGATTTTGGACTTGGTCCAAAAAAAAAAACCTAGAAAATTTTGCAACTTTAAAAAAAAAAAATTCGATTTTATTTAAAAAATATTTGAATTCTTTTTTTTTGCATTTCTACATGTTTTAAGTGATTTCCAACCCCCAAAAAAATTTTTAGAAGAAAAAAAATATCTGCAACTTTAAAAAAAAAAAAATTCGATTTTTTTTTTTTTTTTTTTTTTTGGCATTTCCACATGCGCGTCGATCTAGTTTAGTTTATTCAATCATGGTTCCGTAGAGTCTGATCTGTTTTGACCAACAATGAATAGGATATCAGGTTCACTGAAGTGACCCAGCAGTATTGGCGGCGGAGGTTTTGCACTCTACCGAGTGCTCCCCCTCTAGTTTTTTCTGTTGTTTTTTTTTTAATTGAATATTTTTGGTTTTGGAATTGTGAATAAAGTTTTAAATCTAGTGCAGAACACATCACTTCCTATGTTTAGCAATGTATATGCTAACTCATAAATGTGACTTTGTTCACAATGCTTTATATTTCAGAGAAATCACTTTATAATTTCATAGGAAATAAATCCCTGACTTTGTGATGTAATTCTGTAACCGCACCTCAACTGCTCTCATTCAATTCTGAATGTATTGTAAGTCCATTCTTGATTTAAATTGTAAAGAGGTTTATTTAGAGGCCCCTTTTTTAAGATTCATTCTTTTCTTTATTGAATGTATTACCATTCAGCTGGAATGCTTTTGTTTCAAAATCTGTCTATTATTGTATCATCCAGTGCTTTGGGCAGTTTGTGCTCACCCCTCATATCATGACTCGAGCCAAGGAAAAGATGGTCGTGATGCACCCCTTGCCAAGACTCATCGAGATCAGGTACCTTTGACAGCAGTTGAATGCATAAAATAATCTTTAATGCCAAGCCATTTACTGGTATGGTGACGCCGTCTTTATGACGTCGCTTTTCTCTCTGAGCTCAGTGGGGCAATAAATAAATTTCCTTCTCCCCGTGGGTGCCAACCGATGGGGTTTGTCCATGCTCTATCCTTCAAATGCTGAACCTCGAGCAAGGAAGGGGCATGTCTACAATCCTTTTTAGCTGCCTCCTTCTAATTGAGTTGTATTGTGTAAATGTACAAATGTACATTTGACACTCAAAATCGTTAGGTAGTCAGAAATACGGTTGATTGTTAAAGAAAAATAAAATCAAGATTTTTGGATTGAAAATTATCAGTGATGGAGAGCGGTCACACAGGCGTGCACTTTTAACTTCATGACTTTTGTCCTGTTGATAAACTGAATGTTGAAAACTTCACCCTAAACCGTGATAAGCTATGAAAAGCCTCATTAAAATGTTCAAGATTAAGGCTTCTTTTGACTTGCGGAAACTATCTCCTGTTCCAAAGAAAGGTTGTGTGAGATGGTGATTTGAAGGGTACAAACGTACTGATATAATTTGCATTTTGCGAAGTACAAGCTGTGGTTTTGAAAAGCACTTACTTACATTGATCTTCGATTTACATGATGTGCGTACATGAGGCACCTTGCTGTGGATTTGCATTTCTGGGGACGTCGCTACGCTGCTGCGTAGCAGCTGTCCTCTGTCGATTATGGCAGGAAATGACTATCTCATCAGGGTAACACCATGTGATGGCCTACTTCTTTCAAAATACCGTGGTGTCTTTAATATCCACCAGGGAATGCTAGCAGATCAGACGGCTTGCCCCACCTTCCCCCAAAGATGTATAAGTAATCCCCCATTTCTCGCGGGGGTTACGTTCCAAACCTCCCCGGGCTAAGTGAAAATCCGCGATGAATGGACGCCTCCCCAAAAAATCGACTCGTCTGGTTTGGTCGGTTTGGGAGTGATTGGGTTTGAGGTGCCGGAGATCGACTAGTCGGGTCTGGTCGGTTTGGCAGTGATTGGGTTTGAGGTGTCGAAGATCGACTAGTCTGGTCTGGTCGGTTTTGAGGTGCTGGGTATGAGCAGTGCTCGTCCAACGGAGGCAAACCTTTTTCCTTCCCGAAGCATATATCAAGCACCTTTACCTTAACCTTCTCCTGAAGCGTCCCAGGACCTTCCTCTGGCGCTTCGGTTCCTTGCCAGAATCCTTAGAAGGTGCAGGGCGTTTGGGCGCATCGTGGGGCTTGGAGAAAAAACGTAGAACATATTCGAAGTTCACAAGCGAAGCTTTGTCTCGTGCGTTGTGTGACTGGTCGAGCACCACACGTTATAATTTATTGCTTAAATAATTTATATTTTATATATTATTACCGCGATGTACCGGGGGAATCCACAGAAAAAATTAGTTACGTTCCAAGAGAAAACCCGTGATGAACCGGGGGCGCGATAGGTGAACCGCGATGAAGCGGGGGTTGACTGTATTCATTGATGCAGCTCTCTATCTGCAAATCACCAGGGTGGCATTTTCTAGTTGATGGGAATCAATCTGAGATTGACAAACTAAAAGCTTAGTGTGCTTCTAAACTATCCTGCAAGCCAAATATTTTTGGGAAAAAAAATAAATTAAAAAAACACGTTTTCATGTAAAATGGTTCATTGTTGGTACATTTTATGACCACAACAATCTTGATGCCTGTGATTTCTGGCACAAAACATATACAACACTTGGTGATTGGATAGATGATGAATCTATATGAACTCTCAAACTCTGCAATCCATTTTGTATTATATACAGGAAGTATATAATACAGGGAGTATTCCCAGGTTTTTTTTTTTGGTTTTTTTAACCCCCTCCCATCCCTTTGTCTCGGTCGATTCCATATAAGATGTTGATTTTTGCAAAATTTGAATTTTGTTATGTCTTCATTAAATATCGTTTAAGTGAGAGCATATTATGCAGGATATGAAAAGCGAAAACCATTTGCAAATTTGTCTGTCGGTTTCCATGTAGGAGCAGTTTGAAGGAAGGCATTTTTCTGTTTTTTTGAAATAACTTTTTTTTATCCCCCGCCACGTGGCAGAAGGGGGATATTGTTGTCACCCGGGTCGACCGTCCGTCCGGCTGGCTGGGCGTCAACATTTATAGCTGTGAGTGCGATAACTCATAAACTGTTCGCCATATCGATTTGAAATTTGAGTCACACATGTACCACCTGAAAAGGAAGAACCCTCTTGATTTTGGGCATGGCCGGATCCAAGATGGCCGACTGGGGCGGCCATCTTGAAAAAAGTTTTTTGTAATAAATGGAAAAACGCTTATCTGATTTCAATTATTTTTGGTTACTACGTTCCTCACCCCTGGGGAACTTTTTCCAACATGGTTTCGGCCCGCTCGGACATCCAATATGGCCACCAGGCAGCCATGTTGACAAAAACGATGTTATCGTGATATAGGCTCTAATTTTTTTTCTTTTCTGATGAAACTTGCTGGAAATGTAGGTAACGGAATGAAGTAGGGTGCTATTGAATTTCGGCCATGTCGAACATCAAATATGGCCGCCAGGCAGCCATCTTGAAAAATGACATTATTCAATGGTGGGGGATTCCACATCTCTGATGGGTATGTTAGTTAGTTTTTGGAGTGTATCTTGTGAACAAGTATGGATATTTCCTTCTAATTTATCGATTCATCATACTCGTGTACCTCAATGACAAAATACACAAAGTTCTATCATCAATGCAATCTGTTAAATACAGGAAACTATTACAAAATCTACCCATTTTTACTGGTAATTACATTACGAGCTTATTTCTCAGAATAATTTGTAACTGTAAATTCTCTGATTAAAATTCCATTAACAATATCTTCAAACAAAAAGTTCCGAAAAGTCTGCACATTTTTGAGAAAGCATGGGAATGGAATTACATTCGACAAGGGAATTGCATAACAGAGTGACAAGTGTTTTCTGGAGCTCTGAGGATTCAGCGGTTTAAGGCTTGATTCATGAATGAGACACAAGAGGTCAACCTTTGTTGCAAACCGATTGTGGTCGCCAATTAGTGGACCAATAGAGGGCAGTATTTGGCATGATCCTTGAAAGGCCCAGCAAGACAGTAATAATAACTGGGAAGAGGATAGGGTGGGATCATACAAAATTCTGTGAAAGAGCTCAATTGGAAATGGGTCTTGGTCAAATATGCGAACAAGAATAATGCCAAGTCATAATCACACCATTTTAAAACCTTTTTCCCTGAGCAGGGTTCAGCTTTTTCCGGGCTCCAATCATGGCACCCTTTTCTTGTGGCAATGTTATTACGGCTGGATGCCCTTCCTGATGCCAACCCTTTAGTCGCCTTTGACACGCAGGGATAATTACCAGTATACTGGTGCTCATTTCGCTGACCTCAGAAGGATGACAGGCTGAGTCAACCCCCCTGATGTTAATTCAGTGGCCAGCGGGTCTCGAACTCAGGACCCCGAGGATCCCAAGCCACCACCCTAACCACTAAGCCAACATCAGGCTTAAGAATAATGCCAAGTGATGGCAACTAAAGTCTGGGATGACAAGATTACTGTCAAATGATTGTGGCCTGAAGTTGATGAAATTGACACTTGATAAGTCAGACATCATCCAGATGCTTCCAGAACCACAAATGAACAAACGTTCCAGAAAAACCTTCCCTCTCAAACTCAAATTTTAACCAGTGCCTATGCCATTGTAGTGGACACCGTTAGCCATAGATGACTTGCATATATTATTAAATGTGTGGGGCAATTGAGGTACTTTTTGAAATGTAAATTACATGTTATTTGCACCATTTGGACAACAAAGATCGACATTCGACAAAGGTTGATTGGCAATTACTGTCCAAATATTGCCCAGTTGTATTTCCATTACCAAGTGTGTGAAAGGCAGATTATGTGGTGAAAGTTATGCATAATCAAATATCTCAAACATAAAAACTAAATTGTTTCATGACATCACCGCTTGAAATAGGTAGGACCGCCTGTGAAAAGAAAAAAAGAATCAGTTAAAATGAGTGAGTGAAGATTAAAGAATCCCAAATAGGTAATTTCATGACAGCTTTCTTCAATGAGGCCTGATTGACCACTTAAGTTTTACTCAAGAGTCAGCAACTCTTAAAGTTCTCAGGTATTTATTTAACATTATCCTGACCACAAGAACAGCACATTTCCAGGTAAATTTCAAGATGTAATCCCGCGACAGTTCCGTAATTCTGTTACTGCCTTCATCCTGTAATGACTGAATTATGAAAAACTTTTAGATGTAGTGCAGTCCACATCCATTCCTCTGTTTAGCCAGTATATATATATATATATATATATATATATATATATATATATATATATATATATATATATATATATATATATATATATATATATATCTGGAAACCATTCGCATTCACACATACAGCAGTCCAATAGTTCAGTTATCTCGTTAAGTATATGTGGATAGTTAGAATCTCTCCCCAATGTCTAATGGGTTAATTTCATGTGTGTGCTGCGGGTTTCTTTTATAGTCAGGTTTTTTACATCTTTAAATCTACCCCCTCACACCACTCCTCCTCCCACTCTGCGGGCGAACAAGCGCTCCATCCGCCCAACCTTCACTTCACACCACGGCGCCATAACGCACGTGTTCAAGGCTATGGACGTGGGCAGAGCCCCTCGCCTCAGAGCCAACTCCGCCCCAGCAAGATGGAATGTTCCTCCTGTCCAATCAGGGGTGAGATCGCCTCAGCTCTGACTCTGCCCCATCAAAGAAGAATGTCTCCCCTCTTGACACTGGGGAAGACAACAAAAGAGCCTCTCTCAGGGGAGGAGCACTGAGACGTCGACACGCCCCCCCCTCCTCCAATCGCAGCTGGCCACCACAACACCTGAAAACGCCCCATCCAATCCGGAGGCGAGTTACTGAGAGCGGATCCCTCCACCCCGCACGGTGGAGGGATAAGAAGGATCGCGAGCTGTATCCGAGGTTCGTTGTTCCTTGGTTCCTTGGAGGTCGTTCCTTGCTTCTGGGCTGCTGGGCTCTCCTGGTCGTCGGTCATCGTTCATGGCTGACCGGGTCGTTCGTAAGATCCTGGCTGCGCTCGTCGGATTCTGGTTCGTGGGTTCGAGTCCCACCGTGGTGTGTTGCGTTGGAGCGCTCGAGCTGGGATCCCCGTTCCCGTCCATGGACTCCGAGCTCCATGAGTGCGAGTCGGTAAAACAGCACGAAGCGGCCAGGTACCCGATCAGACTTTGACCCCCAGCTTGCCTATCTTCCATGGCTGGAGGGTCCAAATAAAGGCCAGCCGGCTCCATTTCTTTTTGGGTGTGTATGTCTGTGGCCAGTCTGTAAGTAAAACTGTTAAGTGATTGCCATTGTACATTTGCCTGCATTTATATTCGTGGTTAAGTCTGCTCTGTTTCCCTCCCTATTGCCTATTGTAAATAACTAACTGTTAAATGTTCCAGTTTGTTGTCTGTGTTTTCTTTCATTGACCCAGTATGGTTCGGGCTTAAGGATTAGGGAGTCCGATTGTGCCGTAAATTGTTATTTGGACCGGCGCGGCTTTGGTAATTCCCGCTCGGTTACACTGGATCCGAGTTGATAGCGAGACCGCGTCGCTAATTAGGTAAATTGGAATCAGACAAAAAGACCCTAACCACGCGGTTGAAATATTGGGGTCCACGGTCCATTAAGCGACCCGTCGACTTCGGAGTTATCCAGAGTGACGACCTTCAATTCTGGGTGTTCGGAGGGGAGACGGCCCAACTGCTCCATCTAGCGGTCGTTCCTTGCCCCCCGAACAACAACAATATATATATATATATATATATATATATATATATATATATATATATATATATATATATATATATATATATATATATATATATATATATATATATATATATATATATATATATATATATATATATATATATATATATATATATATATATATATATATATATATATATATATATATATATATATATATATATATATATATATATATATATATATATATATATATATATATATAGTTGGGGGTCGGTGGCGAGAACGACCACTCAGTGGGGAAAGCTTGCGTCGTCTCCCAAACTCCCCAGAATTGTAGGCCGTCGCTCAGATAACTCCACGAGCCGGCGGGTCGTTTAACCGACCGTGGTCGCCAATATTTCAACCGCATAGCATAGGATCTATTTGTCTATAACCAATTTACCTAATTAACTATGCGATTTCGACTCCCGGGAAAACCACGCCCTCGGCACGTCTAGCTCGAACCGGGTCACTCTACCGACTGTGGTAGGGTTCCAACTACCAACTCCGGTTCGGGTGCAGCCGAGCGGAAACTGCCAAAGCCGTGCCGGCTGGAATGAACGGATTATCGGGGATAAAACCCCGCCAAAACTCAGATCCGAACCATGCTGGACCAATTCAAGAAGGGACGGAAATGAACTGGGAGCATTTCTAACAAGTTTTATTTACAGTAAATGAAGACACAAAGCAAGACTTAACGCGAATATGCAAGAAGTATTTACAATGATCCAAAAACACTTATTCAGTTCTACTTACAAGACGGGCCCACAAGCAGACACACACACAAAATGAAAAGAAACCCAGAGTTCCTTATTGGACCCTTGCAGCTGAGGAGACAAGCTGGGGCTCAGAGTTTGGTGGTGTACCTGACCGTCGGAGGAAGGGCGTGCTCCATGATAAGGCGCCCAACAAAGGTCGTTGGTCCGGTCCCCAGTCGCACGTAGGGACTCGTGGTTCGTGGCGGAGCTTGGGTGGTAAACAATCAGGGTCCACGGAGGGAGGTCAGGGTCGCTCTGTCCTTCCTTAAAACTCCTCGTAGCAGCCACCGTAAAAGCAAACTCAACCGGACCCTTTTTTTTTAACAGAGTCTCGGAGATTTATTGGCCTCTCTCTACAGGGAGGGGCCCTTGGCGAACACACCTCGCTGTCCGCATTTGATTGGACAGGGTTCTCCGGCCCACCTTTCCGGGGCAGGGCCTCGGCCCCTGCCAGGAGACCCCAGTTACTCCTCCACGTGGCTTCGTACTTGACAAGTAACAGTATCAACGCTGCAATGGCCCCTGCTGGGAAACCTCAGCCACTCTTCCACGTGGGTTCATACTTGACGAGTAACAGTATCAATGTTGCAAAGGTTGTTGTGAAGGAGTTACAACGTTCGTAGGAGCCGAGAAACCGGAACCGCGAGACCCCCTCTTGGCAAGTCAAGGTATGAGCAGCCAGCGGGTGGTGATGGAGCGTGATGGGCTGAAGGGGTCATGCAGATGGGATGGTTTATTAGATGGCTTGTTGGAGGGTTCGTTGGATGTAAAGATTTGATAACCTAACTAAAAAGAAATCGCAACGCACGCCTTTGATTCTCCCACTAGACAAAAGGAAGGGGATCTGACTACACACATACTTTACGACATAACTGACTTTTGGGACATCTGTATGTTGAATGCAAATGGTTTCCAGATCCGTAACAATATGTATGTATATTCGTATTTTTTTGTATATGTATGTATCGATTCATAAATGTGACTAATTTCAGAGGAATCGCTTTGTAATTTTAGAGGAAATAAATCCTCGACTATGTAATTCTGTTGCCGAACCTCAACTGCTCTCGTTCAATTCTGAATGTATTGTTTGTCTAATCTTGATTTCATTTATAAGGAGGGATATAAGCACCTTAAAGATTCATTCTTTTCTTTGTTAATGTATCACTGTGCACCATATCAAAACAAGGCCAAAATTTATTACGATGGAATTGACCAGCAACATACATTGGCTAATGCTGTCTGTCTGAACTTGAAACACGGCAACACTCCTTGGAGGAAAAAAAAGAAGTAAAACATGATCCAAACCTACAGGAAAATTGTAATTTATTAAATGAGACAAAAAAAAAAAATTGAACCCAGGCGGTGTGTTGTCAACAGACCACTGCCTTGATTGTTCCCACAAAAACATTTTTTGCTGTTAAACATATAACGTCCCATTTTTTGAGCTCTTTCAACAAGCACAATTTTTTTTTTAAAAGGCTTCTTTTTTTTTTCTTGTACCTTTCCCATGGGCTTCTGCGAGTTAATATTATTTAAGTAATTTTTGTCACAGTCCATACATTTTTGTCAACCATCTTTTAACTTGGCCCTTGCACTCTGCAACAACAATGTGTGGTAATTTGCTTTTTCTTGAATCAAAGGTTTGTTGAAAGCAAGGTATTGAGTTGGGACTGCAGTTTTTATACATTTTTTACTCCAGCAATGTTGGATTGAGATATGGCTAAAACTCTTTTCCCAATCTGTCATCGCCAACTCCTCTCTCCACGCCGAAAATATTTTCCAGTGCTGAAGTGGATTCTGACCCTCGAGCAGCATATTTCCGTCAAGCAGAGAATGGCATGTTTGTACGCATGGCTGTCCTTGCTGCTGTTCTGGGCAAGATGTAGCATCTCCACCTTCAAAACTGGAAAACAGCCACCTCTTTCAACCCTCTATCCCCCCCTCCCCCACTCCAATCCCCTACCCCCTCCCCACTCCAATCCCCTCCCCCTCCTACCCCTCCCCCACTCCAATCCCCTACCCCCTCCCCCACTCCAATCCCCTCCCCTCCTACCCCTCCCCCACTCCAATCCCCTACCCCCTCCCCCACTCCAATCCCCTCCCCCACTCCAATCCCCTCCCCCTCCTACCCCTCCCCCACTCAAATCCCCTCCTACCCCTCCCCACTCCAATCCCCTCCTCCCTCCAATCCCCTCCTCCCTCCAACCCCTCCCTCCAACCCCACCCCTACCTACCCCCTACTTCCCCCCTCACCCCAACTCCCCCCTTCCCCAACCCCTACTCCCCCTTCCCCAACCCCTACTCCCCCTTCCCCCAACCCCCTACTCCCCCTTCCCCAACCCCCTACTCCCCCTTCCCCAACCCCCTACTTCCCCCTAACCCCCAACTCCCCCTTCCCCAACCCCCTACTTCCCCTAACCCCCAACTCCCCCTAACCCCCAACCCCTACTTCCCCCTAACCCCCAACCCCTACTTCCCCCTAACCCCCAACCCCTACTTCCCCTAACCCCCAACCCCTACTCCCCCTAACCCCCAACCCCTACCCCTACTCCCCCTAACCCCCAACCCCTACTTCCCCCTAACCCCCAACCCCTACTTCCCCCTAACCCCCAACCCCTACTCCCCCTAACCCCCAACCCCCTACTTCCCCCTAACCCCCAACCCCTACTCCCCCTAACCCCAACCCCTACTTCCCCTAACCCCCAACCCCTACTTCCCCCTAACCCCCAACCCCTACTCCCCTAACCCCCAACCCCTACTCCCCCTAACCCCCAACCCCTACTCCCCCTAACCCCCTACTCCCCCCAACCCCCTACTCCCCCTAACCCCCTACTCCCCCCAACCCCTACTCCCCCCAACCCCCTACTCCCCCAACCCCTACTCCCCCAACCCCTACTCAACCCCCTACTCCCCCTTCCCCAACCCCTGAACTTAAAATGAATTTGTTGTTGAAAATGATTGCTAAGCCTTAACCATGAAGCAGTGTATGCTTCAGCAATTTTTTTTTTCCCCTTTTTTATACTTTCAATTTGATAATGTCAATGAATCAGTGCTTTGTCAAACAGAGAAGGTCCCACCAAGGTTTGTTAAACATTTTAATAGCATCCAAGTTGTATGTTGCAGAAACTCGGCACAAGCCAGCAAGGCCGTTTTTACTTCGGCATCTTGGAAGTGGTGAAATAATCTGAATAGTTTGCAATTGCTTGAATGGCTGGAAAGCAGAATTTACTGCCTATTACAACCCTTTCACTTGATTGTTTTGTTTTTGTTTTTTTACCCTCAACCACCCAATGTATCGATGTGCAGCAATCTCGATGGTTGTGAATCTCACTGGCATTATGAATATGTTCAAAATGTTTCTTTTGTTTCGATCTTCAACCTGAGACAAAAATCTTGCTTTACCTTATCATGTGCTCTGCCCACCTGTGGCTCAACTTTTTCTTTTGAAATGTATTTTGTATTCAAAGGCAATGCACACTTTGTATAATTGATACTGCAAATAAAAAAAAAAATTTTTTTAAGGAAACTTTATATTGGAATTTTTTTCTTTGAACCATTTCCAACAACATCTTCTACTCACGTGTTTAACTTCAAACAGTCAGAAGCCGCTTGCATTGACCCTGTTAACATAAAAGGTTAAGTGAAGGGGGAATGGAGAGGGGCACTTCACTGGTTCCAGCTCACTTCCATTGCCCAATGAAAAACACAACTTGATTGAAATCCAAATACTAATTTCGTCAATACAAAGCAATGCCAATTATTTTACTCTAAGTGAAATGTAAAAAAACAAAAACAAAGGATTGTGCACACGTTTATACACCGTGCTCCCAACTCCACCCCAGCTTGGCCCAATGGCGCGTGTGTTCCTGCACGTCAACAGACCCAAGGCGTGACGATACTAGCATGCACGTCACCGTGGCTATGTAATGCAACCCGGCTAAGATGATCAAGACGATTCACTTGAAGTCCTCGAGCGTGCCTTTGCCGAGGTCTGCCATACGGGGATACTTGGCTTTCTTCTGATCGAGTTCACCCTGAGCCCACAGCAAGTGTTTCAGAAGTTTGGCCAGTTTGGGTGTCGAATCGTGGTTGTCACAGTCCAGCACAGCCGTGTTCACCTCACCCCAAACCTGCCGAAGACATGTGCCACACCGGCTGAAGCTTGTGCAGGCTCATGGGTCCAAGGTTCCATCAATCCCTAATTATCAAGGAGATGAACATTCCAAGATAAGTTTTCAAAATATGAATTGGCCACATTAATTGGCCCTCTGGGCTTGCAGTGAAACTGATAAAGATCATTTACTTCACCGACGACGAATGCATCGTTCTCAAAAGGTCATACAAAGGGAAAACAACAACTTGTGGGTTATTTAAAGCAGTTCTAGAAATGAAATGACCACTAGAAAACGCTTCCACGGTCCTGGTGTAACCAAAGTGAAACCTGCAATTATACAATTCAAGAGAATACGTAAACAGATTTGATCCACCATTGCTAACGAAAAACAAAACCAGTGCGACCATTACAATAAATGTGTTTAGGAATGTCCAAAGCTAATAAGTCGCGCAATAAATTCACATCCATATGTGGTACAAACAATGTCGATTAGTGGTTCATATATAGTAAAGATTAACCTGTATGGTCATTATACTATCAATGGATTTGTGAACTAGCAGGGTATGTGGCACACAGACAAAAAATAAATCTATCTATAATTCCAGCAGTGTGTGTGTGTGTGTGTGTGTGTGTGTGTGTGTGTGTGTGTGTGTGTGTGTGTGTGTGTGTGTGTGTGTGTCTGCCGGTCCGATCTGATTGAAACTTGCCAGGAATATTGCTGGGGCCCCACAGATGTGCCTTTGAGGTTTGATATCAATCGGACAAGCGGTTCCCAAGTTACGGCCATTTTACTGCTTTTTCAGTGTTGAAAAGGTGTATATATGGCAGCTGAAGGTGTCGTTCCACCTTCTCACGCCAATTTTTTCCCAAATTATTAATAACCGGACGATCGCCAGTCCGATCGGATTGAAACTTGCCAGGAATATTGCCGGGGACCCGGTGATGTGCCTTTTCAAGGTTTGATATTGTTACGGCTGTGGAAATTCGCATTACACCATGAAGGGCCCAGAGGTGAGATATCTCTAAGTACATGTGTAGTTAGCCCCAAACCCGTTGTTTAGAGGGAATTTATGTGATTCATTCGGGCTGCGATGCTTTGAGATAGCCGTTTTTCTGTTCTATCTTTATTTTGAACTAACCACGTGTCAACCGCCATCACACAACAACGACCTTAACCACCACGCCAGCCATCGTCACCAACTACAACCACGCTCCAACCCTCAGACAACAACAACAACGCCAACAGCCATGACCTTTACCTTCACAACTCAATCCTGCAAACATCGCATCACCGTCATTCCCAAACAGCACCATAACCATCAAACCACCACCGATAAACCCTCCACCACCCTCACCTCTCTCCTTCTACGGCCATTCCCGCACCACCTGTGAACACTGAGCGTCGGGCTGTCTTGGGTTCGTTTAGCGATACGCACCGAGCCACGAGGCAAATAGCGGCCTTTCCGAGGGAGAATTCGGATCAAGAACGCTACACGCCCACTTCTGATCCGTCCAATTAGCAAGCACGGAGCGGCTTGGCCCCGCCTCCAGGCGCGTCTGTGTGAAATCGATATATGCAAATTCTAAGATCAGGGGAGGTTCACGCCCACTTTTCCTCCGTCCAATTGGCGAGCGTGGCTCCGCCCCCGAGGTCATCCTGATCCGGATATTTGCATATTGTTTTCTCCTGCCGGCCTATAAAACGGCGAGTGCAAGGCGAATCGTAGCAGAGTGTGGCAGTCGCAGTGTGTTTCGGCAGGGCAGAGTGAGTCGAGTCTACGGTGTGGCAGCGAGTTGGGTTCTGCAGTCAGCTGAGGAGAGTTGCGGGAAGAGGCAAAGGAGATCGGGTCCGAGGCGAGAAGGACGGCGGTCAGCGACGAGGTCGCGGTGTGAGATTGCTCGTCGTGGGACCCAAGCCAGCCAGCCATTCTCCTCCCCCAGGGCATCAACAATTCATCCTTTCCCCCCACGCTGAGATAGTGCAAAAAGGGGGCCCCATTCCCACCCCACTCCAAACGTCGTGCCAACGAAACCCGCCAAGGAGCAAGGAGTCGGGGCACAGCCACGCGGCCACATCTGCGGCTCGTCCGCCAACGCGTCACGAGGACGTGGGTAGGACCCCCCCCCCCCCCGGTCTCGCGAACCTGGCTGCTCCTTCAGGTCACGCGCGCATATTGGCCGACAGGCCCGTCTGCCCCCTTGTCTATGAGGGTGGCTTCTTTCCTTTGCTTTTGAGTAAATGTGTGTTGGCACCGTCTGTAAAGTAGAACTGTATAAGTGTTGTCGTGTGTGCGCGTATTCGGTAGTAACTCTGCGTCATTGTTTATTTTGTTTTAACTGCTATATGTGCATTTTGACTGTTTGGCTGTATATATGTGTGCTTTCCGTGTGTCGCGTAATAAATGTGCATTGTGTGAACTGTTTTCCCGTTTCGCTTCGTCTTTTCTTTATTGACCCTCCATCCTGCTTCACGTAAAGGGTTCGTAATGGGCTTAATACGCCTGTTAATTAATCTGAACCGTCGAGGCCGACGATAACACCGCTCGGTTATCACTGTAGCACGGAATGGACCGCTTAAGCGGTTCGTGTCCGGAGTCGGCCTGTGGCGTGGTGCGATCGCCCGGTCGACCATTCGCGCAGGTACTTAGGTAGATCGAATTTGGCAAGCAACACTCCTGCGTGGGTGGGCAACTGGCACGATTGTGGTGAGGTTAAACCCCCACCCGTGACTGGCTCCCGGCATTGGTCCGAGAGGGTCACGACTGAATTGTCCGTCCGGTGGGCGATGTGCCGCGATTCAAGTCACGTGGTCGTTCGCACGCCGGCGGGCGCGAATTCGCAACAATATCAATCGGACAAGCGGTTCCCAAGTTACGGCCATTTTTCTGTCGACCAATGACAAGACACGGTGCTATGACATCACGAATGACGTCAATTAATGTTTATTTATTTTTTATTTTTTATTTTATTTGCATGATTGCCGGTCCGATCTGATTGAAACTTGCCAGGAATATTGCTGGGGACTCGCGGATGTGCCTTTTTCGAGGTTTGACATCAATCGGACGAGCAGTTCCCAAGTTACGGCCATTTATCTGTCGACCAATATCTGCGAGAGAGATAAGAGGGGAACGGGAGAGGGGGGGATGAGAGTGAGCGAGAGAGGAGGGGGGAGAGGAAGGGCGAGACAAAGGGGGAGGGGGGGAGAGGGGGGAGAGAGGGGGGTGAGACTAGGGGAGAGAGAGGGGGCAATTCTTCTTCGTTTGATATGACGTCACAATTGACGCTGGGGACCTGAGTATGTTTCCCAAGTTATGGCCATTTATGATACGGTTGGTCCAATCTAATTGAAATAATGCCCCAATCCAGTCGTCGTTTACGCACCTTCGGGCCCACCCCTACGGGCCCGTAATAGTAATAAATAAATAACTTTAAGGAGTCGAGATAAAATTCTAACCCTCAACAACATGCACAGACAGACAATGCGAAAAGATTTCTCAAATTACAAAAAAACACAAAAACGATTAATTGTCTCTAACTTGGGTAGAATACACATGAAAGGTTAAAAAAAAAAGTCAAATTGTCAAGTTAGGCCATTTGGGTCTGCTCGTCTAGCCCTTATAGGTCTTGCAGCTAACATCAAACCCAAAACGGTTTCGGAAAAAGCTTGGGGATCGGTGCGGATAACTTCGACTGGATCCACGTTCAAGTTCCAAAATCAATTTGTGGTTAAAGTAGTTGTAAAATAGTTGCAGCCACATCAGACAACTTTGTCCAACTACGTTCAAATCCCATTTCGGCACACCATGAAAGTATGCCAATCGACGGCACTATATTAAAATGTAACCATCGACAAGCAAAATACCAATATCTTGAGTTTGATAACACAAGATGGGCAAGGTAAAAAGAATCTCCAAAGCAAATGATGCTTTCCTCTTCTGAAAATCATGAGAAGAAATATTAAGTCGTCAACTGAAGTTTCTCATGGAGTGCGATATCCTCTCTTTTCGGTCATGGGTACGAGGCTTGAACTTCATAATCCGAGATAAAAAGGAGGATCAATGCTTTTGACAATGATCACCTGGACTACCCTTATAACGAGTCAGGTCAGGAAGAGATCCTGCTTTGGAGGACCTTCTCGAACATCTTGAATAGATGGAATCTGTGACAGAAAAGTACAAAGGCTATTTTTATGAACATCAGAGAGAAAGAAATGTATGTGGACATTAAGGGAATGGCTGAGAATCAGGGATACTGGTGCATCATCAAAGCCAACCTTCAGATCGAAGATGGCACATGATGAAGTGATCTCAAGCTCATTGAAGAGTTTGCACAGATCACGTGCTAAATTAAATCGGTACTTTTACACAAAACACAAGGAGTTTGGGAGACAATGGACACATCAAAGCAAATGGGATTTCAACCTGAGATATCTGCATCATGACAGAAATCCAAATGTCAACCAATCGCTACATGACAATTCCCACATTCAAATACTACTACCACCACCAAAAAAATTGGTTTTGCATTCTGCTCTGGTACATGTCTAACTTTTAACTCACAGCATGTGGTCACCTAATGTGAATTGTGGCAGTTGTAAAACAATACTATAATTAAAGTGTGTGTGTGTGTGTGTGTGTGTGTGTGTGTGTGTGTGTGTGTGTGTGTGTGTGTGTGTGTGTGTGTGTGTGTGTGTGTGTGTGTGTGTGTGTGTGTGTGTGTGTGTGTGTGATGCACTCCAGAACTACTGGATTGAAGGAGTTGAAAACTACTGCTGGTACCCAGTGTGCATGGGAAGGTTTTAGGCAGGAAAGAGATTTCATCATCCTACTGGGAGCAGTTATTACAAGTCATACTAAAATACGACAATTCTGGCAGATCACCCCGTCTGCAATTCCCGGTTCGTCGATAGTATCTATAAACAAGATTGACCTCAGAACAATTCCTGAAAGATATGATTTGAATTTTGATTCACGTAAGCTCTGTAAACCTTTCTGCCGAGTTCCACAGCTGTCAGCTTTCAGCCAATCCAAGATGAGTCGCCAAGTTTGAACCCACATGGGGTTTCCGTTTTGACTGTGAAATCCCGTATGGTACTGTGCACTACTGTTAAACAATCAAACCCAATCAAAATACCACCACAGCTCATGGAATACTTGATCATCGGGCAGGCCGTCAATATTTCCACAACCACAGTTCTTGCCCCATCTCCAAACTGTATTATTGACCCGTCTCCAAACTGCCCGTTCAAATGTGCAGTATGTTCCTAACATAGAGACAAAACTACTGTATGCTATTTAATGTCCAGTGGTTACATTTACAAACATCTTGATCAGATAGAGATAAAATTTTCTTATTATCAAAACATCTTATTATACAAATGCCTGGTGTTGGCTTAATGGTTCGGGTGGTGGGCTTTGGATCCTAGGGTCCCGAGTTCAAATCCCGCTCAGCTGTTGAATTAATACCAGGTGGGGTTAACTCGACCTGTCATCCTTCCGAGATCGGCAAAATGAGTGCCAGCATGCTGGTATCCTGTGCCGGGGTGGCGAGCCATCCAAGATGTGCCCAATAGCCAAGGAGACTGCTGAGGCAGCACCAACACTCTGCAGAGTATGGTCCCAATCTCCTCCTCCTTGTTGTACAAGGAAGTTATTTTCAAACTTGATTTTTTGGTTGTGTGAGTTTATAAAGTGTAGTGCAGTATGTATGTGTGTGTGTATACTATATATAATCTATAATTTATGTGTGTGTATACTATATAGAGTCATTCCACCTCAAATCACCGGAGGCCTCCCAGTTGACCCCCTCAGATTTACTTTAAACTTTCATAAAATAGTTCCCAGGTATCAAAATGAAGCTGCATAAATTTTAGGTCCATAGATGCGGTCAACTCCGAGATATTGAGGGTTGAAAATGTGGTTGTGGCCCTATTTTTATGGTCGTTGCGAGCATCACAAAATGAACGGCTACTTTTAAACTCCCACAACTTTTTAAATATTAATGCTGGAGCCTTGAAATTTTCAGAGATTATTCTTCTATAACTGCTCTGTAAGAAACAAGCATAAAACGGAGTATACCTCTTAATTTTTATGACCTGATCAGTTGAAATCCAGAAAAAAAAATGTTGGTTTTGTATGAAGACCCAACCTTGAGACCCCATATATTTTATTGACCCATCCCAGAAGTTTGAAATATTTTCAGGTAATAACTGTATGGTAGTAGTATTCAAATACATGTTTACTTTTCTCAATCAGTCATATATATAATAGTCATGATCCCTCAAAAACTGAAAATTTTAATTTTTCCCCAAAATTCAGGTGAGGATTGCAAATATATGACAAGGTATACCACTTCAAATTGTTCACCATTGGAAAGAGCATATTCAAGTTAAGGCCTTAGTTATTTTATAACTTGGTTTACGGATCCGCCGACAGTATATTTGCCAAAATGAAATATAAATAGAAAACAGATTTTTAGCCTTTTATATTTATACATTTTCCGCCGAAGGTGCTAAAGTTTCAAAACCCGAAATGTAAACGTCGGTATTTATTTTCAAAATATAATTTCGTGCGCGCGTGCCAAAATGCCGAGTCACCTTTAACCAAACGGCGCAGTAAAACTGCGCAGTCGTCTTCGGTCATGGCGTCTGAGCAGTGGCCAGTGTGGTTCAGATTGACTGTGGTTTCTGGGGCGAAAGTGATTGTTAAGAAGCATGTCAGCGGTATAAATTTGAGTGACTACATTGGTGATTTAATCACGCAACATCTTGACGACGAATATTCTGGCCGAACTATTGCATCAATTCAGTGCAGCAGCAGGGATGATTCGCAGGCTACTCTCGATCGTGCTGATTTTGTTTCCGTCGAAAGTTGTACACCGCTGTTCGTATTGAAAGATTTTGGTGTCAAGTACGTCAAAGTTTCCCTGCGAGATGCTGATATTCAGCCTTCAATGGACCAGAAATCAGCCTTTGTGCTCATGGGGATGGGGAGACGGTACGATCAGATGCCTGCTGAAAAGTAAGAGCTGGTTGGTTTTCCAACCTGGTTGAGATATCTGCATCATGATGGAAATCCAAATGTCTCCATTGGAAAGAGCATATTCAAGTTTACAAAAGTGTTAAATAAAGTGGTATATTTTTTATATACATATACACACATGACCATAATATATTGTATACATATACATACATCAACTCTGACCGTTTTGAGCGTGTTGACTCCGAGTAGACACCTTTTTTAATCATATCCAGCACTATGCACTGGTATGCACACATATACGACTTGGACAGTAATTTTCTCAGCATTGTTTCCATTTGTTTGATGATCCAACAGGTTTCTATAAGAAAAACATGCCAGACTATATTGTAACAATATCCCCCTTCCGCCACGTGGCGGGGGATAAAAACAAGTTTTAATCCTTCTTTATTGTTTTTCACATCAGATGATACAGTGAACATGGGCATCCTGCATTTGAATGGTCTTCCATCTTCAATGTTTTGTTAGATCCTCCTGGTCCGGGATTTATATTTATTTTCCCCCACCTACCCTTGTCTTTTCCATGGAACATCCGAAAAAAATAATCATAAAAATATATAATTTCTAAAAATTGAAATTATATTTATATTTCGACCTACTGACCCTACATTTTAGCTGAAGAACTGTGTAAACCAAGTTATAAAATAACTAAGGCCTAACTTAAGTCTAATATTTCAATGTAGTATAATGTTTCTATCAGTATTTTTAAAATATATGAATAAATGATGTTCTGCCAGTGCTGTGCGTGTTGTGTGTGCTATTTAATGAACAGTCCTTTTACATGTAGTACATGTATATACAATGTACATACATATCATCTGCTATTAGGATACCATGAACACAATACTTTGAAATTTGAATTTGTAATTCTTTGTTTCTCATTTGTAAATAGCAAGAGCTTAATATAACTCATCTGGCTGGGGCTAAAAATAGAACTCAGGAATAGTGGCTGATCTGCTGATGTCAGCAGTGTATATAGTTACATTCAAGGGAGGACATTTGTTGGGTTCCTTTGGTCCATGTGATGAAAGTTATTGATGCTCGCCTAACGTCAACTGGGAGGCAGTACAAGCTCGCACCTGACTTGGAAAAGCAGATCAAGGACCTATTCAAATCATTTAAGTGAAATGTTTTATTACATTATTGCAATAGGTGATATATATTTGTATTATTAATTTGAATCATAGAACTAATCATTCATGATTACCATGGTGCCCACACCATGCACACACTTCATGTATTCACGACTGTTAACAACAGTTTTTAAAAAAATAGAAAATATATATTTTTTAAATATACCACTTTGATATTTGACACTTTTGTAAACTTGAATATGCTCTTTCCAATAGTGAGCAATTTGAAGTGGTATACCTTGTCATACATTTGCAATCCTCACCTGAATTTCAGGGAAAAATGAAAATTTTCAATTTTTGAGGGATCATGACTATTATATATATATGACTGATTAAGAAAAGTAAACATGTATTTGAATACTATTACCATTAGTACTAGAGCATAGCAAACCAATCGTTCAAATTTGCATAAAAGCCCCAAAATTGGTACACATGTAGAATAATGTATTCCGAACAAATCTAGATATGGAGCCACTTGAGATTGTGCCTTGGTCAGCCAAAGCTGACCAAGGCACAATCTCGGGTGGCTCCATACCTAGATTTGTTCGGAATACATTATTCTACATGTGTACCAATTTTGGTGCTTTTATGCAAATTTGAACAATTGATCTGAAATATCAGACTACGCTGCTGGACTACATACAGTTATTACAGGAAAAAAATTTCAATCTTCTGGGATGGGTCAATAAAAAAATATATGGGGTCTCAAAGGTGGGTCTTCATACAAAACCAACACTTTTTTCTGGATTTCAACTGATCAGGTCATAAAATTTAATCGAGGTATACTCAGTTTTATGTTTGTTTCTTACAGAGCAGTTATAGAAGAATAAGCTCTAAAAATTTCAAGGCTCCAGCATTAATATTTAAAAAGTTGTGGGAGTTTAAAAGTGGCCGTTCATTTTGTGATGCTCGCAACGACCATAAAAAAGAGCCACAACCACATTTTCAACCCTCAATATCTCGGAGTTGACCGCATCTATGGACCTAAAATTTATGCAGCTTCATTTTGATACCTGGGATATCCCTGTGTCGTAAGAGGCGACCAGGGTTGCGTCAGGAAGGGCATCCAGCGTAAAACATGTGCCCAATCACTATGCGGATCATAAGGATGATCCGCTGTGGCGACCCCTAATGGGAGCAGCCGAAAGAAGAAGAAGAAGAAGAAGAAGAAGAAGAAGAAGAAGAAGAAGATTTTGATACCTGGGAACTATTTTATGAAAGTTTAAAGTAAATCTGAGGGGGTCAACTGGGAACATTTTCTTAAATTTGGTGATTTCAGATGGAATGACTCTATATAGAATTTTGGATTTCAGATTTGTTGGACGCAGATTTGTTATGGATTTCAGAATCGGATCCAAGTAATCCACACAACATCCAAGGCCTCCGACAGTTATTTCCAGAAATGCATGTTCAGAATAGACCCATCCCCTTGTCTGGTGGGATCCTAACTCTTTGATGCGTTGGAGAAGAGTACAGAACAGGTTCCCTTCCTTTCTTATGGGATAACCTTTTCCTCTTTATGACACGTTCAAGACGTATGATTTTACGTCAGTTTTCATTTCTGCTTGAGTGATATTCACCATTCGCGCACGCGATAAGACAGCCGTTAGCCCAATGGAGGCTCGTTATATTCCCTTTCCATCAGGACACATTGGCTTGGAAATACACTATTTATTTTGGTTATTTTTACATTGAACTTACAGGACATTTGAGTCATTAATCACACCGCGGGCTTTTCCTGGACAGTTCGTTCTGACGGTCAAACATGGCTGTGGGTCTCGATCATTTACCTCAGGCATCCACGTTCAACACCCATTTTCTTTCATCGACGTTTGAAACCCACCTTTTTCCCTCGGCGATCGACACCCTGTTCGGCAGCTCTGTGGACGCTGGCTGGCTCTTCTTCGTGTCGGGCTGAACAGGGAGGTGATAATTGCCTGTTGACACTTCATGTTTCTGCTTGGTTGTTCCGGCGGATGGCTGCTTTGTAGCGTTCGTCCAGCACCCCGAGCATGGCATCATGGGCAAGGCTTGTGTTAATTGGGGGTTGCATCTCATTTGATGGTCAGGAGAGCATGATCGCGAGAATAGATGGTTGGAGGTCACGTGCAGCGATGCACCAATAGGCAAGCTGGGTTTGGCTGAAGTCGTGCTTGGGGCTCCACCCACACTGGTCACCTATAAAAGGACAGCAGGACTGCCTTGCTGGCAGTTGGTGAGAGATCCTGATGACAGTTGATCAAAGTTGGTGAGAGATCCTGCTGACGATTGGTGACAGCTCCTGATGGTTGAGGACAGCAGCAAAGGCGGTTGGTAACAATTGGACTTCCTGCTGGTTCTGCTTGGTACCTAGCTCTTGGCATACCTGGTTCCTGGGTGTGACGACGTGACGTCGATTGGTGTTCGAGCCTGTTTGCGGGTGGGTGCACGGCGAGGCAGGGCACTGTCAGCGAAAACGAGCCAAGCTATGGAGAGCTCATTTGGAGAGGTAGACCAAGACACGCTTACACATTTTGGGTTATTTTATTAGACGCACGATGACTTCTGCCTTCATAAGCTGAGACCGGATTTCTTTTTCCCCCTGAATGGTCTGATGGGTACCCTTGTCTTGTGTTTACTTGTTAAGTAAGGCAAAGTGATAAGCATCTGCTCTTTGTCTATTTTTCTATAAATGCTTGTTGGATTCATTATTTGTTTGAGATTATTTTGTTGATTGAACATTTGATTTGAATTCATCCATTTAATCGACAAGGAAATAAAAAGTTGTTCAGTTTATTTATTTTTCTTACTAATAAATTTGTTGACGTTTCAACCTGTCTGCGATTATCGAGGTTCGGACAATGCTGGATCAATGGAAGTAAATGACAGACTGGAGATGATAATTCCCAAGCTAATTAACCTGTCATAGTCGGCGTGCACCAGCGGTAAATGCTCGGCCACATTTTTAAAGATCTAATCAAGATAAGATTGGTGCATCGCCAAGGACGCGTTCCCCGGTCAGGAGGCCACGTGACCTCAAGTTAAACGGCAAATTAGACAGTGGACACTGGAACTCGTGCTTAACTGAATGGTGTTTGTGGTAATTAAGCAACCCGCTGCACCACAAAGTTAATTGTGAGCGGTGGCCCCAGGACCGGTTCTTGCGAGAAGAAACGAGGATTAACCCCCTCATAATACACTGGGTACCCGTGGCCATAATATATTGTATACATATACACACGTAGAAAGAGTTGTTAGACGTTCTGAGAAACCAAGGTAAATATTCCACATAACTTTCATCTTACCAGAAACTTTTATATATGACAAGCCTTTCTTTCGCCATGCTAAACACAAGATAAAAGAACATGATAGATACAAGAATGAATGGTTCAGCAATCATCACACCAGAAGTAACGATATCAAGTTATTCTACACAAGAGCTTGTCATTTTCCTCACCTTTTGCCGCTGTGAAGGGTGCAGTAGCTCTCCAAACGGCGATTGCTCGGGGCAATCGAAAGCGAGTAGTGCCAGGGTACGCTCCATCTCGAGCAAACATTCACTACTCTCCTCTCCACGCTCAGCCAGTTGCGATTGTGCAAACTCTAGTGCTGCCTCTGTTTGCCGGCCACGGATCAGCTCGATAAGATGCTGCTGCTGCAGAGTAAAGAGCGTGTTAATACAGGTAACCAACCACAAATCCAGGATCCTAAAATCCCATTTTACCTGAAAACCGCCAATTTTTCAAGCTAAAACTATCATTTTGAGATGAAGCCACATTGTTTGTAATGTGGGGATACCGGCAGTCCAAGAGCTCAGACGGTGAATGTTCACTAGTTTAAGCACTTGACTACTCCAACTATTATGTTTGCAGGATCAATGAGTTGTGCATATAATCCAATAAATTAACACAGCATATACATATGTTTTATTGTCAAAAACAGTCCAAAACCTTTGATTCTTGTCCTTTTATTGTGAAAATTGGCAAACCCTTTGGTCCTAACGTTCCCAGATTTGTGGTTGGTTACCTGTACAGATTACTGCACTGGGATAAAAAGAAAATCAGCAGCACCAGCCAATTTTTACTTTTACTGTTTTTTTTTTTTAAACAATATTCAATACTACTTCTTTGTACACACGTGGAGAGGTACTAAATATGGATGAGAGCACAGAGGAGAGAAAAAAGGAGATAGGCACGTGAGTGGAAGTGGAGACAAAGACAGAGGCAGGATGAAGAGAATCACAAGCAGAATACAGGAGAGTGGTGCGAGAACGAAAGCCATAATTAATATACATTTCTAAAATAATCATACTTTTCTTTAGGAAACAAAAGTAAATCCACAAGGCTGTGAGTTGTATTCTTTAACAATTGTGCTATGATGGTTGGGGGGGGGAGGGGGATGCTCTTGTCCCCATTATTTTTCATGGGCTTTCCCTCTGGTATCTATATATTAATACTGAAGGACCAATTTTGTGCTCCTCCTAGCGGTCGCGTCACGTTTTTCTCGGTACTGTGACCTGGACTGAAAGAAACTTCGTACCTGTAAGAATGCATCGCACATAGTGGCAATAGTCAACCTTCAACTCTGAAGCAGAATAAACACTTTTCGTTTTACATTCGTTTACATGGTGACGTGTGACGTCACCGCTGAGAGGCGTCGGGACGTCATGACATCGGTCATTCGCTGACGTCATTACGTCTGTTGGCGACAGACCGTTACCGCTGAGAGGTGTAAATTCCACTCCTCGAAAATAGAGTCTGCAATGTAAAACCCTCTTCTGCACATGCTGACGACCTCAGAATGTGAATTTGACACAAAAAAATGTAACAAGAAACATTGTATCTTCTATATATTAATACTGAAGGACCAATTTTGTGCTCCTCCTATCGGTCGCATCACGTTTTTCTCAGTACTGTGACCTGGACTGAAAGAAACTTCGTACCTGTAAGAGTGCATCGCACATAGTGGCAATAGTCAACTTTCAATTCTGAAGCAGAATAAACACTTTTCGTTGAGACGGGGGCAAGGAGTGAAGAAACGGGGACAGGGAGTGAAGAGGCGGGGGGGGGCAAGGTAAGCAAATTTTTTGGCCGGGGTAAGCAAATTGAAAGTTGGGAAATGGGGCGGAGGATGAGTGGGTGGGGGCCGGGGTGAATTAAGCAGGGTTGAATGTGAGGGGGTGGACAGGGGGGTGGGGGCATGGGGACAAGTGGGGTGGGGAATCAAGAGACCAGTGTGTGTGTGTGTGTGTGTGTGTGTGTGTGTGTGTGTGTGTGTGTGTGTGTGTGTGTGTGTGTGTGTGTGTGTGTGTGTGTGTGTGTGTGTGTGCGGCGAGTGAAGAGGCGGAGGCGGGGCTGGGGTAATTACATTTTTGGGCGGGGGTAAGCAAATTGAAGGCGGGGGGGATGGGGCAAGGGCGGGGGATGAGTAGGCGGGGGCAAGCACGCCTTGTCCAGTCCATGTCCCTCGAGTATAGGTAAGCTGGTGAGGGTGGTTGAATGAACGGAATCCGTCTGACGGGGTTTCGGCTAGTTTATACATTATAGGGTAATGCTCTTCTACCTATTTGTCCCACCGTGAAACAGAAACACACAAATCGGGGAGAAAAAAAAAGTTGCTTCAAATTAATCCAAACCTCCGAGAATTTTTTTTTTCTCAATCAGACAAAAAAAATTTGAACCTGGGTGGTGTGTAGGCAACAGACTGCTGCCTCGATCTCTCCCAAAAAAAAAATAATTTATGTTCCTGTGACAAAATATATAACCTCCCATGTTTGAGCCCTTTCAACCAGCACAAGAAAAAAAAGGCTTCCTTTTTTGATATCATGGTATTTTTACCACGGGCTTCTGCTAGTACTCCAGAATGTCACAGACAAATTCCTTGTACACCATAAAGAGCGAAGGTAATTCAAGAAACGACTTTGCTCTATTCAAAAGTTACAGCAGTCCCTTGATGCTGGTTTATAGATATTGTCAGGCCAGGGCAAGTTATTCGTGAGAACAAGGAACACCAGGGAAAACACGTCTGCCAATGGCTGACTGCAGAAAAATAATGGGGGTGGGATGAGTTACATTTTTATTGCGAAGCAATATGGAATTGGGACACCTTAGAACATGGCTGGCATTGAGCCTCGATTTTTATGTTGTCTTTGTTTGGTATTCAGGGTATCCCGCTGAAGTGGTTGTCTGATTTCTCCTCTGAGCGGAAATAGCAGGTGGGTATTTTTTCATATGGAGTTCCCTTACAATAAACATCAATGCTGCAGCAGGAGGGCAATAGGCTCATAAAGCCTGAGCATGGGTCACCATCTTATAGTTTGTCCGTGCTCTATCCTATTTAAATGCTGAGAAAAACAAAGCAATGAAGCACCATATACCCTTTTTAACGGTATGCCTCGGCCATGTTTTGAATCACCGACCTCCCAGAAGTTCTCACCATTACACCACAGCGTCTGGATGGAGGCCCTTGATGGTGTCCTTTCCCTTCAGGCTGGGGTTCCCTAAGGCAGTATTTGGACTACATGATACTTGATCTACATTATTAATCTATCAGATTCTCTTTAAAACCAACTTTACCATTTTTCTGATGACATCACCCTATGTAGGATGATACATCACTCTTGTGAAAGGCTGGCCACTGCTGAATCCCTTTAGTCAGACCTGGATAGGATAAGCCACTGATCAGCTACTGGGAATGCGCCGTTAAACAATGGCAAGTCGCACTGATCAAACTATCCAATCCACTTCTCTGGACATCCAAGGTGCTGTCCCTGGAACTCCTTCGCTGCACAATCACAACCTTTGTGGGAGGATCACATCTGCATCATCAAATTCGCATCAAGGGCTCGTCATTGCTTGGGTATTTTCCATAGAACTAAGACAATCCTAAACCACACCAGGTGTACAAGGCTTTCAAAGGTAGCTCCATGGAGTATGGCTCGACACCATGGGGTGGTGCTCCTGCTTCCCACCTTGAGGTGGTCAAAAAGAAGACCTTCCACATTATTGGAAACTCAAGCTGGGCGGCAGATTCCTCAGGGCCTTCAGCCTCTCACAGGCAGAAACATGGGGGCATCTCTATTTTACACAAGCTTACATCAGGCCTTGCTCCTCATGCGTCAGATGTGTTGCCAATCACGACCGCGTACACGATCTCTGCAACATGCGTTTATCCTTTTTCCCAGTATCTTCCTCTCCAGGTCATTGTTACTCGTTCTTGTGCAATTCCTCCTTGTGCAGTCTGGTCTGGCTTCTCATGCACTGTCTACATAAGTGTTTGCAAAACTACATCAGATGGATTGAGCAAATTTGGAAAAGCACTCTTCAATTGGATATTGAAACTTAAATAATAAATAATAAAGATAGCTCATTGACAAAACATAGATGCACGAGCCGATAATTTAAAATTTCTTCCTCAAGCACAGGTTAATGGCACAGCTCACGATAAAAGGTCAGCCTAATGTAAAGTGGTTTAACCGTTGTTGATTGCTAATAGCCAATGGAAAGAAATTTATTGCAGGCCTATCAAGACAATGGTCAGTGTGCATTTATTGGATGTTTTTGGCTGTTTGTGCCCCTCCGGTCAGATTTTTCTTTTACTGCTCGTGTGTGACCAAAATGATATGACAAAACCACCTCTTCCATGTTCAAACAGTTGTACACTCCCAATAGTAAATGTAAACTTCGTAACAATATTTATACACATTTTTTTGAGTATTGGAAATAAAAGGTGACAGATAATACCTGCAAGTGAAAGTACAGGTAGCGGTTGGTGTCCAGCAGCTCAGGGTGCAGACCATTGATGAGTGCAATGGCCTCCTGTATTTGCCCATTGAGGATCACATCACGGATCTTTAAACGCTCGTCCAGACTTCCCAGATCCAACCCGGGCTCAATACCAGACTCCAAGCGGAATTTTTCAGCTGCTTCCTTAAAGCCCTCTGAAAAAGCCATTTTGCAAACACGACGACAATCATTGGCACGACAATCCATCGGTTAAGCAACAGTATGGAATATTAGGTTTGAAACAAATTTAAACCATGGAGTGAGTGAATGAGTGAATGCACCAACTTTGATCAAAAATGAATAAAAACATTCAAATTCAAAGTTTTTCTTTTGTCCCAGCTCTTTTTAAGGGCGATAACCATTTGAATCATTTCTTATTTTCAAATTTCAAAATAAGTTCCGATATCAACCTTGATAAATATAGGATATCGTTATAAAAGTATCAGACTGGCCAATTTTGGGAAGTGTGCAAGCACAGCAATAGTAGTGTTAGTTTTGGAGACATCACATCGCCAATTTTTTTTTTTGACTGCCCCCCTCTCCATCTCCTAAATAATTATGCCTTCCCCTATAGCAAAGAGGAAGGCTTATTGCTGTCATATGGTTTGTTTCTACAATTGGCACCCCCGATTTTTAATGGTGCCACAGAGTTTCATCAGCCCCAAGAAATACTAAACCACCATTTATGATATTATTATTATTATTATTATTATTATGGTACCCAGTTTAATGGACTGGGTAACCTATTGTTTTTCTTCTGCTTATTTCTTATTTATTCTTACCTTATTGTTTTTCCGCCGGCAATTTGCGGGTTCTTTCTCTTTAAAAATCATTTTCTCAGGAACGGTAAGTCCGATCGACACAATTTTCACCATAGTACTGTATGTATCTTTTTGATAGCATACTCAGTTGATAATTGTGACGTCATAGGTCACATGGTACGGGCGCCATCTTGAAAAAAACGATAAACTTTGGACCTCTGTATTTCTGAAATCGTGCAATGGAAATTTTTTCGCTTCATACATTTTAATGAACTCCCCATCGGGAACACGGGTAATTTTTCGTGACGTCATCAGTGAAGCGGTATCCCGGTGTAAATTCGTCAAGTAGAACGCTGCATAGGAAAAATCTGAAATTTGAGCCTCATCTACACAATTCACCGTAGAAAAAATATATTATGAGACATAGGTGACTTGGTCCAGTAGCCATCTTGTTTTGAAAAAATTAAAAAAAAAATAATCTCCTCCAGAATGGCTGTACAGATTGAGGCGAAACTTTACACACACCTTCCCCATGACGTCCTTTTTCAAGTTTGTTAATTTTTTATTGATAGTTCACATGGTTTGGTGGCCATCTTGAATTTACCCAAAAACCTTCAAACATCTTCTTCCCCAGAACGGCTGGTCAAATCAAGGGGAACTTCACATACGTATTGCTCACGAGTAGGGAATATAAGTTTGTTAATTTCTAATTGATAGGTCACATAGTTTGGTAGCCATGTTGGATTCAAGAAAAATATTAAATAATGTTTTCTCTGGAATCACATAACCTATCGAAGCGAAAATACGCAACTATCATGTCTGCATGCATAGTAAAAATGTCACAAGTCACATGGTTTGGTGGCCATCTTGGATAGAAAAGCACGCCTTATCCGATTAACGCGAAACTTCACAAACATATTCCACTACAATGACTACATGATTGGAGGCAGAATGTAAATTTATGATGTCATAGGTCATATGGCTTCAGCCATCTAGGATTGAAAATTAATAAATTTTAAAAATCTTCTCCAGAACGGCTGGACAGATTGAGGCAAAATTTCACACACACTTTCCCCAAGACATCCTTTCACAAGTTTGTTAATTTCTAATTGATAGGTCACATGGTTTGACAGACATATTGAATGAACCCTAAAACCTTCAAACATCTTCTCCAGAACGGCTGGTCAGTTAAAGGGGAAACTTCACATAGGTATTGCACACAA
Organism: Eptatretus burgeri; assembly: GCF_056783735.1. NCBI lineage: Eukaryota > Metazoa > Chordata > Myxini > Myxiniformes > Myxinidae > Eptatretus > Eptatretus burgeri. The sequence goes on from NC_140961.1 coordinate 24,511,924, forward strand.
GTGAATATAATTTTGTTAATTTCTAATTGATAGGTCGCATGGTTTGACAGCCATGCTGGATTCAAGAATTATATTAAATAATGTTTTCTCTGGAACCACATAACCTATCGAAGCTAAACTTGGCTACTATAATCTACCCCCAAGCCTGCATACACCTTAAAAATTACGACACCACATGTCACATGGTTTGGCGGCCGTCTTGGATAGAAAAACGCACCTTGTCCGAAAAACACGAAACTTCACAAATGTGTTCCACTACACGATTGGAAGCAGAATATAAATTTATGATGTCATAGATCACATGGTTCATCAGCCATCTTGGATTGACAATTAATAAATTTTAAAAATCTTCTTCTCCAGAATGGCTGGACAGATTGAGGCAAAAATTCACACACACTTACCCCATGACATCCTTTTACAAGTTTGTTAATTTTAATTGATAAGTCACATGGTTTGGCAGCCATATTTAATTTACCCTAAAACCTTCAAACATCTCCAGAATGGCTGGTCAGATCAAGGAGAAATTTCACAAACGTATTGCACACAAGCAGTGAATATGTTTGTTAATTTCTAATTGATAGGTCACATGGTTTGGCAGCCATGTTGGATTCAAGAATTATATTAAATAATGTTTTCTCTGGAACCACATAACCTAGCGAAGCGAAACTTGGCAAATATAATCTACCCTCATGCCTGCAAGACGGTAAAAATTATGATGTCACAAGTCACAAGGTTTGGAGGCCGTCTTGGATCGAAAAACGCATCTTGTCCGATCAACATGAAACTTAACAAGCATAATCCACTTCCCCATTAGATGGAGAATTTAAATTGATGTTGTAATAGGGCACATGGTACGGCAGCCATATTGGATTGAAAATTAATAACTTTAAAAGTCTTCTTCTCTGAAACGGCTGAACAGATCGAGGCGAAATTCCACATGTATGACCACCTCTCCATGACGAACAAAAAGTTCTCCCCCCCCCCCTTTTACGACACATCGTTTGGTAGCCATATTGGATTGAAGGGAAAACATTAATTAATGTTTACTCTGGAACTGCTACATCAATAAATGTGAAACTTCAGAGAGATGATGCAGCAGACATTCGGAATGAAGTGTTTAAATTTCAACTCGATCGGCCCCATGTTTGGCAGCCATGTTGGATTGAAGTATAAATATTAATGTTTACTCTGGAACCGCTGCTTCAATATATGCGAAACTTCACAATTATAATCTAGCCGACATCTGAAACATAGGTTTAAAATTTCAACTCGATCGGCCACACGGTTTGGCAGCCAGAAATATTTAATTATTTGAATCTGAGAACTTTTAGATTTTTGTTGTTTTTTTTTTCCAGAAGGCTCACTTGGCTGCACCTGAAAGCTTTTGAGGGTACAGGAATAGCAATTCAATTGATACCGCCAATGTCCCCAGGAAAAAGGGCTAACTGCATACGGGATAAATAGATTGAACACTTTGTGCCACCCAGTTCGTAACTCGTCAGTCCCACGCTGTATCGAAGCAGGTCTGTATTTGTATCAATCTTAAATGTTTTCTCTGGAACCACTTCTCCTATCGAAGCGAAACTTTGGAATTATCATCTCAGTCTCATGTTGTATCAAAGGCAGACGTCTGGGTATCCGGTCATCACTGCCAGCAGTTATAAAGTGGCAGTTCTAGTTATTATTATTATTATTATTATTATTATTATTATTATTACTCGTTTTTTTTTTTTTATTATTCCAGCACTCTCAACACTCCAAATTTCCAAACTTTATCAATTTCCGAGCTGTATCTTGGGGCCAGCTGGGACTTTCAGAATTAAATTTTACATCAGTAATGTGAATAGAAAGTACAATGGTTTGACCTAAATTTTTGACCTTAACCTCATTAAAGTTATGGCCCAATTATCGACATTTTAACATTTTTCACCATAACTCGACTAATGCTTGTCCAATCAGAACGAAATTGACCTCAAGATAGCTTAGAGCATGTCACATTTAGACTTCATTCCTATCATAACCCTCCAGGTTAAAGGTCAAGGTCAAATGGTGGTCTGAATTTTTTTTTCTTTTTTGTCAGTCATCGCTCAATTTTGCCAATGGGGTATCTCAAAGACTAATTGTCCTTCCAAAATGTTTTTGCATCATAATAGTGTACCTGATATTTGATTCATGTCCTTGACCTACTTTTTAGCTTATCTGGAATATACATTCCAGATAAGGTATTGTCATCGCGCACCGTCCGTCCATCCGTCTCCTTTTTTGACTTCTCCGATCAAACAGCTGGGCCGATCTGGCTGAAATTTTGCAGCAACGTTCCTCTCCTGACTGGTAACAGGAATTGCAAAGTTCGTTCCGGTCACATGACATTAAGTATGTCAAAATGGCCGACTTAGTAAATTTCTTCAAAAATCTTCTTCTCCAGACCCACCAGTCAAAATGCTACCAAATTTGGGTTACAACATTAGGCCAGGGCAGATATGTTAAAGTGAAGTCATTCCGATCAACTGACCGGAATTGTGTCAAAATGGCCAACAGTCATTTTTGTGAAAAATCGCATGAATTCCTTCAAAAAGCTTATTCTCCTGATCCATCCATCGGAATGCTACCAAATTTGGGTTATGACATTAGGATAGGGTCCTGATGTTAAATTGCGGAGGCCAAGCTTATCATGTGACCGGAAGTGTGTCAACATGGCCGACAGTCAATTTTTGTAAAAATCACAAATTCCTTCAAAAATTTTCTTCTCAAGACCCACCAGTCAGAATGCCAACAAATTTGGGTTGCAACGTTAAATTGCACAGGTCATGCCGATCACATGACCGGAAATGTGTCAAAATGGCGGACTTCGTAAAATTGCGTAAATTCCTTCAAAAATCTTCCTCACCAGACCCACCAGTCAGAATTCTACCAAATTTGGGTGAAAACATTGGGCCAGGGCCTAGATAAGCTACAGTTCCAGTGTTCCTATTTTTTTGGATTGTAATCTAAATACCAAAAAAAACACATTTTTGGTGACAACTTGAGTAATTTTCCTCCAATTTTCATGATGTTGAGTTTTATCGATTGATTGCAAATATGGTCACATTTTCTTAATCAACACTTTATCTCTAAATGTTAAAGGTCAAGGTCATATGGTGGTCCAAAATAAATATATATATATATATATATATATATATATATATATATATACACATCATTGGATTGCAGACCAAGGGTAAGTTGCGGGCGGTCACCAAGGGTAAGCCTCCCCAGTCGGAGGAGGATTTCCATTGGCGATTTTTTTGTTTGTTTGTTTTTGGGAGATTTTTGGCAGGATTTGCACTCGAGCCACCGTAAAACACTTCATTCTGCAAAACGCACGAAAAAAACGCAAATAAAACTGAAAACCCACTCCGTAGGAGCACCTCCTGTGCTGCTGCCCACCACAGCGAAGCTCACCGAATGACAGAATTAGGGAAAAGCCTTCGGGACCCCCATTCCTTGATGATAGGAGGAAAAGCACAGGGTAAACATCCAGGGTCAGATTGCTGAGGTGTCGTCCAACAGAAGGTGTCTTCTTGGGTTAACCTGAGGCGATCCCTTCAAGTGGGTGCCTGGAATGTCCTATCCCAAAGAGAAGATGATCACCTGTCTGTTATCATCTGAGCTTTAGCGTTTGAACATCACTATTGCAGCACTCTGAGGTTCGCAGACTGGATAGTGGCACGGTCATTGCGGGTGGTGACATCCACGATCGGTCTGGTCGCTCGGATGGTTACCATGCAAGGAGTTGTTGTAGCTGTGTCCAATAAGATGACTCCAATGATAAGTGAGGTAACACTGGTCATCGAGCGTATGAGACTAAAGCCTAAGTCACATTTGCTGTACGGCTAGGATACGGCGGCCGTACCCCCCTGAATTGACAGAAACGTGCGGCGGCCGCAGACTTTCTGAGGTGGCCTCAGGGTGGCCCTACGCCGTATGGCTATATTTCACAGGCCGTAAGGGTCGCCGTGGAATTATAGCGCGGAGCTATTACTTTTTTCATTTCTCGACTGGCCGTAGCAATTCGACAAGCCGTAGCCGTGACGTAGATGTGTTCCACGTCGACCATACATAGGGCGTACGGTGGGCTTGCGTTATTCGTGCTCCCAAAAAATTACGGTGGCCACACTATTTCCACGGTCGCCGTAGGGTAGTCCTAAGGCGTCCCTGTGTTCAACGTACGGTGGCCTTGCGGTCTGTGTGACTACCTGTGGGCAACGCAGGGTCGACGCACGGTTCCCCTACGCCCGCTGTGCGTCCTACGTACGGCCTCCGTGGCAGTCTGCGTCGACCGTGCGTCACCGCTCAAGATCGGAGTATAGGTGTTTGCCTTTACAGTGGTGCCCACAGAATCCGAATTTAATTCGTTCCAAGAGGCTGTTCGGATTGCAAAAAGTTCGGATTCCAAAACTATTTTCCCAATAAGAAATAATGGAAAGTGAATTAATCCGTTCCTGGACCCCAAGAAAACCCACTTTCAACTGAAATTACCCATGTTTAAGGTAAAATAAGATGAGTAAATGACCTTCGGTGGTGGTGTATTGTATGTAAACCGGTACAAATCACCACATCCAAAGGTCCACACAGGCTCGTGCTCCGGCCTGGGTTCCGATCACTCGCACACTCTGCGAGAGTACTGCCCCCAGGGCAGCTCATTAAACATGATGCCCCCAGAACCACAATCACTTTCATCAAACACATCGGGCTGAGGTAATCATGGATATTCCAAATTACAACCGGTTTTTCTGTGAAATTAAATTCTTGCCCGACAGTCCGTCACACCACGTGATCGGATTGCTTTTTTGTTATTAAAACACAAGATGAGTAAGAAAAAAAACAGCACAAATCAAGAGATGCTTTCACGAGTACTTCCACCGACGAACTGAATGAACAAAGCGCGAAGATGCGGGTCGAACAAGCGGGGGAGACGCACGTGAACGCCACGTTGTGTTCGGTTTTTGAAAATGTGTTTGGTTTTTAGGGCAAAATTTTCTCGAAAAAAATTGTTCGGATTCCAATTTGTTCAAACAATGGGGCGTTCAGATTATGGGGGCACCATGGTACTCCAAACTGGTATATTCAGTTATATATATATTATAGTTATAGTATATTCACATATATACTGGTATATTTTTATTTGAGTAAAAAAAAGAACTAGTATATGTACCCAATGGTTACCGTCCATCTGGCCGCACGTTCGCCTTAGGGCCCCCCTGCGGTCGCTTGCGGGCACCTTGAGGCTACCTTGCGTCTGCCTTGAAAAATTATATGGCCACCGCAGGGAAGCCCTAAGGTCACTGTGCGACATCAAATCAAAGACCGTACGGCACCCCCACGTTTTCGGTCTCCACGATTTCTAAATACCCCGTGCGGCTACCCGAAAAATAAAAACATGTGACTGCTACATTGTGTGACCGTGGAAATACTGCAGCCGCCCTATAATTGCTAGCGGCCGTAGATTTTGTAGACCCTACGGCCGCCGTGCCAAATGTGACTTAGGCCTAAGGATTCATCACTCCTTGGGTGTCATTTCCCTGGTCTCTGTATATGCTCCGACTGAGGCGAGTGATCTCACCATGAAGGACGCATTCTATGCCACGCTCGAGTCTGTGGTTGATCAGTGCCCCAGGCAAGATGCTCTTCCAGTCTTGGGAGATTTCAATGCATCGACTGGCACTGATAGGAATGGTTATGAGATGTGTGTTGATCCCCATAGGTCTAGATATGTGAACCAGAATAGCACCAAGTTCCTTGACTTTGCAAGACGTCATGGACTTAGGGTGGCTGGTTCATGGTTTCAACGCCCACAGACTCATCGTTAGACTTGGTGTTACAACGCTGGCGGTGTGGCAAAGGAGATTGACCATGTGCTCGTTGATGATCCAGAACTGCAGGGTCTAACGGAGTGCTCAGTTCCTCAATACCGACCACAGGCTTGTTGTAATAACTCTGAAGTTGCAGCTTAAATCCATGAGAATGGTATCATCCCAGCGTAGGCTGGATGTTGGCAAGATCAAGGATGAGTGGGTAGCTGAGGAGTAACAGGCTGAGTAGGGATTTGGGAGGTCTATGTGTTTTGGAAAATCCTGACGAGTTGTGGAGTGCCTTCAAGACCAATATCCTTGACGCTGCCGGTGGATGTCTTGGAGCTAAACGTCGGGCGAAGCAGAATTTTGTCTCTCAAGCAACACTGGATACAATTGATCAGAGTCGCAGGGCCAGGCTTCGTGGCAGAGCTGAGCTGTTCAGGGAGCTGAGACATAAAACTGTACAACATGCGCTGAGCGAAGACAAGGATGCCTATGTGCGAGGAGTCTGAGCGGATATAGAATCACCTGTGGTCAAATGATTCTCGTACCACTTACAGGGGAATTCGCGCATTGCGTTCTTACAAGCCCATCCCTTGGTGTACTGCAGTGAGAGCAGATGTTGGTGGGATCTTGACAGAGGAGTCTGAAGTGAAGGCCCGCTGTGCCGGTTACTTTGAGCGACTGTACCAGGCCACCTCACCAGCTGTTGAGTTGAATGTCAGGGGTGTTACTATCCCAAATGCTGACCCTCCAATCAACTGTAATCCGCCTTTGTTTGTGAAAACACAAGCTGCGGTGAGCCTGCTGAAATGGGGTAAAGCTCCTGGGATTTGTAGCATCCATGCTGAACTTCTCAAGGCTGGTGAAAATGCTGTACTTGTCGTTACATGCAGTACTGTGCTACGTCTGGAACACAGACATCATCCCAACTGACTGGAAGAGGAGCCTTGTTGTCCCTCTCTGGAAAGGTAAGGGTGATCACCAGGACTGCAACAACTACCGAGGGGTGGCGCTCCTCTCAGTGCTGGGCAAGATCTTTGCTCGGATAATTCTTGATAGGGTTCGCCATCATCTGCTTGAGCACCAGAGTCCAGAGCAGTCAGGCTTTACACCAAAGAGGTCAACAATTGACCGTATCCTTGCTCTTCGGGTCCACACCAAACACAGACGAGAGTTTCGGCAGGGGATGCTTGCAGCCTATATTGATCTTTGCAAAGCGCTATATTCAGTGAATCGGGATGCCCTCTGGAGGATTCTCAGTCTCCGTGGGGTGCCACCAAATCTGATGTCTGAACTATACTCTAGGAATGAGAGTGCTGAGAGATGTGGCGATTCCATCTCAGACTTATTTCCAGTTGTTACTGGAGTTCTTCTTGGGTGTGTACTGGCCCCCACACATTTCAACACTTGTATGGACTGAATTCTGGGAAGATGTCAGAAAGATCAAGCTGCGGTGCATCGTTTGGGACTGACCTCGATTTCACAGATGATGCAGTCATCTTTGCGGAGACTGTGGATATCCTTTTCAGGGCCCTCGTGCTGAATGAGGAGGCGGAGCCGCTGGAATTACAGGTTTCCTGGGTCAAAACTAAGATCCAGGCTTTCAATGACATCTTGGATGCAGCTATCTTGTCTGTACCTGCTTGTGGCGAGGATGTTGAGGTCACGGAGAGATTCACTTACCTTGGCAGTGATATTCAAGTCTGTTGGCTGTGAGCCAGAGGTCAATAAACATCTGGGTCAGGCCTGGGGAGTCTTGGATTCACTGAATCATGGGGTATGGCGCTGTCGGTACCTGTGCGGCAGGATGAAAGTCCGAGTCTTTACATCCTTGGTGCTTCCAGTCTTGGTCTACGGATGTGAGACTTGGACTCTGACCAGGGATCTGAGAGGGAGACAATTCCTTTGGTACCAGGTCTCTTCGGAGAATCCTTGGCTATTACTGATCGGACTTTGTGTCCAACGAGCGGTTGCTGAGAGAGACTCAAATGAGATTTGTTCACTGCATAGTACGTGAGCGTCAGCTGTGGCTCATTTTCCTGATGCTGATCCTGCTCACGAGATTCTCTCAGTAAGGGAGCCTCGTGAGTGGAGCATGCCAATGGACTGACCACATGCCTTGTGGTTGCAGACTATTGATCAGCATCTTAATGAGATGGGGATGGGCCAGACATCTACCTGGGGGATGGCCAGGCAGAGACCCCTAGAGTATCGGCGGAAAATAAACGCATCGACACACTGCTCCTGCACATGCTCCCGTACCTGAGCTGACCTGACCTGACCTGACCCAGTTGCTAGAAGCCTGGAAAAGCACTATCCAATGGATGAACCACCTATCTGTGGATAAAATTTATCCACTGGATTCGTACTGTTGCTCAAAGCCTGGATAACTTTATGCACTGGATAAATTGGTAATTTTTCCGGATAACTTTAGCCAAACTGCTCTGACCTGGATACGCCTTATCCATGGTTAGTGATGCATATGTAGGTTTGTCCAATTCAAAATGGCAGACGATTCTGCTTTGTTCGACATCCGTCGAAAGGAAATTCCGCAAATGTGTCGATCCAATGCGTTAATATTCGGAGCACGAGTTCCACGACTGATATCGATTTCGTAAAGAAAGTTTTACCTTCATTCTTCATTTAATAAGTGAAAGTTTGACGCATGCTACAAAACGGAACTGTGCAATCTCACCAGTGATCCAACTTTGCATTGTGCAAATAATTTTTGGCACGGCTGCATTTCTACAACTCATCGAGGATTCCTTCGGAATTCACAAGTCCATGACCAGGCGCGTGGTCCATAGAGTAGGGAGACTCTATATATAAATCGTATTTTTAGGAGTCACCCACCTCCTTCGTGTTTTACTGGAGGTGCCACCATTTTTCGTTCACTTCTTCCGCCGAGCGATAGTCGACTCTGACACTGTTGACGGCAGCTCTGATAGACAACCATGCCTTCCTCTTCAAATCATTTGTTCGGGTGTTTGAAAATTTACTCCAAATGACCTCAATATGATCTTTTGCTGCCCGTCACAACATATCCCGTTCGGTTGTCGTAAAATTCGCCTTGCTCTTTCTAGCTTGGCTGTCTTCACCCATCATGACTGTTTTGAAGAGGCAAACCTGCTGCCCTCTGCAAGAAAGCTGAAATTGAGATGGAAGTTCAACTTTCAGCATGACAACGACCTGAAGCACACAGCCAAAGCAACAGTGGAGTGGCTAAGGAATAAAAAGATAAATGTCCTTGAATGGCCATCAACCCCGACCTAAATCCAATGCAAAATCTGTGAGATGACTTAAAGATTACTGTCCATCAACACTCCCCACACAACTTGACAGAGTTTGAACAGTTTTGTATTGAAGAATGGGCAAATATTGCCCAATGAAGGTGTGCAAAGTTGGTGGAGACCTATCCCAACAGATTCACAGCTGTAATTGCAGTAAATGATGCTTCCACCATGTATTAACTCAAGGCGGGGGGGGGGGTGTGGACACTCATCCAACCAAGATATTCTAGTTTTGTATTTTTAATTAATTTTCTAAAATTTGTAGAATTTGTTTTCCACTTGAAAGTTGTGTGTTACGATGTTGAAATAAAGGTGGAAAACGTCTGATTTAATGAAATTTAATTCCAGGCTATAAGGCAACAAAAGGTGAAAAATTTGAAATTGGGTGGGGAGGGGGGTGTAGACTTTATATAGGCACTGTACATCCCATTTGGTCTTTTTAGTATGTTTGATTTTCGCCACCATTACTTTTTCGCAAGCAGACGAGACAGTGCAATGCATTGTGGGACATTGCCATCTACCAATCAAAAGTTTATCCAGCCCTTATCTAGGGGATAGCTATCCAACCATAGTTTATCCGTCGGATAGTTAACCAGCAAGTAAGAATTTTAACCACAGGATAGCTCTTATCCAGTGGATAAGTTATCCAGGTTGATAGCAACTGGGCCCAGGTTAACATCCAGCAGAGTGACAACGCACTATGATGCATTATCCTGCCTGTGAGGCATCAATCAGAGTTTCCAGTCAGGCCAAAATTTGATGCTGTTACTTTGCACCATCCAGTCAGATCATGAAGAACTACACAGCAGCAACGGCTCGCTCACAACAAGCCACCGATAAATCCACACGTGTCAATTTACTTTTATTTTATGATTATCGGTCATTGGTCTCAAAAGCAGCGATTACATGCATTTGGTCTATTGACAAAATGCGTTTTGAAGAGATCTACAAACCCAACACACAAATGTACATCCCAAGTGATCACCTTCCCAGTTATCTTTGCCAATTCTACTTTGATTTTAAAAATTCAGTTTAACACTGGAGAACTTACAGCGAAGACCTCATTCTGAAGTAAGGAGTATCAATCAGTTAGGTAGGTAGTACTTTTTATACAGAAGCAAAACCTCAAACTGCTGTACAAAGAAGGAAGAGGTAAGAAATGCAAAAAATTAAGACAAAGCAACAATAAAAAGATGACATCTAAAACCCATAATTGATGAGAGGCTGTGCAAATTTTAAGAGGCAGCGAGTTCGACAGTCGAGGAGCAGAGTTGAGCAACCAAAAGGCTTTATCCTCGTGCGACGAACTACGAGGACATGCCTGGTGTTTGATCCTAGCTTTCTCAGTAATGAAAATCTATTTGCTCTTCGGACAGAAATATCCGCAGGAAATAATTTATCTTTAGCTTTATAGATTACCTGTAAAAAAATTAAATCTATCCGATTGTACGGCAGGAGCCAGTGAGGTGTTTATGATAATCCAAGTGACATGAATCAAATTTATGATCCTCCTCGACAAGCCTCGCAGGCATATTCTGAGCGAGTTGTGAGGGTTTTATGAGAGAACAGGTAGGACAGACTGCTGTGCGAGTAAGTTGCAGTCATCCAAATGCAACATGATAAGAGCATGAATCAGAGTTTCAAGTCATCCTCTAATTTAGGCTTGAACGGATTCAACCAATGTTGTGCAGATGGACGCAAATCAATTTAAATATTTTTACGAACGCGTGGAATGCACGAAAGGTTTTGAGCTGCAGTGACGCTTGCATTTAAAGACCAGAGGATCAAAGGTCGAGTGGTGATTTGATGTACAAACATCAAATTGCTTACCATCTGAGCTTGCATTTTCCTAAAGGCCTTGTCACACCTTGACTATTTAGCTAGCGTATGCCTGATGTATGAAAAATTTGTCTAAAACGCTGGCACACGTCGAATACGTTATGGGTAAGTTTGTATACGTTGTAGTACGCTGGCATACGTCGTAGTACGCCGAGGTGTTAGACAAATTTTCCATGCTTGAAATTTTGCGACGTATGCCAGCGTATGACTCACATGCTCCGCATAACGCTGGCCATAAGTTGTAGGCACGTTACGCGATCGTTGACACACGTTACTTGTAAGTTACTCATAAGTCAAAACACGTCAAGGTAATGTTTAGTGTACCCGAAAGTTATTTCTAACCTATGAGTAACGTGTTGTAGGCACGTTACGCGATCGTTGACACACGTCGACACACATTACTCATAAGTCGAAACACGTCAAGGTAATGGTTAGCGTCAGTGTTCAAAACTCCCTGGTTTATTTTTTGTTTTTGTTTTTTCTTCGGTATGACGGTGATGTTGACACTTCGATTTCTAGTGCGGTTATAATATAAATAATAGGCTGCCGCTCAACGATTTAAATCATAACCGCACTAGAAATCGAAGTGTCAACATCACCGTCATACCGAAGAAAAGAAAAAAAAAACCCCAAAAAAAACCAGGGAGTCTGGAACACTGACGCTAAACATTAGTTCGACGCGTTTCAACTTATGAGTAACGTACACGTAACGTGTGTCAACGATCATGTAGCGTGCATACAACTTATGCCAGCATATGCGGAACGTGTGTCATACGTCGAGTATGTCGAGAAATTTTCAACATGCTGAAAATTTATCGACGTACGACGACGTATGCCAGCGTGCTCTTAACGTATATAGAACTTACCCATAACGTATTCGATGTGTGCCAGCTTGGTTCGGCAAATTTTTCATACGTCGACATACGCTGGCTAAAACGTCAAGGTGTGACAGCGGCTTCACGCTTCGATGTCTAGTTCGGTTATGATTTGAATCATCGAGCCGCAGCCTATTAATAGCCTACGCCACGTGATAGTCGGCGATACGCTGCCGCGCTATGCATAAGTTAGACTATCGTTGGGCATAGGTTGTGAACGCCGACAACACGCTCAGCATTCGTTCGTATAAGTTATCTATATGTGATTAAAACGTTCTGTGTACGTTACTAATACGTTATGCATACGTCCAACAGGTTATTATACGCCCAAAACTTAAAAAAAACATCAAAAGTTCAGCGTACGCCAGCGTTTTACATACATTTTGAGACCTTGCCATACGCTGGCTAAAACGTCAAGGTGTGACAGCCCCTTAAGAATGGAAGGAGAGCAAAGGATTAGCACGGCAATCTTAGCGGCACAGTCGGAGAAGGTTCATGGTCCCATGATTGCATTGAAAGACGGTAATCCACTTGTAACATCGAACATATCAGGTTGCATGGACAAGTCGATAGATCACAAGCATAAAAATGGAAAGCAATATTAAAATAGTGTTAGATTATGCCAAGTGGATAAACAGATAAAGAGACGAGAACAGTACATACCCCTGCCAGGCATATTTTTTGCTCCAAGCTCTTTGCCGTCTCACTTTTGACAATAACTTTCAGCAGGACACATAAGGATTTATGGTGACCCCCACACTTGAAAGAAAACCCGTACCTGTATCCGAAGGAAGCGCTGGTTTGAATCGATAAATAAATAAATGTCTGTGTGCGTGGGTACATGGGCACATGTGGCAAAACTGTAAACGCCAAATTGCGACTGGTTATCCCTGCACAGAGGGGATTAGAAACGTTCTTCTTCTTCTTCTTCATTTTTGATGGACGAACGGATAGAAGGAAGGACAAACCAAATACTGAAGCGCATACACCACTTAAAACTCCCCTCAAAAATTCATTTACATACTACATCACTCTGCCTTTTACACACAAGTCAAAAATCAAACTTGAACCAGCCTCGTATATTACAAACGAAACAAAGTGGCGGAAAAACATTCCACGGCACAAACCTGTGACCAGGTAGTTCATGACAAAGCGGTTCATATCAGCACGCTGGATGTGCACGTTGCTGATACGTTCCAACCATTCCTCACGAGTCATTTCCTCAGGCTTGTCAGTGAAGCTCATTTCCGACATTTTTGCCACGATCCTTCGTCTTCCTTTACAAACTGACACAAACACCCCGATTGAATGAGAGATGAACATCATAATGTTCCCAGGAACAAACTCCAACCCCAAATACCTTTGTACAAAAAAACAACAATTATAAACCAAACAGTACTGTGAGACCATTGCTGAAGTCACAAAATGCATCGAATGGCTTTGGAATATGCTTTCTTTAAATATGTTGACACACAGGTGTTTGTAAAATAATAATAAAAAATAAATAAAGATTACATCAAGCAATTCTAACGTTTTTGTGCTCCATTCCATACTCATGTTCCCACAACGAAACACTGGACACATTCATCAAGTTTTGGGGTTTTCTTCCATTGTAAATCATTTAACTGCTGAAAATAATGATTTCCTGCAATGGCAATGTATATATACAAAATATTAATTTGTGTTTAAAAACAAACCAACAGCTGAACAAGCCGGTAGGCAGACATGGGTAGTTGGCCGTTGCTAGGCAACGGAGAGGTCCATAGCAACAGTTCTTTCTCACACATAACTAGGACATACCATGAACCTACCATACCAGTTTCATGTATATCTGACTCATAGTCTCTGAGATATAACGAACTTTGTTTTTATACTGTTTTCGACCAGGGTTCATTCAAAGTCTATCTTCTCCGACAGTTTTCATAGGATCCGGCAGGAAATTTTTGACAATATGGCTGAATGTACTGCCCACAGTCGCTCGTGGCCTGATTTTTGAAAAAATAATTTTTTTATGATTTTTCAAAAATTTCAAAGTCCCGTTGCTTGGCAACGGTGGCGTCCATAGCAACGGTCCTCATTTGCACACAACTAGGTCATGGTATGAACATACCAACCAAGTTTCATCGAAATCGCCATTTTAAATACTAATCATAAGGGTAGAACAAATCTCAAAAAAAAAAAAAAAATTTTTTTCGACTACATCGACTACCCAACAAGCCGGTAGGCGACATGGCTGCTCTCTCTAGATGGAAAGCTGGCCGACGCGACTAGCCAATATTCATGTACATGCTATCAGTCAATTTAGCACAATAAATATGATTATCACAGCCCTCTTAGTTTGCGCCCAGAAACCCGCCTTGTGAAATTTCAGGCATGTTTCCAAAGAGACTCTAACAAATGGCAGCCCTGGTAATTCCATTTCTCTATTCGCTAAAGATTTTATTTTTTTATATGATGCTGTAAGACATTCTCCTTGGGCACAAAAAAAACAGGTCCCTCGGAGGTCCAGTTTCGGAGGCGTTGATTTTATTGTACAGTCCACAATAAGTATACGATGTACGATAAAGTATTTTAGCTGTTGCTAAGCAACGGAGGTGTGCATAGCAACCATTCATTTTTGTGTACATGCTAGCCACATTGTACACATTTCACCCAAGTTTCATCAAAATCAGACTCTTTCTCTTCAAGATATTCGCAATTAACAGTTTCTGAAATGTTCGACATGTACTCGCCCAAAACCTATCTCCTCCTACAAATATTTTTTAGGGCTGCAAATTGGCATGAAGGGGGCGACATAGATTGTGCACAGAACTCCAAGCTTCGATTTTTTGACCACTTTAAAGGGCCGTTGCTAGGGCCCGGGGTCCCATATTCGAAAGCACACGATTCCCAGAAATATTGGTCCTACCTACCAAATTTCATTGGAATCGGTTGAGTGGTTTAGCCCCTAGGCTTTGACCAAAATTTCGCAGACAGACAGACAGATGGAAATGTCCAGAATTAGGGTGCTCTAGCAAGCAGCCAACAGACAGACATATCGATGGAAATACTGAAAATAAGGGTAGAAAAAAAAAATCTCAAATTTTTCTTTTTTCGACTAGACTACCCAACAGACAGACAAACATAGACGGAAATACTAAGGGTAGGTAAAAAAAATCTCAAAAAAAAATTTTTTTTTTTTTTTAGACGATCGACTACCCAAAAATTTCCAGTCAGGAGATAACTTCTATCTGTCTGTCTGATTGCTTGTCTGGAAGTAGACATAGTAGACCATCCTCTCAAATGACAACTTTGCAAACATTTGGCAACCCAAATGAGGAAATGATATGAAGGAGATTTCACAATAGCAAAGTTAAACAAAAAAAAAAATAAAAATAAAAATAAAATAAAAAACATTAATTTCGGGAGGGATTGAGAAATCGGTCTGACTGATTGAGGCTTCCTTGGATAATTATTAATTACAAGCAAATACCACCCGTCACTCTGCTGATGGGGCAGACAAGGCACATATTGTTCAAACCAGAATGGGAACGACAGAAAACGTGTTGCATCTCTTTGATATACCTATTCTCCTTTCATTTGCAGCACACGTCTGTGAGTAACATAATTTGCTGAGTGTGGCTGTGCCGCTAATGCAGTGCCCCCTATAGGTTAAAGTAGCATTTTCAAATTTGGCCAGGATGCCGGCGACAGCTGCGTACTCTTCACGGACACCGTGGGATCTTTAACACCGACCAACTCATGTCGTCCATCCGAGGGACGGGAACCACATGGATGAATCGCTGTGCCTGTGAAACACCGGGACGGCAGTTTATAGCTGGGTCGGGATTAGAACCCAGGCTAGACAGCTCAGAAGCGAATGCACATGCCTTCCAGACCCATTTACTCCTGTTGTCATCGTTTCAAAGTTGCAAAACGCTGTGAGTATACGTGAACAAAACTTTTACTTTGTTCAACCAAGCCAGGTGTTGGCTTAACATGTCAAGGTCTCCAGTTTGAGCCCCTGTCATGCCTTTAGATGTGTGGTCGTATGGCAGCTTAGCTGCCGGGGTAACTATCATTTGTTGAAGCGCGATTGTGTCGCTGATGCAGTGCCCCTATACCAGTACACACACTGGAACTGGTACTCATTTCGCCGACCTCGGAAGGACGACGGGCTGAGTCAACCCCCTGGTGTATTAATTCAGGACCCTAGAATCCCAAGCCGCCACCCTAACCACTGAGCCAACACCAGGCTCAGTGCCTTTAGATAACATCAGATTGGTTGACTCGAGTTGACTCAGCTTGTCATCCTTCCAAAGCGGACAAAATGAGTACCAGCTTACTGGAAACAGGGGGTTATTGCATCAGTGGCACAGCCACACTCCGAGCAATGATGATGACTTTGTTCAACTAGTCGACTATATATATATAATATTAAAATACGTGCTTTAGTAAATAACATTCAACGAGTTAATGCACTGTAGTTGCTCAATTCTCCAATTGAAATGACAGTAAACCCCAGGTGCTGGTATTTACCAAGCTGTTAGGTCCCGAACTCCCGAAACTTAGAAGGAAGGACCTCGACTCGTATCTTCAAGACGTACCGGGGATGCTCTTTCCCGGTAATCCAATACCAGACACCACGACACTTCTATCGTGCTCCCAAGCATTTGCTGTCAACGGAATATGGAACTTCACCCGTTTCCATTCCCTCTTTCTGTCCAGAATCCTTTTGTAATCACACGAGTTACATAATAAATAAATAAATAAATAAATACGAGCGAAAACATCAAATTGTGAAGAAGAAAAACAAACACAAGAAGAAAGTTCACAAAGTCCTTCCCAACCGGTCAAAAAGGAACTTTCTAATATACTCGTCCAAAGATGAATGAACACACTTTTTTTTAAACCTTCTATATCTATAACCCGTGGACACATTGTGTGGTTAAAGTCACGAAACGTTTAACCTTCAAATCTCAAGATTCGATTTCACAAAATTTCTTACACGACACGAACATACCCACGTTTTGTGTTCCACAAGCACATAAAGAATCACTTCGGGCCTAAAATCGCAAGGCCCCCCCCAAGGCACACGGTGTCGCCTAGATCTGCCGCGGCGGATCTCCTGCGGCCGAGCCCATTCGCCGCTAGTCCCACACACGACGAAGGAAGCGGAAAAGGCCGGACGGCTTCGGCGGTTCCGAGAATGGATGATCGCAACTCACTTCATTCCGTTCATGTATTTCCTCAAACGCCTCAAAAAAACCTCCGAGACGCATCGATAATGTACGAACCGTCCGCATGAGAACACACAACCACCTTAACAGTTCCCTCTTTGTTATGCCGTTGGCTGCTTAGAAGGAAGGACCTCGACCTGCTGTTGAGGCCGAATTATAATTCACACGAACACGACAATCACTAATATAATCAGACGACATGACTCTGCCTCATTTAATTTTCTCGCAGCCCGAGAAATAAACCTGAAGTCAAAATAATATTGAATGTATTTCTGGTGACGTTTCCGAATTTTCTTTTACACATTTCACCTGATCCAGCGGAACCATCTCGACATTACGTAACAAGAGTACGAGTCGATATATTACATACAAACAAGGCTTCGTGTTGGCTTCACGGTTGAAGTGCTTGACTTAAGATCCCAGGATCGTCTAGACATCGACTTGAAGCCCCCTGTGGCGCCGTTGAATTAACACCAGGTAGGGTTGACGGCCTGTCAAACCTTCCGAGGCCGGTAAAATGAGTACCGGCATGTTGGTAACACGTAACAGGGGCACTGCATCAGCAGCACAGCTGTGCCCCCAGAAAATGATGCAGCCAGGCAGCCACAGGGTGCGTATGAATAAATAAATCAATAAACGTAACAAGAGTAGGGGTCTATATCTATCTATAATTCCAGCAATGTGTGTGTGTGTGTGTGTGTGTGTGTGTGTGTGTGTGTGTGTGTGTGTGTGTGTGTGTGTGTGTGTGTGTGTGTGTGTGTGTGTGTGTGTGTGTGTGTGTGTGTGTGTGTGTGTGTGTGTGTGTCTGTATGTGTGTCTGTCTGCGACCGCCGTTTCTCGACGACCGCCGGTCCGATCTGATTGAAACTTGCCAGGAATATTGCTGGGGACCCGCGGATGTGCCTTTTCAAGGTTTGATATTAATCGGACAAGCGGTTCCCAAGTTACGGTCATTTATCTGTCAACCAATGACAAGACACGGTGCTTTGACATCACGAATGACGTCACAATTAATAAAAAAAATTTGCACGATTGACGTCACAATTCTTCTTCTTCATCGTTTGGTATGACGTCACAATCGATGCTGGGGACCTGAGTATGTGCCTTTTCAAGGTTTGATATCGTTCTTCATCCGTTTCAGCTGTTTCCCAAGTGTTTCCCAAGGTTTGAAAGCTGTTTTTTCCCAAGGTTAGAATTACCAGTGTCCAGTGTCCAGTTCTACCTCCGGTAGAATTATCCATACTTTGATGAAATCAGCGTAAAAACAAACTTGAAGAGGGCACCACCGGCAAGGTGTTCGAGATAGAGAAAAATGGTTTCAAGACTTTAGGTGGGGAATGACCTCAAGATTATGCATAAAAATATTGTCATCCTCGCTCTCAAAGTTTGGGCGGTCATATGATTTTTATATGAAAATTCGCAATTTTCTAAGTTCGTGACCTTGTGACCTTGACCTTCAGACAAAAATGAAAAATCGAGCTCCGTGGGGCTATGCAGGTGCCATTGGATTAACCAAATACTGAAACCCCTGCCAGGTTCGACAAACCCCCTCGGAGAAGATATAACTTGAAATCGGCTACCACCTAAAAACACATGTTTTTGGGTGTAGCTCTGCCCATAATGGGTGCAGAACGCCCATTCTCAAGAAAACACAGCTAGATCATGATATAAAGCTCCCACCCAAATTTTATCAGGATCGGATCAAAAGCCACGGAGCTATGCTTCGGACAGACAGACAGACAGACAGACACACACCCATAACAAATATAGTGGTCACTTACTGACTCGTGAACCAATTAGATAGTTACCTGGAAGTTATGGACATAGAGGGGTATAGGGATATTGATCAGACTTTTAGGTAGTTTGAGCATTAATGGGTGATTGTGTATGGAGTGCTGTTGGTGGGGGTCTTGTCAAGGGGAGTTGTGTGGTTGATGTTGTGCATTTTTAACCAAGCCCATGCCCCCTCCCAAAGGGGAAGAAAATGGGGAAAAAATACAAAAAACTACAAAAAAATTCTTATTTCATAAATTAAAAACTTGTTTTTTTTGCATTTTTTTCCTTGGATCGTGTGTAGATGGGTTGGTGTGGTGTTCGCACAGGCATGATGGACTGAATGGCCTCCACCGGTGTTGAATTTCCTTGTTGTTCCTTGTTGTTACATGAGTGAAAATTGGGTGTTTGGGTTGATTAAAACATCCCTTTTGAATGTAATTAATGCTCTTGTTTAATTATATCATTTATCAGGCGCATATTCGGCCATCTCGCCCTCAATGGGGTCTTATAAGGCGCATCTTGGGTTACCTCACTGGGGTCAGAAGCTGCCATTGTTTTTGGCCTGCTTAACCATGCTTTGACTTGGAACAGGCCGCAACGATTTCTTAACAATGCAGTTTTTTTTTCACTTTCCTCAATCATATTATTGAATGCCTCATCTTCATACCTATGAATCGCTGGGTATATTGCAATGCTTATAAACACCTGGAGACGTCAGCGCTCGTGGCTATATTTCATTTCTGCACAGGCCATAACTTCGAGAATCTCTTCAACTAAGCCGAATTACAAAATGTAAGCTCCAGAATTGAATGTAGCAGTATTTCGGACTGCTAAAAAAAGTATTTATTTGTCCAATTCCGACATGTTTGATATTTTGGGCGTCTCCAGGAGAGATATGTGTTTAATATGATGGTTTGGAGATTGCTGTCGTTTGTCAAGCGACCTGTTCCTTATCAACAGTTTCATTGGAGTGCTTAAGTCACTTGGCGAGTGCTCTACAAAATTTGCATTGTCACTGAATACTGAATGTCTATCAACTTAAACAATGTTCAAGGGCTACTCACCTGTGTTGGCCCCACCTTGTTTTGTGGTGTATTGGGCAATGGCTAGCTCGCTGAAAATGTTCAATATCCCCTTTTTGTATGATATTTTATCATTATATGACCTGTCATTTTGGCATAAATAAATACAAAAAAAAAAATTGAAACGTTTTGTAAACATCCCAATTACGCAGAGCCGAGAGGTACGCACTCTCAATCTTAGCTGTGTTGCCTGAGTTTGAATCTTGACCCCCCCCCCACCTCTCCTCACCTTTCGTTCCCCTCTCTCCCCCTATCATCTCTCTCTCCCCTCTCCCTCTCTCACCCCTCTTCCTCTCTCACCCCTCTCCCTCTCACACACTCCCTCTCCATCTGACCCAATCACTGTACCTCTCCCCCCCCCACCCCACCCCTCTCCAACCCCAACCCCCCTCTCTCTCTCTCTCCCTCTTTCTCCCACCCCTCTCCCTCCCACCCCGATCCTTTCCCCTCTCTCCGCCTCCTCCTCCACTCCCCCTATTCTGTCAAGGGGACTGTTAAGGACTGATGGTTTAACATTGTCAGGTCAGACCAGATTAGAGTTGCCCAAGGAGTTGCTGTGGCTGTGTCCAATAAGCTGACTGCAATGATAATTGAGGTAACATCGGTCAACTAGTGTGTGATGAGACAAAGGATTCATCACTCCTTGGGTGTTGTTCCCCTGGTCTCTGTGTATGCTCCAACTGAGGCGAGATATCTCACTGTGAAAGACGCATTCTATGCCGAGCTCAAGTCTGTGGTTGATCAGTGCCCCAGGAGAGATGCTCTTCCAGTCTTGAGCGATTTCAATGCATCGACTGGCACTGATAGGGATGGTTATGACACACGTGTTGGCCCCCATAGGTCTGGAAATGTGAACCAGAATAGCACCAAGTTCCTTGACTTTGCAAGAAGTCGTGGATTTAGGGTGGCTGGTTCATGGTTTCATCACCTCCAGGCCCATTGCTCGACATGGTATTCCAACACTGGTGGTGTGGCAAAGGAGATTGACCAAGTGCTCGCTCATTGATGGTCACTGCAGAATGATCCAGAACTGCAGGGTCTCGCAAAGTGCTCAGTTCCTCAAAACTGACCACAGGCTTGTTGTAGCAACTCTCAAGTTGCAGCTTAATTCAGGGAGAATGGTACCTTCGCATCCTAGACTGGATGTTGGCAAACTCAATGATAAGAGGGTAGCTGAGGAGTTTGCGAAAAGGCCGAGTGGGGATTTTGGGGGTCTGGATGCTTTTGGAAAACCTGAAGAGTTGTGGAGTGCCTTCAAGACCATCATCCTTGATGTTACCGGTCGATGTCTTGGAACTCATCATAGGGCGAAGAAGAATTTTGTCTCTCAAGGGACACTGGATACCTTTGATCAGAGTCGCAGGGCCAGGCTTCATGGCAGAGCTGAGCTGTTCCTGGATGTGAGGTGTAAAACTGTACGTGCACTGAAGGAGGACAAAGGGGGCCTAGGTGTGAGGAATATGTGAGGGGGTAGAGCATCACCTGTGGTCAAGTGATGCTCGACCTGCTTACAGGGGAATTGGCGCATTGCGTTCCTCCAAGCCCATTCCTTGGTGTTCTGTAGTTAGAAGGGAGAGTGGTGGGCTCTTGACAGAGGATTCTGAAGTGAATGCTAGCTGGACCGGTTATGTTGAGCGCTGTACCAGGCTGACCCACCAGCTGTTGCGTTGGATGTCAGGCGGGGGTGTTACTATATCCGTATTGCTAACCCTCCAATCAACTGTGATCCAACTTCGTTTGTGGAAGCACAGGTTGTGATGAACCGGTTGAAAAAGGGTAAAGCTCCTGCGCTCTGTGTCATCCATGCTGAACTTCTCAAGGCTGGTGGAAATGCTGCACTCATGTCATTGCATGCAGTTCTGTGCTCTGCCTGGAACACAGGCATCATCTCAACTGACTGGATTAGAGGTCTTGTTGTCCCTCTCTGGCTGGAAAGGGAAGGGTGATCGCCAGGACTGCAACAACTACAAAGGGGTGACGCTGCCCTCAGTGCCAGGCAAGGTCTTTGCTCAGACAATTCTTGATAGGGTTCGCCACCATCTGCTTGAGCACCAACACCAAGAGCAGTCAGGCTTTACACCAAAGAGGTCAATGATTGACCGTATCACTTGCTCTTCGGGTCCTCACCAAACGCAGACAAGAGTTTTGGCAGGGACTGCTTGCAGCCTATGTTGATCTCTGCAAAGCATTTGATTCAGTGAATCGGGATGCCCTCTGGAGGATTCTTGGTCTTCGTGGGGTGCCACCAAAACTGACAAATCTGATGTCTGAACAATAATCTGGAACTGAGAGTGCTGTAAGATGTGGTGATTCCATCTCTGACTTATTTCCAGTTGTTACTGGAGTTCATCAGGAGTGTGTACTCGCCCCCCACACTTTTCAACACTTGTATGAACTGGATTCTGGGGAGAATAACAGAGAGATCAAGCTGCGGTGCATCGTTTGGGAATGTCAAGATCACTGACCTTGGTTTCGCAGACGATGCAGTCATCTTTGCAGAGACTCTGGATATCCTTTTGGGGGCCCTCGAGGTGCTGACTGGGGAGTCAGAAATGCTAGGACTACGGATTTCCTGGGTCAAAACTAAGATCCAGGCTTTGATTGACATCTTGGATGCTGCTATCTTGTCTGTACCTGTTTGTGGTGAGGATGTTGAGATCACGGAGAAATTCACTTACTTTGGCAGTGATGTTCACGTCTCCGCTGGGTGTGAGGCAGAGGTCAGTTGACGTCTGGGTCGGGTCTGGGGAGTCATGGATTCACTGGATCATGAGGTGTGGCGCTGTCAATACCTGTGCAGGTGGATGAAAGTCTGAGTTTTTAGGTCCTTGGTGCTTCCAGTCTTGCTCTACGGATGTGAGACTTGTCCTCTGACCAGGGATCGGAGATGGAGACTCAATTCCTTTGGTACCAGGTCTCTTCAAAGAATCCTTGGCTATCGCTGGTCGGAGTTTGTGTCCAACGAGTGGTTGCTGAGAGAGACTCAAATGAAATTTGTTACCTGCGTGGTCTGTGAGCGTCAGCTGCGGCTGCATGGACATGTTGCTCGTTTTCCTGACGCTGATCCTGCTCACAAGAGTCTCTCAGCGATGGAACCTCGTGTGTGGAAGTGGCCAATGGGCTGACCGCATGCCTCGTGGTTCCAGCAGGTTGATCAGCATCTCAAGGAGATGGGGATGGGTCATGCATTTGCCTGGGGGATGGCCAGACGGAGGACCCTGGAATACCGGCAGAAAGTGGATGCAGCGAAGTACTGCTCCGGTGCATACTCCCATACCTGACCTGGTTTATTTATCAATTTGCCAGGAAGATAGCGTGGGATTTTCAATGCTCCCACCCAATTTTATAAGGAACCCGGTGATTAAAAAGAAAATGTTTCTGTTTGTGCACGTTTTATTGCCCTTCCTTTCCCCGCTCCTCACTCTGCTTTCCCTTCCCCTCATGCCACCTTCCCTTCCCCTTACACTGCCTTCCCTTCCCCTTATGCTGCCTTCCCTTCCCTTCCCCTCATCCTGTCTTCCCTCCCCTCACAATGCCTCGCCCTCCCCTTGCACTGCTCCCCCCTCGTGCTGCCTTCACCTCCCCTCACACTGCCTTCCCCTCCCCTCATGCTGCCTTCCCTTCCCCTCCTCCCATGCTATACTGCCAAACTCCCTATACCACCATACAACTCTTTGGAGGTCAAGGAGAGGAAGGGCTGTCAAAAAATGTGTGAATTGGGCAAATGAAGCTTGTTTTTTTTATTTTTTTCTAAGCAGTCGGAAGTGCTGCTTGGATAGATCATGGTAGGAGATCCAAGAGGTACGCATGCCCGCTCTAAGGAGTCTTGCCTGGGTTTGAATCCCGATTAAGGTATAAACTGTCATCTCTCCCTCCCTTTGATCCTTCTTCCCTCCCTCATCTATGCTTCCTCTGCCTCCTATCTCCTTCATCTCCCCTCTCCCCTCTCCGTCTCCCCTCCCCCCTCCTTCCCCTCCCTGAATATTCTCGTAAGTGACAGCTTATATTTTCTAGCATTACATAACAAGAGTGGGAATCTATATATTAGGTAACAAGAGTAGGAGCCCATATCATAATATATCGATAATATAACGGGCGTAAGCCTGGAACTTCGAACACACTTTTCTCCGAACATATTCTGTTCAAACTTCCGAAATCTTCACATTGTGTGTTTCATGTATTTACGCAGGTGATAGCGGATTCAAAAAATCGAATATAGATAGAATTTTCAGAGGGAATCGATGACGTCACAATCAGCAGCGTTTAGCGGCAAACGGACGGCCAGGTCCCAGACAACGTGCTTTACTTAACAAAGTCCATGAGTTCAGAACATTTGTTCAACTCAGCATTTACAACTTTTATCCTGCCATGTTGTTAATCTGTTGGTGGAGGTAATATGGAAACGATGAATATGTCAAATCATTCGTGTTCCTCATCCGGCACGATGTGTCAAGGCCAACAATCTAAAGCGACCAGTCTCAAACGCTACCATGGGCACCCAGACACGCCACCAATATGAACTGAGCTGTTAGTTGATATTGTTGAATGAGGATGCTAAACATTCAAAGAAACCACCGTAACCGAGTATTGTGATCCGTCCTGTCCCCCATACCCGTCGTAGACAGGTATCTGCTAGTATTACATAACAAGAGTTGGAATCTATTTCATCACAAGAGTTGGCATTTTCATATGACATAACAAGAGTCGGAATCTATACAGTATATTACATAAGAAGAGTAGGAGTCCATATCCATCCATTGAGACCACAATCTGTGCGGAGCGTTGGTGCTGCTTAAGCAGTTTCCTTGGTTATTGGGCACAATCCTGGATGGCTCGTCACTCCGACACAGGATACCAACAAGCTGGCACTCATTTTGCCGACCTCAGAAGGATGACAGGCAGAGTCAGCCCCATCTGGTATTAATTCAACAGCCGAGTGGGATTTGAACTCAGGATCTGAGGATCCCAAGCCCACCACCCTAACCATTAAGCCAACACCAGGCATAGGAGACAATATGTTATGCAATAGTAGGAATCTATTTATTACATAACGAGAGTAGGAATCTGTATATTACATAACAAGAGTGTGGATCTGTATATGACATAACAAGAGTTGGGATCTGTATATTACATCCCAAAGGTGGAATCCTCTGGTGCCAGGTACGAGAGGGTGGACGTAGTGTTTGATGTGTACAAGAAGTCAAGTCTGAAGTCCGAGGCAAGGTCGAAAAGGGGGCAAGGAATCAGAAGAAGAGTGACAGGAACCAGTAAGACCCCAAGTAACTGGAGAAGCTTTCTTCGAGATGACAGCAACAAGACTGAGCTGTTTCACTTCCTTGCGGAAAAGATGTGTGAAGCACAGATGACAAGTACAGTCATTGTCACAAAAGGAGAAGATGCCATGAGCAACACAAGGAAGTCACTGGATGTTGTCTCCATGTTGTCATGAAGAAGCTGACACTCGAATATTTGTACACGCCAGGGATGCAACGACGGATGGTAACAAGTCCATTATCATTAAGGCTAATGACACAGACGTACTAGTCAGAGCAATATCTGTGCTGCCATCCTTACAGGAACTAGGTCTTGAGAACATGTGGATTGCCTTTGGCCAAGGAGCCAAGGTGTGATGGATTCCAGTCCATGAGGTAGTTTCTGCAATAGGGCCTGAGAAAGCTGGAGGGATCCCATACTTCCATGCGTTCACTGGATGTGACATCGTGTCTGCCTTCCGCGATAAAGGGAAGAAAACTGCATGGCAGACTTGGAACGTCTTTGATGATGTTTCTGAAACATTCACCAGTCTCAACCAGCATCCAACATTGATTTGTGATCTTGACTTTTTTGAAGTTTTTTTTTTTTCAAATTTTTCAAAATTTGGATTTTCAAATGGCCAATCAGGCAGATTTGATTAGAATCCCCTGGAGAACAAATGTGCCAAATTTGATGCTTGTATCCTCATTTGCACGATTCCTCTCAAAAATTGCTGTTATCTGCCCCACTGTGTGCTGCGAGGACGACCAGAAAACCAGACCAGATGAATGGATCACCAACCGGCCAGGCGAGAGCAGACCAGCGCAAGCGCAGACAGAACGCACCGTACACTCTCCCTCCCCTCGCGCGCGGGGGGCCAGAGGGACCGCCTCTGACGTTACCTCATCCCTCATTGGACGGGGGGCGGGGGGGAGGGCGTGTCGGTTGCCTCGGTGGCCTGCCTTCATTGGGCGGAGGGTGTGTCGATGTCTCCACCCCCCCCCCCCGAAAAGCCACGCCCCTCGAAGAGGATGCGCAATAGTATAGTATATGGCGTTCTGGCTTCCCATTGGCTGGCAAGCATCTGCCGACGCTCGCTCCTCGCTGAATGGACAAGAGGGACCCCAGGCCCTCTTTTTGCAGCGAAAACCAGAGCGCCAGCGACCGATGAAACCCCGCCTACGCACGTGTTCAGCACGCCAGCACGCGAAGAATGCGAATAGTGCCGAAAGCAGAGGGGGGCTGTTGCTGTCGACTCCTTTGGAGGGTTGTTGGGGGATTTAAGATGTAAGAAGACCTGACTATAAAATAACCCGCAGCACACACATGAAATTTCCATTAAACACAGGGAGGAATCTAACTATACACATACTTATCGAAATAACTAAGCTTCGGGACTGCTGTCTGTTTGTGTGCAAAAGGCTACCAGATTCAGGTCAGGTCAGGTATGGGAGCATGTGCCAGAACAGCGCGTCGCTGCGTCCACTTTCCGCCGGTACTCCAGGGGCCTCCGTCTGGCCATCCCCCAGGCAGATGCCAGGTCCATCCCCATCTCCTTGAGATGATGGTCAACCTGCTGCAACCACGAGGAATGTGGTCGGCCCACTGGCCTCCTCCGCTCATGAGACTCCCTTGCTGAGAGAATCTGGTGAGCAGGATCAGCGTCAGAAAAACAAGCCACATGTCCATACAGCCGCAACTGACGCTCACGGACTATGCAGGTAACAAATCACATCCGAGTTTCTCTCAGCAACCGCTCGTTGGACACAAAATCCGACCAGCGATAGCCAAGGATTCTCCGAAGAGACCTGGTACCAAAGGAATTAAGTCTCCGTCTCAGATCCTTGGTCAGAGTCCAAGTCTCGCATCCATATAGCAAGACTGGAAGTACCAAGGACCTGAAGACTCAGACTTTAGTCCTCCCGCACAGGTACCGGCAGCGCCACACCCCATGATCCAGTGAATCCATGACTCCCCAGGCCCGACCCAGACGTCTATTGACCTCAGACTCGCAGCCAGCAGAGACATGAATATCACTGCCAAGGTAAGTGAATCTCTCCACGACCTCAACATCCTCACCACAAACAGACACAGATGGGACAGCAGCATCCAAGATGTCACCGAAAGCCTGGATCTTAGTTTTGACCCAAAAAACCCGTAATTCCAGCGGCTCCGACTCCTCATTCAGCACCTCGAGGGCCCCCAAAAGGATGTCTAAAGTCTCCGCAAAGATGACTGCATCATCTGCAAAATCAAGGTCCGAGATCTTGACATTCCCAAACGATGCACCGCAGCTAGATCTCTCCGTCATCCTCCCTAAAATCCAGTCCATACAAGTGCTGAAAAGTGTGGGGGGCAGTACACACCCCTGACGAACTCCAGTAACAACTGGAAATAAGTCAGAGATGGTACCACCACACTTCACAGCACTCTCAGTACCAGAGTAGAGTTCAGACATCAGATCGATCAGTTTTGGTGGCACCCCACAAAGACCAAGAATCCTCCAGAGGACATCCCGATTCACTGAATCGAACGCTTTAGAGAGATCAACATAGGCTGCAAGCAGCCCCTGCCGAAACTCTCGTCTGCGTTCGGTGAGGACACAAAGTGCAAGAATACGGTCAATCGTTGACCTCTTTGGTGTAAAGCCTGACTGCTCTGGACGCTGGTGCTCAAGCAGATGGTGGCGAACCCTATCAAGAATTATCCAAGCAAAGACCTTGCCCGGCACTGAGAGCAGCATCACCCCTCGGTAGTTGTTGCAGTCTTGGCGATCACCCTTCCCTTTCCAGAGAGGGACAACAAGGCCCCTCTTCCAGTCAGTTGGGATGATGCCTGTGTTCCAGGCAGAGCACAAAACTGCATGCAACGACACGAGTGCAGCATTTCCACCAGCTTTAAGAAGTTCAGCATGGATGCCACAGATCCCTGGAGCTTTGCCCCGTTTCAACCGGTTCACCGCAGCCCGTGTTTCCACAAGCGAAAGGTGGACCACAGTTGATTTGAGGGTCAGCAACAGGGATTGTAACACCCTTGATGTCCAACTCGACAGCTGGGGGATCAGCCTGGTACAACCGCTCAAAGTAACCGGCCCAGCGGGCCTTCACTTCAGACTCCTCTGTCAAGAGCCTTCCACTCTCTGCTCGAACTGCAGTGCTCCGAGGGATGGGCTTGGATGAACGCAATGCGCGAATTCCCCTGTAAGCGGGATGAGAATCACCTGTCCACAGGTGATGCTCCACCCCCTCACAGATTCCTCGCACATAGGCCTCCTTGTCCACCCTCAGTGCACGTACAGTTTTATGCCTCAGCTCCCTGAACAGCTCAGCTCTGCCATTCAGCCTGGCCCTGCGACTCTGGTCAATGGTATCCAGTGTCCCTTGAGAGACAAAATTCTTCTTTGCCCTGCGGTGAGTTCCAAGACATCCACTGGCAATATCAAGGACGGTGGTCTTGAAGGCACTCCACAACTCTTCAGGACCCCCCAAAGCACCCAGACCCCCCAAGTGTCCACTCAGCCTGTTCACAAACTCCTCAGCTACTCTCTCATCCCTGAGCTTGCCAACATCCAGCCTAGACTGGGATGGTACCATTCTCCAGGATTTAAGGTGCAGCTTTAGAGTTGCTACAACAAGCCTGTGGTCAGTATTGAGGAACTGAGCACTCCGGTAGACCTTGCAGTTCTGGATCATCCTCCAACGACCGTCAATGAGGACATGGTCAATCTCCTTTGCCACACCGCCAGCGTTGGAATACCAAGTCCAGCGATGAGCTTGTGGGCGCTGAAACCATGAACCAGCCACCCGAAGTCCATGACTTCTTGCAAAGTCAAGGAACTTAGTGCTATTCTGGTTCATAGTTCCTGACCCATGGGGACCAACACACACCTCATAACCATCCCTATCAGTTCCAGTTGATGCATTGAAATCCCCCAAGACTAGAAGTGTATCTCGTCTGGGACACCGATCAACCACAGACTCGAGCGTGACGTAGAATGCATCCTTCACGGTGAGATCACTCGCCTCAGTCGGAGCATAAACAGAGACCAGGGAAATGACACCTAAGGAGTGACGAATCCTTCGTCACATAATACGCTTGTTGACCGATGTTACCTCAATTATCATTGGAATCATCTTATTGGACACAGCTACAGCAACTCCTTGAGTATGGTAACCATCAGAGCGACCAGACCAATAGTAGGTGTAACCACCCACCATTATCTCGCCGCAATCCGGTCTCCGAACCTCAGAGAGAGCTGCAATCCCGATGTCCAAACGCTTGAGCTCAGATGATAACAGAGACAGGTGATCATCCTCTCTTAGGGATAGGACATTCCAGGCACCCACCCGAAGGGACCGCCTCAGGTTAACCCAAGGAGACCGCCGTCTGGTGGACGACACCTCAGCACCACTCCGACACGCTCTCCCGCAATCTGACCCAGGGATGTTACCCCGTGGTTTCCCTCCTATCATCAAAGATCGGGGGTCCTGAAGGCTTTTCCCCAATCTCGTCATCCGGTGAGCTGCCCTGCGAAGCGAAGCTGCACAGGAGATACTCCCACGGAGTGGGTTTTCAGACTTTTTTTGCGTTTTTGTGTTTTGCGGAATGAAGGGTTTTACGGTGGCCGGAGTGCAAATCCTGCCACCAACCTCCTGATAAAAAAGTAACCCAACTGCAGGAGGACATCCGCAGACACAGTTGGGCACTAGATATGGATGGCCGTTGGCTCACAAAGAGCTCCTCCAGATTCGTAGCAATATTACGTAACAAGAGTAGGAATTAACAAGTAATTGAGGCGCATGAGTAGGCTATTCAGCACATCATGCCTGCGCTTCACCAATAGCAGATTTAATCAATCCGTCCATAGCCCTTCTCTTCATGCACAGCCTTTTGGCTGCTGCTACACTGGTACACATTTCGCCGACCTCAGAAGGATGACGAGCTGAGTCAACCCCCTGGTATTAATTCAGCAGACAATGGGGCTTGAAGTCCGGATCCTCGGCTCCCAAACCATCACCCTAACCACTAAGCTAACACCAGGTTTTGTTATATTTTTTTCTCACAGGAGTTGGAGTCTATATATTATGTAACAAGAGCAGGAATCTATATATTATGTAAAAAGATCAGGAATCGAAATATTATGTCATAAGAGTTGGAGTCTATATATTACATAACAAGAGTAGGAACTTATATACAATGTAATAAGAGTAGGAATCTATATATTATGTAACACGAGTAGGAATCTATATATTATGAAACAAGAGTAGGAATCTATATATTATGAAACAAGAGTAGGGATCTATATATTACGTAACAAGAGTAGGGATCTATATATTATGTAAAAAGATCAGGAATCGAAATATTATGTCATAGGAGTTGGAGTCTATATATTACATAACAAGAGTAGGAATTTATATACGATGTAACAAGAGTAGGGATCTATATATTACGTAACAAGAGCAGGAATCCAGATATTACGTAACAAGAGTAGGAATCTCTATATTATGTAACAAGAGTAGGAATCTCTATATTATGTAACACGAGTAGGAATCTCTATATTATGAAACAAGAATCGGAATCTATATATTACATAACAAGAGAAGGAATCTATATATTATGCAACAAGAGTAGGAATCTATATATTATGAAACAAGAGTCGGAATCTATATATTACGTAGCAAGAGTAGGAATCTATATATTATGTAGCAAGAGTGGGAATATATTACGTAGCAAGAGTATAATTCTATATATTATGAAACAAGAGTCGGAATCTATATATTATGTAACAAGAGTGGGAATCTATATATTGCATAACAAGAGGAAGAATCTATATATTAGGTGACGAGTCAGAATCGAGATAT
>NC_140961.1:24550455-24735455 GCF_056783735.1 Eptatretus burgeri
GCATTACAGTCGAGACTAACGCTTATTAGCTCAGTTATTGAATTGGAAAAACACCTGAAAAAAAAAAAGGCTGAGGAGGGGGTTGGAGGGGGTTGGGGGGGGGGGTTGGGAGGGGGAGAGTGCTGCTCTCTCAATATATTAATATGGTTGTTTCCCGATATAATGGATAGTTATCTCGACCAGCAGAGTACCCTTCCCCCAACCTGGAGGGACATGACACCACACACGTTTACATGGAGAATTTGTATCGCCCCACCAAGACCACAGGCAAAGATGAAAACACCCCATTACACCAATTGTGGTCATGCTGATCCAATGTAGTGAGTTTGGATGAAATCGGCCAAGAACTGTAGGAGTGGTAGTGCGACAAACAAACAAACACCGGTCTTTGAATTAGAGTAAGGATGTATGGTTGTGACCGCATGAGTGCATTGTTGGTGATTTTACTTCCTGAATAAATGACTGATTGCCTGCCTGGCGGACTGCATGCTTCGTTGGTTAACTGTCTGACTTGTTGGAATGGACGACTCCATTCGTATGTTGCTGGCAGACTCATCATGAATGTATATCAACACAACTAGCTGCCCATGCAATGCCAACGTTGATGGGTGTGGGGAGTGCCTGCGGTGGCGGCTGCTGCGTCAAGGGGGAGGGCCCACGTCGGCTGCTGCGTCTATGGGGAGGACCCGCGGCGGCTGCTGCGTCTATGGGGAGGACCCGCGGCGGCTGCTGCGTCTGAGGGGAGTGCGAGCGGCGGCGGCGGCTGCTGCGTCTGGGGGGAAGGGCCCGTGGCGGCAGCAGCTGCTGCGTCTGGGGGGAGGGCCCGCGGCGGCGGCGGCTGCTGCATCTGGGGAGGGCCCGCAGCGGCTGCTGCATCTGGGGGAGGGCCCGGGGCGGCTGTTGCGTCTGGGGGGAGGGCCCGCGGTGACTGTTGCGTCTGGGGGGAGGGCCTGTGGCGGCGGCTGCTGCATCTGTGGGAAGGGCCAGTGGCGGCGGCTGCTGCGTCTGGGGGGAGGGCCCGTGGCTGCTGCTGCGTCTTGGGGGAGGACCCGCGGCGGCTGCTGCGTCTGGGGGGAGGGCCCGCGGTGGCTGCTGCGTCTTTGGTGAGGGCCCGTGGCGGCTGCTGCGTCTGGTGGGAGGACCCGCGGTGACTGCTGCGTCTTGGGGGGAGGGCCCGCGGTGGCTGCTGTGGCTGCTGCGTCTCGGGGGAAGGCCCGCCGCGGCGGCGCCGGTGGCTGCTGCGTCTGGGGGGAGGGCCCGCGGCGGCGGCTGCATCTGCGGGGAGGGCCCGTGCCAGCGGTTGCTGCCTCTGGGGGGAGGTCTCGCGGCGTCGGCTGCTGCGTCTGGGGGGAGGGCCCCCGTCGGCTGCTGCTGCATCTGGGGGGAGGGCCCGCAGCGGCTGCTGCATCTGGGGGGAGGGCCCGCAGCGGCTGCTGCATCTGGGGGGAGGGCCCGCAGCGGCTGCTGCATCTGGGGGGAGGGCCCGCAGCGGCCGCTGCATCTGGGGGGAGGGCCCGCAGCGGCCGCCGCATCTGGGGGGAGGGCCCGCAGCGGCCGCCGCATCTGGGGGGAGGGCCCGCAGCGGCCGCCGCATCTGGGGGGAGGGCCCGCAGCGGCCGCCGCATCTGGGGGGAGGGCCCGCAGCGGCCGCCGCATCTGGGGGGAGGGCCCGCAGCGGCCGCCGCATCTGGGGGGAGGGCCCGCAGCGGCTGCTGCATCTGGGGGGAGGGCCCGCAGCGGCCGCTGCATCTGGGGGGAAGGCCCGTGACTGTGGCTGCATTAATTGGTCATTGGTTACTTGTCTGCTTGAATTTTTTGTTGTTTGAACAACATTGTTCACACATTACTCTGTCATCCATATACTTCTCATTCTCGTGCTCATGCTGATGCTGGTGTACCTGAAGCTGGTATGTCATCTAGACGAAAGATGACTGCCCTTGCCTTTTCCATTCTAATCACTTTTTACCCCTCAACCCGAATTGGGCTGAAAAAGGGGTATTGGCATCCGGGCGTCTGTCAACTTTTGGTTTCCGTCAATTTCGAGGAGAACGTCTTGTTACCACTCAGCCCGAATTGGGCTGAAAAAGGGGTATTGTCGTCACAGGCGTTGTCCGGCAGGCGGCCGGGCATCTGTCAACTTTTGGTTTCCGTCAATTTCGAGGAGAACGCCTTGTCCGATTAAATCCATTTTTACAGAGTGTGTTGGGGTTGAGTTGAGGAAGGTTCCTTTCGAAAATGGGCGCGCTGCGATTTTTCAATGTGGCCTCCATGGCAGCCATCTTGGAATTGGTTTCCGTCGATTTCGAGGAGAACGCCTTGTCCGATTAAATCCATTTTTGCAGGGTGTATTGGGGTTGTGTAGAGGAAGGTTACTTTCGAAAATTGGCGCGCTGCGATTTTCAGTGTGGCCGCCATGGCAGCCATCTTGAAATTGGTTTCTGTCAATTTTGAGGAGAATGCCTTGTCCGATTAAATCTATTTTTGCAGTGTGTGTGTTGGAGTTGAGTAGAGGAAGGTTCCTTTCAAAAATAGGTGCGCTGCGATTTTCACTAGCCGCCACGGTAGCCATCTTGAAGTCTGATTGATTTTCGATATGACGTCCAACGTGCTCTAACTGACTGCATCATCGTGATATCACTGCTTCCTCTTGCAATGCATGGGCTGAGGGGTTACGCCTGCTTTGCGGAGCTATTTTTATATGCTGTTGCCGTCTTTCTCACTTCTCATCATTACTTCAATTTTGTCACTGTCTTCTCTTTGCTTGGATTTTCATTTTACTCTTGTTTTGGCTTTATCATTTCTTCTCTTCTCAAGGCCCGGTCACACCTTGACGTTTTAGCCAACGTATGCCGATTTTTGAATTTTTTTTCTAAAACGCTGGCACACGTTGAATACGTTATGGGTAAGTTTTGATAACATTGAGAGCACGCTGGCATACGTCGTAGTACGTTGCCATACGTCGTTGTACGTTGGCTTTAAACGTTGTACTTTTCACGACGTATGCCGGCGTATGACTCACACGTTCCGCTACGCTGGCCACAAGTTGTATGCACGGTCTGCGATCGTTGACAGACGTCAACACATGCTACTTGTAAGTTAATCATAAGTTGAGGCACGCCGAGGTAATGTTTAGCGTACCCGAAACTTATTTCTAACCTATGATTAACGTGTTGTTGGCACGTTACGCGATCGTTGCCACACATCGACAGACGTTACTTTTAAGTTACTCATAGGCTGAAAGACGTCGGTATAATGGATCGTCCTTGCGATACATTATACCGATCCACGGCCATGGCCAGGACACTTATTTGCAGCATTCTTCAAACTTTTCTTCGGCATGACGAGGATGTTCACACTTCGATGTCTAGCTTGGCTATGATTCCAAATGTCCATCGGCAGCGTCTATTTAAAATAGTCGAGTTTGAGCGTTTTAACACGTTCAGAAGAAACGCTTCAAATTTCCAAACCCCAGCGTCAAAAAAAAACAAACAAAAAAAAAAACAAAGGCGAGTGACAGCAATTTAAATCGTTCATTGTAAACAATGAAACTAGCTGAGTGGTACCGTTTAAAAGTCGTTGAGTGTAAAAAAAAAATCGAATTGTTGAGCGCAAGCGTCTACTTTCAATAGTGGGGTTTGAGCGATTTAACACGTTCAATAGAAACGATTAAAATTTCCAAACCCCAGCGTCAAAAAACAAAGGCGAGTGACAGCAATTTAAATCGTTCATTGTAAACAATGAAAATAGCTGAGTGGTACCGTTTAAAAGTCGTTGAGTGTAAAAAAAATCCAATTGTTGAGCGCAAGCGTCTACTTTCAATAGTGGAGATGCAGCCATTTAAATCGTTGAGTGGCAGCCTATGAACCTTCCCGTGGACACGCGGACGCAAGGAGGATCCATCATAACCCACACCCTCCCCCTCACACTCACCTACTGCTGCCAACATGAACATACTAATACTAATACTGATACTGATACTGCTGACATGGACATCGACTCGAAAACACTGTTGGGTTTCCCTTTTATGAGCAGCATTTTTATATACCAATTCCCAAAACCGCTGGGAACACGTCTTTATATGGCAGTTGTAAGCTAGAAACATTCATTTTTTTTTTTTTTGTCGACCGGAAGACGTCATTGGAATACGTCTACATACGTTGATGTGTGTTGGGACTACGTAAAGAATTGGTTCAAAGCACGTCAAACATAAGTTAGAAATAAGTTTCACGTAAAAAAAGACATTACCGCGACGTGTTTCGACTTATGAGTAGCTTATAAGTAGCCTTTGTAGACGTGTGTAAGCGTCCGCATATCGTGTGTAAAACTTATCCCCATCGCATGCGGAACGTGTGTCATACGCTGAGTACGTCGTAAAATTTTGAACATGTTTAAAATTTATTGACGTACTCTACTTACTACGACGTATGATAGCGTACTTTAGCGTTCTACTCACGTATACCAAACTTACTCATACCGTATTTGACGTGCCCCCAACGTTTTAGACACATTTTTCTTAGATCGGCATACGCTGGCAAGATCGCCAAAGTGTGACCGCGATGTTGTCACTTCCATTTCTACGGCAGTTACGATTCGAATCGTTGTGCGTCAGCCTTTTAATAGGCTACGTCACGACATCGTCGGCGATGTGTGCAACGCGCTATGCCGAAGTTAGACTATCGTTGGGCATAGGTTGTGTAGGCCAACAACAGGTTCAGCATTCGTTGGTATAAGTTATCTATAACACAACGAAACGTTCTGTGTCCATTACTAATATGTTATGCATACGACCAACTCGTTATGAATACGTCCGAATCTTAAAAAAAAACATCAAAAGTTCAACGTCAGCCAGCGTTTTACATACATTTTAATACGTTGCCATCGCTGGCTAAAACGTCAAGGTGTGACCGGGCCTTCACTTGTACTTTCTTCTCATCAATTCCTCAAATATGATGAAGAAATTGTGCTTGTCATGTTGGAGAATTTTTTTTTTTCTCCCTTTTGCTTCCCACAGTTGATAAATTTTGGTGCTTTCTTTTTATCCCCTGCCGCGTGGCGGAAGGGGGATATTGTTGTCACCCAGGTTGTGCGCTGTCCGTCCGGCTGTCCGTCCGTCCGGGCGTCAACATTTATAGCTGCGAGTGCGATAACTCATAAACTGTTCGCCATATCGATTTGAAATTTGGGTCACACATGTACTTCCTGAAAAGGAAGAACCCTATTGATTTTGGGTGTGGCCGGATCCAAGATGGCCGACTGGGGCGGCCATCTTGAAAAAAATGTTTTTTGTATTAAATGGAAAAACGCTTATCTGATTTCAATTATTTTTGGTTACTACGTTCCTCACCCCTGGGGAACTTTTTTGAGATGATGACCAAATGGTGTCTTGTTTCCAATTCACCTCCCTCATTATCTGGAATATGTATGACCTTTTTCATTCAATGGCGGGGGATTCCCCATCTCTGATGGTATATTTGTTTATGCCTACTTCTCATGCTCTGGAATTTTATTCTCCTTGGTAAAAGACATTGAAATCTGAATGTGAGATTTCACAGCTTTGTTCTTAGTCTCTTTGCAGGAATGATATGTGTGCTGTTTTCTTGGAGCATGTGTGCTGTTTGGCCCTGCTGATAAACTTCTCTCGGAGTGAGGTGAGTTTTGAGCTCATGATATTTGATTTATAGTCATATGTATTGAGTGTCGCTGGATTGGCAACGTTTCATGATAGCTTGCACACAGTGGCCATTTTTCCTGGGTTTTTATTGATTTATTTATTTTTTGTATACAGTGTCGAGGCTCTTGTGAGAGCGAACACACAGAATGTACAACAAGGGGAGCAGGAAGGACTTTCAGGTCCTTACATGACAGGGACTTTCAGGAAGGAAAGCAGGGAATTTGAAGGAGGTGCGTTTGAGGTGGATTAGCAAGGGAAGAAACGATTGTGGTTTTGGATGGGGGAAGATAAGAGATGGTGCTGAACAGCTGTTTTGAAGAACTGGAGGGAAGAGTAGGGTTGAAGAGAGTGTGGACGTTTGTTCCAAAGGCAGGAAAAAAAGTGGAATGAAAGAGTGAAGGTGAGCAGTGATTGTTGATTTTGGTAGTTTTACCTGAAGGGGGTTGCTTGCGGAATTGCGCCCTGTGGAAATATGGGGGGAGGTAATATCTCAGACAGAGCGGGGGGGTGAGGCCACAGAGGAGACTGTAGAAGACAGAAAGACCACCGACCTGCCTGTGATGAGAAAGTGAGAGACCCAAAGACAGCCTCATCGTGGGAGATACCAATGATCCTAAGTGCCTTGCTTTCTACAGTGTGAAGCTGAGAAAGGTGAGTGCAGGAGCACCAGCCTAGAGGGGAAAGCAATACTCCATCAGGGTGTGGACAAAAGATTTGTATGTGGTCAGGAGCTCAGGTGTGCCTTGGCAGGACTTTGCACGACGGAGGATGCCCAGTCACTGACTGGCTTTTTTGGCCAGCTTGGAAATGTGGCTTTCCCAGGAAAGATCATGGCAGATGGTGAGACCAAGAAACTTGAATGAAAGGACTTCTTCGGGGGTTCCAGACGGTCCTTTCGGAGAGACATAGTATAGTGAGAGTGTGAGGTTTGTCAGGGTTGAAAGACATGTTCCACGTGTTTGACCACCTTGTAATTTTGTCCAAATCTGCAGAGGGTGAAGAAGCTGCTGCTTGCCAATCTGAGGGATGACAGATGGCACGGCAGAGGTTGGAGTCATCAGCAAAGTGATAAAGAGGATTTTCCAGAGTCAGAGAGATCATTGATGAAAACCAGAAAAAGAACAGGGCCCAGAACACTGCCTTGAGGAACTCTAGCCTGGACAGAAAGAGGGGATGAGAGAACTCCATTAAGGGCCGCACGTTGGTTGCGACAGGAGAGGAAGTCTGCGAGCTATGAGTGGAGATGTCCTTGGATACCAGAGGAAGAGAGTTTGGTGAGCAGGGCAGGGTGCCAGACCGTATCGAAAGCACGCAATATATCGAGGGAGATGGCTCTGGTTTCATGTCTGGCATTGAGGATCTCCATCCATTGTTAGGAGAATTTCATAGTGGGAGAATTTCTCCATTTGTCGAGCCATGACCGCATTTAAATTTCATTGGATGAAATCTTGCAATAAACATCTGCTGAACCTACAAAAGTGAGCCAACTGTTATTCCCCTTTTAGGATGCATTTGTGTTTGTCATGTTTAATTTTTCATGATTGCTACATCCTTGAATTCAAGAGGTTACTTAAGCGCTGCTTATTCCATAAGTAAATGTGAAAAATTCCTGCTTATTTATATTCAGGAAATAGTAAGAATAAACATGAAAATTAGAAAAACTAGTACGTGCCCGTAAAAAAAAAAAAGAAAATAAATAAATATTCAAACCGCGAGCAAGAAACAACAACCACACAGGCCGTTTCTTCGCTCTCGCGTGCCCGTACATGCATGGCCTGGAAGTTCGCATATCGCAGTCACGATTATTCGCAATTTAGTTTTAATAGCCAGTTATTCAATTGGCGCCAACCTATTTTGCCTTTTCGCAATGTCGTCGCAAGGAAAAACAAGAAGAGAAGAGAAGAGAAAAAAAATATTTACTTCCTGGTTCGGAGCACACCAGCTCACTCTGATGTTACCAAAATTTATGCACCGTCTAATATGAAAACGATCATAACTTGGGGCATTGTGTTTATCTATAAATGCGCATAAGAAATCGAGAAATTATTAGAATACACGAAGTCATCACTCTCCGGAAGTCCGTACGTTGTAACCCGTAATGGGGACCGCGGCTGAGGTTTCCTTACCCCATCGGCCACGCCCACGCAACAACCTGTGTTGTCATTGGTTGGTAAATAAATGGCCATAACTTGGGAGGCACTTGTCCGATTAATATTGTGACGTCCACGGGACTTGAACAGTCCCGCCAACATAGAATGAGCCGAAACGATGGAGGCGGTTTATTTGCTTATAACCCAAACATGGCGGTTCTAATCGCTCTACCGCAAACGGGACGAGGAAGGTGGCACGAGTCGCTTTTCACTGAGTTGATGATGTTTATTTGTTTTTTATTATTACCAGAAATAACAAGACTCTGCAAGAAGAGGGATCCGGGGCGATTCGACGGGATGGTGTGGGATCGGGCGTGGGGAAAAACACAGACAATTCCAATGAATATACAGTTCTCAATCCCTCTAAGGCGCCAAGCGCGCACACACACACACACACACACACACACACACACACACACACACACACACACACACACACACACACACACACACACACACACACACACACACACACACACCGTAGCTATTTCTGGTGGTCAGGCTCGACCGTGGTGTGGACGCAACTGTCCCTGGATCGGGATCGGACGAGCTGGCCTTGCTCTCTTCAGGGGGGGCAGGAGAAACCGTGGTGCTGTCGACCTCCTGGTCTTGGCCCAAGTCCGCTCACAGCCGCCAGGGAACCAGTTCTGGCGCCAAGTTGCGAGCAGGAGAGGGAGGCAGGTCCGCCCGCCGTTTGACCCCGTACTCCGAGTCAGCAGAACCCCAGAGCCAACCAAGGTGAGGCACGAGGCTCAGCAAGGCTCCAAGACACCATCAAGAACACGATCGAATCAGCACAACAACAAGGATGCTCCCCGCGCAACAGCCTCCCCACCAAAAAAACACGATCTTTTGGTTGTAATCTTCTTCCTCTTCCTTTTCGACCCCGAACAGAACCTTTTTATCCTCCTGCCCTCGTCACATCCAATCGAGCCGTTTATTGGCCCACCGCCGTCGCCTTCTGCCAATCGTGATCACGGGGCGGAGCCATCCGCTGCACTGTCCTGTGACGTCACGGCCAGTCTCCAGAGAATACCAAAAAGGGGTTTACGCAGACACACTTACCCTATCCCGTGTCCCTATCTAATTACGTGACAATTATCATTTCCCCCTTGAAGAAATGAACATTTACTAGACAACTTATCACCACTGAATTGCTACTTATTACATCGAGATCCTGGTAAACTCGAACAGCATGGCATACCTAATTAAACATCCTAATTACCCTTTGAATGCATACCCCCCCTCAAACGTAACACTGCCCCCTCCTCTGGTACCGCAGCTCCTGCAAGGTATATCACAGGCGCTACCGTACCAGCCTTAACACTTACTGACTCACACCTAATTAACCTAACGAAATAAAGTAGGAGGGGCAATGGGCAGCGAGTCGCAGCTAACTTACCTATCCTGCTTAATGTACTACCCCCTTATGGCCTTATCCTCGCCTAAACAATCATTCGTTTTTTTGCTTTTTATTTTATTTTATTTTATCACATGAGAGCACTGAGCGAAGTTGCACTCCATCTTCTGGATCATCGCTCTTGCCCAGCACTCTTCCAGTGATCTGGGGAGGGGAAACAAAAGGTTCCACAAAAACACAACACTATACTTTACATTCCTACTCTAAGCCTTAACGACACTATTCACAGGATATTTACACTTGACCACCTCCCCCAGTGGATGCTAATAGACCCAGCGTTACCTGGGGAGCCAATTTTCAAATTTGCTTGCCCCAAAATTATGCGGACATCATGCCCTTGCTGCACATGTCAAGTTGTGCGGGATCGAGTGGGACTCATACATCTTCACAACACTCACACCATGGTCATCATCACATTTCTAGGTCATGGTCCTCATTTTAATCATGCAGGCTGAATCCCGTCATGGCCGTGGGGTGGGTTACCACAAGATGATGGGGGCATCTCAGGTGCAACCATGCCCACAGGTAAGCTTTAGTCCAACCCGGACGTTTCTCCACCCCGCTCCCTTTGATTCCCTCCCCCCTGGTAGCCATCAGCTCTAATCCTGTACAACACTCTGGAAGGGGTCTCACTGGCTCCTCTGGCCTTCCTGGGTCG
This sequence comes from Eptatretus burgeri, assembly GCF_056783735.1. Lineage (NCBI taxonomy): Eukaryota > Metazoa > Chordata > Myxini > Myxiniformes > Myxinidae > Eptatretus > Eptatretus burgeri. The sequence continues at coordinate 24,560,355 of NC_140961.1, forward strand.
CCAAGGTCCTACCCGCCTTGGTCGCCCAACCAGACCCTCTCCCAGTTGCCTCCAGACACTGTCACCATTAGCCACCAGGTGGTGAATCTCCTTGAAGGGGGTCGCAATTCACGCTCACCGTGAGCTTCAGCAATCCCTGTGGACAAGCACATCATCCCCACCCACAAAACCCACATGACTCCCCCACCCCATCGGCCTTACATGTGACACCTGCATTTCTAACACTTCACCGACCATGACCTTCCCTGTTACCACACCATGCCCAATAAAAAAAACAATGTGTGCACCATACATTTCACTTCTTCACTTAAAACAACTCACACAGCACTTCTCACCCGGTGCACGCACCAGCCATTGGACAGCCACTCATGCCCGCTTTGTTTCCAATTACCCACTGTCCTGATTGTCACTCTAAAACCCAGCAGAACTTACAAACCCATGCCAATTTTCCCACAATTCATTTTTTTCCACCAGAGGGCACTTCGCCACAATCTCAGCAGCCGAGCATGGCCCTCTATGCTCAGCCCAATCTAGTTTTCCCGACCCCCGACAGTGATCTCTGGACCCGACCTATGAAAGGGCATCTCGGATAGACCTGGCGGTTCAGCAGGAGGATTCACCCTCTCCGAGTCTAAAAGTCTATTGGAGGGTCCCTCCATCGCCGGGTACCGGCAATATCGTTGCATGTGTCCTCTTCGCCCGCACCGGAAACAACTCCCCATAAAAGGCCCCCGTGAGTATCGGTGAAATGTCTCTTCCGGTTCCGGACCCCCTCGGCCATAATCGAATTGCTCTATTGGCTGGGCTGGACCCCGCCGCTTTGGCGCACTAACTACCGGATTACCCTTTATCAAACTTGACAGTTTCTGGCAAATTTCCTGAAACATTTGGGTAATGCCAATTTCTTCCAGCCCTCCTCCCTGATCCTGAATCTCCGCCTGTCGGATCGTCACCGATGGCCTCTCTGGCACCCGACCCGGCCGCCTCCACGAGGACAGCCTGGCCGCGCACTCGGCCGCTCGGTGAACGGTGGTTGGATCCTGTAACTCCACTAGCGCTCGGACCTCAGGGTCAGGAAGAGCAGCTAAAAATTTCTCTAGTGCCAGTCTGTCCCATGCCTCCACTGTAAGGTCCCGATACGCGATCCTGACTGATTGGTAAATGTCCTGTGCCAGCCCCTGCACTGTCTCACCCGGCTTTAATCTGCGGTGCTGGAGCTGGGCCCGCACCAGATCACAGTTTGCCGCGAACCCAAACCGACGGCTCAACGCCTCGCAAATGTGGGAGCTGGTCAACATCTCCTCCGCGATCACGTTTAACACATCTGCGGCTGGTCCCCGCAACGTTGCCACCAAATTCCCTGTACGTTGCCGCTCATTCCACCCGTTTAGTCGGGAAATGCACTCAAATTGCGTCAGAAAAGCTTCAACGCTCCCTGACCCGTCGAAATTTACCAGGGGGATCACTTTTACGGTGGCCCGCTTCTCATTTTCTCCCTTGTCCGAATCCAGCCCAGAGATCAAACACCCTTGTGGCTGCGTATCCAATTCCGGAGCCCACTGTGGCCAAAGATGTTTTGTGGTGAGGGTCTCATGGGTCAATTTTGCCTCCTGTTCCAAACGTTGAATGGACCGATTCACCTCTTCCCGCAGGATCTTCTGGGCCCGCACAACCTCCTCCAAGGCTCCGTCGCGAGTTTGTAGCTGCTCCTCAACCAACCCGGACACTCTACTTACAAAAGACGGCTCTACCAGGCCTTTATCCAAGACTTCATCTTGGCTCATAATTTTATCTTGTTCGTCCAAACGAGCCTCCAATCCTTTTACCTCCTCCGCCAAATTCATCCCTTGCTTCCTCAGCTCTCCCCACTCTTCAACTTGCAGCTGCATACGAGCATCCACACAGGCACGATGACGTTCCAGGCTTTCATCCACTTTATCAACCCGAATGTTCGTTGCATCAATTTTATCTACCAATTTTTTTCGTATATTTCCCCCTCCAATGTAATTTCTACCTTTGTTTCCTCCAATCTATCCTCGAATTTGCTTTGTATTTCTCCCAATTTAACATCCACACACTCCTGCATCTCAGTTTTCATTTTCTCCATCTTTTCCCCCAATTCATCCCTCATTAAATCAATCCGTGCACCCAACTGTTCCCCCATTACCCCCAATTGATCTGTCATTTCTGCCCTCTGTGCCGTCATTTCTGCCCTCTGTGTCACGAATTGATTTTCCATTTGTGCCGTCATTTCTGCTCCCTGTGCCGTCATTTCTGCCCTCTGTGTCACGAATTGATTTTCCATTTGTGCCGTCATTTCTGCCATTTGTGCCCCCTGTGCCGTCATTTTTGCCCCCTGTGCTGTAATTGCACTCATTAAACGTTCCAACATTGTCCAGATCGTCATCGTGCCGGTTTCCGGCGCTGCCGCCTCCGTTACGGGCGATGAAGCACGGTCCACGCTCGGAATGGGGGAGGTTCCAACCCTACCCCCGTCTCTCCCTTCTTCCCCCGACACGCTGCCAGACATGTGGCCTTCCTCCTCAAACATCTGCACATCCGCCATGGTGCAGAAGTCCCGTTTACCGCCAATTAATTTAAATTTGAAAAATCCCGTCAAAATTTTCCCGCGCTCGCGCGCTTTTCTGTAGTAATTTTATATTCCAATTCGTGACGAGATTTTAATCTTGGTATATTCTCCCGATACCAAATATAATTTAGAGGGGTTCGAACATCCAACACCCTGACACCAATGTGACGTCCACGGGACTTGAACAGTCCCGCCAACGTAGAATGAGCCGAAACGATGGAGGCGGTTTATTTGTTTATAACCCAAACATGGCGGTTCTAATCACTCTACCGCAAACGGGACGAGGAAGGTGGCACGAGTCGCTTTTCACTGAGTTGATGATGTTTATTTGTTTTTTTATTATTACCAGAAATAACAAGACTCGGCAAGAAGAGGGATCCGGGGCGATTCGACGGGATGGTGTGGGATCGGGCGTGGTGAAAAACACAGACAATTCCAATGAATATACAGTTCTCAATCCCTCTAAGGCGCCAAGCGCACACACACACACACACACACACACACACACACACACACACACACACACACACACACACACACACACACACACACACACACACACACACACACACACAACGTAGCTATTTCTGGTGGTCAGGCTGGACCGTGGTGTGGACGCAACTGTCCCTGGATCGGCGTCGGACGAGCTGGCCTTGCTCTCTTCAGGGGGGGGCAGGAGAAACCGTGGTGCTGTCGACCTCCTGGTCTTGTCCCAAGTCCGCTCACAGCCGCCAGGGAACCAGTTCTGGCGCCAAGTTGCGAGCAGGAGAGGGAGGCAGGTCCGCCCGCCGTTCGACCCCGTACTCCGAGTCAGCAGAACCCCAGAGCCAACCAAGGTGAGGCACGAGGCTCAGCAAGGCTCCAAGACACGATCAAGAACACGATCGAATCAGCACAACAACAAGGATGCTCCCCGCGCAACAGCCTCCCCACCAAAAAAACACGATCTTTTGGTTGTAATCTTCTTCCTCTTCCTTTTCGACCCCGAACAGAACCTTTTTTATCCTCCTGCCCTCGTCACCTCCAATCGAGCCGTTTATTGGCCCACCGCCGTCGCCTTCTGCCAATCGTGATCACGGGGCGGAGCCATCCGCTGCACTGTCCTGTGACGTCACGGCCAGTCTCCAGAGAATACCAAAAAGGGGTTTACGCAGACACACTTACCCTATCCCGTGTCCCTATCTAATTACGTGACAATTATCATTTCCCCCCTTGAAGAAATGAACATTTACTAGACAACTTATCACCACTGAATTGCTACTTATTACATCGAGATCCTGGTAAACTCGAACAGCATGGCATACCTAATTAAACATCCTAATTACCCTTTGAATGCATACCCCCCCCTCAAATGTAACAATATCAAACCTTGAAAAGGCACATCTTCAGGTCCCCAGCAATATACCTGGCAAGTTTCAATTAGATCGGACCAGTGGTTGTCGAGAAACAGCGGACACACACACACACACACACACACACACACACACACACACACACACACACACACACACACACACACACACACACACACACACACACACACACACACACACACACACACACACACACGCACACACTGCTGGAATTATAGATAGATGAGTGGGCACAAGTGAATAGAAGGTGCATATAAAGTTAGTCAAACGTTTGTTTTTTTTTTACCATTGCAAAGTCTGTCAGCTATTCATCATTCATGAGAAGATGAGGCTTGTAGTCCCATTTTCTGTTCTTTTCCTCTTGCTTTCCTTTTCCTTGACAAAAGGCAAAATGCTTCAAAGACTCAGGAATGAAGAAATGAATTGTGTGGTAATGTGATGCCTATGAAACGAAAGTGATGGAGATCATTGTTCTCGTACCATGCTCCAGCCTTTAAGTTCGTCATCTCTCATTTGACTACTTGGTGTACTGATTAATTTGTCACAGTGACCTGAATTGTACATTCATTTATTTTCATGGTGTTTCTTTGTGTTTGTAACTCAACAATTTACCAGCTGCCATGCACCAGCTACTTTGCACAAATTTTGCATCTACTTGATCCTTAATCTGTTTTGAGATTTTTTTTTCCTATAAAGTGTATTTGTATTGCTGGTTGATCTGAATTTGGGTCACGACCATGTGGGCTCTGCTCCAAATGCCCGAGCGGTTGTGGCGTATGATTACAGTGAGGGTTTTCTCGTGTCTTTGTGCCTTTATCTCGGTACCACAAAGGCAGGAAAATAAATGTCTCCACATGCACTAATTTGAAAAAAATACATATCCATGTAAATAATAACTAAAGTGAAGTCTATGGTGCACATCGCAAATACCCACCTGCTGGAGCATGAACCGGAGGTCAAATCCCCCCCCCTCCCCCAATTTTTTTTTTCATGCATCTCCCAATGTTGATTGCATACACAAAGTTTCAACAAGAAATGTTTTAAAATTGCCTGCAAGTGCTTTTTAAAACTTTTTTTTAATGTATTTGACCCTGCATCTTGGGGTGGGGCTAAAGTGATACTGCTCTTGCACATTCTTACCAAGTGGTGTCATAACTACCAAGTTTGTTCTATTTCCTCCCAACCTTTTAGGAGGAGATCGCATGACAAACAGACAGCCAATTATTACAATATCCTCCCCCACCACCCCTCCCCCTCCCCCAAATTTATTATCATTTTTTTTTTCAAAGAGCATGGGGATAATAAACACAGCAGTCTGTGTCGGTGATGAATAATGATAACAGCTGTGTCCTCACCCCAGGCATGATTCTGAATGGAGCCATTACCCCAGAAGTGATATATTTAATTTATTTCATGTAACTGGATTTAATTAAAACCTTAACTTATCTTATTCCTGCTCCCTGCTTATAACCACAGGGAAAGTATGAGTGGAAGGGACACAAATAATGAATTGTTAAGAAATGGTGAGAGAGGAAAGGATTTGGAAATTGTGTTAGAGGAGAGATGACAACTCAGGAAAGAACAGGAGCTGGCAGAAACATGAGGGGTTGAGGCCTTTTGGGCCGCAAGCTCGAATGCCTGAGCTGGCCTGTCAGTCAGTGATGCAGGCATCCAGGGTGCCATGTGAACTGGATCAGCAGAACAGACTGGTCCCTGGATACATGGACAGCTCTGCTGATGGACATTCGGCAGATGGACACACCAGGATGATGCCAACTCACTTTGTCTTTGACTCTCGATTAGCACTCTCTCGTGTGCAAAGGTATGTGTATCTGTGTCCCTTGACACAATGCAATCTGTCTGCGTCAAAAACTTAATCGTTCAGATGCTGATGGATTGGAAGGATTGTGCTTGTGCAGTGCAGTTATTATGGAGGTGGGGTGCAGTAAAAGGAGGGTTATAACAATAAAAGGGAGGAGAGAGGTATAATAGGAAAACATTTACTTCAATGACAACTTATGGCTCTTAACTAATAATCTTGTTTTCACTGGAAACACAGGGCTCAAAGATTTCCTGCACAAATAAGCCTGAATGTGCAAAGGGAGATCAAGAACCTGACAGGCATGCACATTACATGTACATTGCTCTTATAAATATATACATATCATGTGTGAACCCCTTCTATGTAATGGTAGTGGACAAAAAAAAATGTAAAGTCACTTAATAGGTCGTTGGGCCACCACGTATGGCCTGTATGCGCTGTGGCATAGAGTCCACCAGCATCAAATTCTGCAGGAGGGATGTAGCACCATTTTTCCATGAGAAAGTCAATCAACTCGCGCCTGTTTGATGGAGGTGGAAAGCACTGTCTCAGGCGTTGTTGCAGATTATCCCATAAATGCTCAATTGTGTTCAGATCTGGTAACTGAAAAGGCCATGACATATGGATAACATTAGTGTCATGCTCATCAAACCAATGGGCAACCACACATGCTCTGGATGGGGGCATTATCATCCTGGAAGACACCCTATATTATCATCCTGGAAGACCGTAAAACCCTTCATTCCGCAAAACACAAAAACGCAAAGAAATCTGAAAACTCACTCCGTGGGAGTACCTCCTGTGCAGCTTCCCTTCATCGGCAAAGCCATCGGCACCCCCAATCTTTGATGAAAGGAGGGAAACCACGGGGTAACATTCCCGGATCAGATTGTGGGAGAGTGTGTCGGAGTGGTGCTGAGGTGTCGTCCACCAGATGGCGTCTCCTTGGGTTAACCTGAGGCGGTCCTTTCGGGTGGGTGCCTGGAATGTCCTATCCTGAAGAGAGGATGATCACCTGTCTCTGTTATCATCTGAGCTCAAGCGTTTGGACATCAGTATTGCAGCACTCTCTGAGGTTCGGAGACCGGATTGCGGCGAGATCATAGTGGGTGGTTACACCTACTATTGGTCTGGTCGCTCTGATGGTTACCATTCCCAAGGAGTTGCTGAAGCTGTGTCCAATAAGCTGATTCCAATGATAATTGAGGTAACATCGGTCAACGAGCGTATTATGTGACGAAGGATTCGTCACTCCTTTGGTATCATTTCCCTGGTCTCTGTTTATGCTCCGACTGAGGCGAGTGATCTCACTGTGAAGGATGCATTCTACGCCACTCTCGATTCTGTGGTTGATCAGTGCCCCACATGAGATACACTTCTAGTCTTGGGGGATTTCAATGCATCAACTGGGAACTGATAGGGATGGTTATGAGACGTGTGTTGGTCCCCATGGGTCAGGAACTATGAACCAGAATAGCACTAAGTTCCTTGACTTTGCAAGAAGTCATGGACTTAGGGTGGCCGGTTCATGGTTTCAGCGCCCACAAGCTCATCGCTGGATTTGGTATTCCAACGCTGGTGGTGTGGCAAAAGAGATTGACCATGTCCTCGTTGATGGTCGCTGGAGGATGATCCAGAACTGCAGGGTCTACCGGAGTGCACATTTCCTCAATACTGACCACCGGCTTGTTGTAGCAATTCTGAAGCAGCACCTTAAATCCAGGAGAATGGCACCATCCCAGCTTAGGCTGGATGTTGGCATGCTCAAGGATGAGAGGGGAGCTGAGGAGTTTGCGAACGAGCTGGGTAGAGATTTTGGGGGTCTAGGTGCTTTGGGAGGTCCTGAAAAGTTGTGGAGTGCTTTCAAGACCACTGTCCTTGATGTTGCAAGTGGATGTCTTGGAACTCACCATTGGGTAAAGAAGAATTCTGTGTCTCAAGGGATACTGCATACCATTGACCAGAGTCGCAGAACTGAGCTGTTCAGGGAGCTGAGGCGTAAAACTGTATGTGCGCTAAGGGTGGACAAGGAGGCCTATGTGCGAGGAATCTGTGAGGGTGTAGCGCATCACCTGCAGTCAAGTGATTCTCGTCCTGCTTACAGGGGGATTCGCGCATTGCGTTCATCCAAGCCCATCCCTCGGTGTACTGCAGTTGGAGCAGAGGGTGGTAGGCTCTTGACAGAGGAGTCCGAAGTGAAGGCCCAGTGGGCCGGTTACTTTGAACGGTTGGACGTCAGGGGTGTTACAATCCCTGTTGCTGACCCTCCAATCAACTGTGGTCCACTTTCGCTTGTGGAAACACATGCTGCGGTGAACCGGTTGAAATGGAGTAAAGCTCCAGGGATCTGTCTCATCCATGCTGAACTTCTCAAGGCTGGTGGAAATGCTGCACTCGTGTCGTTGCATGCAGTTCTGTGCTCTGCCTGGAACACAGGTGTAGTGTCGTGGCAGAGGTGCGAACAGGCAGACATGAGCCGGAGGGTAACACAACTCCGCTTTATTGTCTCGAGCGAGAGGGTAGGCGTCGGATGCCCGTAATTCCGCTTTCATACGCACTCGATGCACTCTACAGGCACACGACCTACAAGACACTGCTAATGATGCTACTGGTGCTACAAGTCCCTAGTGGGCGCGAACAGCTTTAAACATTGCAGACACGTGACTACCATCACAACTCCTCCACGCCCCCACAACGCTCTACGCATTGTGCTTTGCACGCGTATGCCAATACGCCACACTCCTCCCTCCTAAAAGTATGATTATAAAATGACAAGCATGACAAGCATAATTGGCAAAGAATACAACGACATAAAAAAAAAACAGAGGAACAAAATGACATCAACCAAGCAAAACTTCCAAGTACCACGTCACTTGATCTAACCCTGGGGTGATGGTCGGCTGTGAATCGGCCGGTGCGAGTGAGTTGCACTCCAAATGCAGTAGACTGTAGAAGCACCCCCAGGCGGCCCATGCTTACACTCCTCCCGGCGCGGTCAAGGTGATACCCCAAGCGAACCTTCCCCGGCACCCTCAAATGCCCCCGGTCGACAAGTTGGCACATCTCCCTCAGACAGGACCGAATCAGGTAAACACCCAGGCCTGCAAGCCCCGCGGGCGCCAGCACGGCTGGCCTTGGCGATATCAGGGGTGTGGGTGACGCTGAACAGCGAACCGGCCCCGGCTCCCCGCCATCAACTCGAACCAGGCAATTGGACGGCTCCATTACCAGCTGTCCCACACCAAAACCGCGCACCAATGCCGGGCGCAACACTGCCCCTGCCACCGACCCCTTAGGTCGCAGCAAATCCAGCCGAGACCTCAACGCACGTCCATACAGACGATCAGCGTTGACTGGATGCATAGCAATGTCATACAACAGCAAAAACATTGTTGGCGCAGATGCAAACTTCTCTTTACGTACAGCGCGTTCCCACAGTATAATGTTAACACATGAGGTTGCAGCGAACTGCGGACTGTCATCGAAGATCGGGATTGGGAAGACCTCTTTATTCGCAACGATTGTCCGCAAGTTCTTCACACCATAGAAAGCATTGATCCCAATCAAACACATTTTGCTCACATGCAGACTGTCGGCATTTGCTTTTATAACGCCCAGCTTAATCACTCATGCCGCGAGAATCAAACCCACAACAATTAACAACTTATGAACCACGCTGCGTGCAAGCCTCTTGGTTGTCACGACGTTGAGGCGACTTGCATGCAGGTCCTCATCTGAACGTCGAAGAGGACACCGTCGATGGTCACGTTCCGCGAACTTCTTGAATGCGGCCGGTTCGCTCCAATCCCCCATTGAAATCGCCTGAACGGCACGGGCTTGCACTGTATCATGAGTGCAGCACAAGCGCGAGAGTCCGTCGCAGCTGGCATGGTCCCCGTTGCTCCGGAACCGTATATCGTAGTTGCAGGAAGCAATGAACGGAAACCCATGTTGTATCGCCGCGGCCCCTGCCGCCGGGCCCTCGCCCTCAGGTCTCGAGGGAGGCCCGGGCCCAAACGAAGGTACGGGGCCCGAAGGAGACACAGGCGCACCTGGAGGTATGAACTCCGAAACAGGAACCTCCTCCCACTGACACTCTAATCGGCTCAGCACGGGACGTCCAAGGCCACTCACTGGCGCCGTCCCGACTAGTTGAATGCGGGCCAACCAGCTCCAACCCAAAAGGGCGAGCCCCTCCCATCGCACCACGAACAGCGAGAGCGTGACCTGCTGACCTTGATGGGCGACCAAGACGTGTGCCCTGCCAACCGCTGGTAGCGTTTCACCGGTATACGTGTGCAATGCGAGGGTAGACCTGAAAAGGCGTAGACCGGGGAGTGCACGAGTGGTGCGCTCGCTCATGATCGACACCGCCGCTCCGGTACCAACTTGAAACACAATCGACGTTCCATCCACAAAACCTTGCCCAGGCTGCAGGACTCGACCCGGGACGTTGGGGTCGCTTCGCACACCGCCATCCATGACCGTTATGATGGCCAATGACACTTGGCACACACACCGTAGATGTCCCTGAGTGTTCAGACCGCCGTCCGACTGACCGCGTTGCAACTTTCGGTCACGACCCGCACCGAAGACTGTGCGTGCGGCCGTGGGCGCTTGGTACACCGCGCGGACCTCCAGATCACCTGTCGTGCTCTGGCCATTGAGGCCCCGGACATCCCTCAGAGTCTGAGCGACGGCCGACACCGCTTCTGAGTTGAATGTAATGTCCTCGTCCTCGAGCCATGGCATTGCAGAAACCATTTCCGAGGCTTGCAAATCAGAAATAAAGCGATCTCCGAGCCCGGCCCGCCGTTCACTCGACGTGAATTCGCAGGCGACGGCGAGATGTCTCACCCGTGCTGCGAAACTCGCGATGCGCTTCCCTGGGCTCCTCGCCAGGTGATCGAACTCGTGCCGCGCAAGCTGTGCTGATTCTCCCGGCGCTCTGTGCACCCGACAATCTAATTGTTCCGGCAACGACTCAAAGTCAATACCGAGGAAAACAGGCACTCTGCACATGCCGATCCGAAACAGCCTCGTCGCCAAACTATAGTGTCGTGGCAGAGGTGCGAACAGGCAGACACGAGCCGGAGGGTAACACAACTCCGCTTTATTGTCTCGAGCGAGAGGGTAGGCGTCGGATTCTCGTAACTCCGCTTTAATACGCACTCGATGCACTCTACAGGCACACGACCTACAAGACACTGCTAATGATACCACATGCTGCTACTGATGCCACTGGTGCTGCAAGTCCCTTGTGGGCGCGAACAGCTATAAGCATTGCAGACACGTGACTACCGTCACAACTCCTCCACGCCCCCACAACGCTCTACGCATTGTGCTTTGCACGCGTATGCCAATACGCCACAACAGGCATCATCCCAACTGACTGTAAGAGGGGCCTTGTTGTCCCTCTCTGGAAAGGGAAGGGTGATCGCCAAGACTGCAGCAACTACTGAGTGGTGATGTTGCTCTCAGTGCCGAGCAAGGTCTTTGCTTGGATAATTCTTGATAGGGTTCGCCACCATCTGCTTGAGCACCAGTGTGCAGAGCAGTCAGGCTTTACACCAAAGAGGTCAGCGATTGACGTATCCTTGCTCTTCGCGTCCTCACCGAACTCAGACGAGAGTTTCGGCAGAGGCTGCTTGCAGCCTATGTTGATCTCTGCAAAGCGTTCGATTTAGTGAATCGGGATGCCCTCTGGAGGATTCTAGGTCTTCGTGGGGTGCCACCAAAACTGATCGATCTAATGGCTGAACTCTACTCTGGTACTAAGAGTGCTGTGAGATGTGGTGGTACCATCTGACTTATTTCCAGTTGTTACTGGAGTTGGTCAAGGGTGTGTACTGGCCCCCACACTTTTCAGCACTTGTATGGACTGGATTCTTGGGAGGATGTTGGAGAGATCAATCTGCGGTGCATCGTTTGGGAATGTCAAGTTCTCTGGCCTTGATTTCGCAGATGATGCAGTCATCTTTGCGGAGACTTTAGATATCCTTTTGGGGGCCCTCGTGGTGCTGAATTAGGAGTCGGAGCCACTGGGATTACAGGTTTCCTGGATTAAAACTAAGATCCAGGCTTTCAATGACATCTTGGATGCTGCTGTCCTGTCTGTGCCTGTTTGTGGTGAGCATGTTGAGGTCATGGAGAGATTCACTTACCTTGGCAGTGATATTCATGTCTCTGCTGGCTGTGAGTCAGAGGTCAATAGACATCTGGGTCGGGCCTCGGGAGTCATGGATTCACTGGATAATGGGGTGTGGCGCTGCCGGTACCTGTGTGGGAGGACGAAAGTCAGAGTCTTCAGGTCCTTGGTGCTTCCAGTCTTGCTCTATGGATGCGAGACTTGGACTCTGACCAAGGATCTGTGACGTAGACTTAATTCCTTTGGTACCAGGTCTCTTCGGAGAATTATTGGCTATCGCTGGTCAGACTTTGTGTCCAACGCGCGGTTGCTGATAGAGACTCAAATGAGATTTGTTACCTGCATCGTCGTCCATGAGCATCAGCTGCGGCTGTATGGAATGTGGCTCGTTTTCCTGACGCTTATCCTGCTCACCAGATTCTCTCAGCAAGGGAGTCTCCTGAGTGGAGGAGGCCAATGGGCCGACCACGTGCCTCGTGGTTGCAGCAGATTGATCGGCTTCTCAAGGAGATGGGGATGGGCCAGGCATCTGCCTGGGGGATGGCCAGACGGAGGCCCCTGGAGTACTGGTGGAAAGTGGACACAGCGACATGGTACTCTGGCACATGCTCCCATACCTGACCTGACCTGACCTGAAGACACCCCACTCGGCAAGAAAGAAATGCTGCAACATGGGGTGAAGATGATCACTCAGTTCCATAGAGTAGATAAGAGATTGGTATTAACCTCACCTTCTAAAGGAATGATTGCACCCAAACCATGCCATGAAAATGAGCCCCACAACATTACAGAGCCACCAGATCCCTTCACTATTGGAACCAAGCACTCTGGGTTGTGGAGTTCTTTAGGTCGGTGCCACACGTGCACTCGTCCATTTTTCAACATGGTGAAGGATGATTCATCTGACCATATCACATTTGATCAGCATCTTAAGTAGATGGGGATGGGCCAGGCATCTGCCTGGGAGATGGCCAGACGGAGGCCGCTGGAGTACAGGCGGAAAGTGGACGCAGTGACGCGCTGCTCTCACACATGCTCCTATGCCTGCCGTGATATCACATTTCTCCAATGCTCGGTAGTCCATTGCCTGTGCCCTTTGCACCACTGGATTTACAAACGTGCATTTCCAGGTGTGATGAGTGGTTTGTGCACTGAAAGCAGACTTTGGTATCCCACTCTGGAGTTCTCGACGAACCGCTTTTAATTAAACTGACCTCTCACGCCCCAGTTTGAAATTTACAGTCGATTGATCTGCAGTTGGTCATCTGCTTTGCCTTGCACTTCAAATTAATGCAACAATATCACGACCCTGGAGTATGCACTTCCACCCACTGTTGCTCTTTGCTGAAGATGTCTTTCCCTCAGAGTTCCATGCCGACATCACCTGAGCACCGTTGCTCATGAAACGGCAAGTTGAGCTGTCTTTGTCACGGAAGCTCATGCTAAATGCGCCCCAACAATCATCCCTCTTTCAAAGTCACTGCGGTCTTCACTTGCAGCCATGCTAGGCATAATTATAGGCAATTGGGCCTGTGTGGCATTTTTACCTCTGCCACTGAAGGTGGAAGGAGGTTATGTTTTCACCACTGTCTGTCTTTGTTTGTGTGTAGGATATCTCAAAAAGTTGTGGACGGATTCGTACGAAACTTGGTGCACATGTTGGGTGTGTGACGAAGACGAATTGATTTGATTTTGGTGAAGATCCGGATATCACCCTTAAACTCATAATGCCAATTTTGGAGAAATTTTCATCCACATTTGTCCCTTTTTGTCATTCAGACAACATCACAATCAATTTCAATGTATGAATTTTAAAAAGTTCACAAAGGCGATCCTTGAATGAACATAAAATATTCCCGTGACATCTGCATCCAAGTGTAAATCACCAAACCCAGCCCTCCCCTATCAAAGTTCGCCAATAAAATTTCACACAGCTTGCTGATCCATCTTTGCTTGGAGGTGAACGGTGATACAAGGACGGAGGAACTGGTCTAGACAGTTGCTTGCGCACTTGACATTGTCCTGGGTATCAGGGCTTCGATCTTCTCCTGCATGTTCCTTATGATGCCTGGGTGCATACAGTACCTCCTAAGCTCACCGCAATGTTGCACTTCATGATCAGGATCAGTTTTTTTTGTGTGTGTTTTTTTTAGTCATTAATTGTTGACAATAACTTGGGCGTTTAGAAAGCTCATGGCATTTCTCTGAGGAAGAAAAGGTGGCCACAAGCATTTTCCTTCTGAAATCCAACGCCACTTTGCAGAGTTGAGTCTCTCACAGAGTCTCTTTTCCCCAACCACAATCTCATGCTCTGCCATGGTGAACAAGTAACCACGTTTGGTTAAACTTGGTGTAGGACAGAACATAGGTGGATGTGAAGGACATCATGTGCAAGGCCCTGTTGTCGGAGTCCATCACACTACATGCAGTATAGCCGGAGGCATACATGAGCGGAGTGGCCAGAGTGTAAAAAAGTGTAGAGAGTATAAAGTCTCGAACACACACACACACCACCCCGGAGCACGTTGCCAGCATTGCCCACTCCACACACTCCAATACCATGATACCAAGATATTCATGTGCTGATGCATAAAGAAATATAATTAGTAATTCCAACCAAGTGGGTACAGCATGAAAGGGCTGGAAAGTTTCATCTCTTACAGATTACAAACCACTGGTAAAGCGTAGCAAGACTGATGACCACCTCAGGGATTACATCTGCCCATGGTCATATAACATGTTCATTTTAAATTGCCTATGTACTTCTCAAATTGCAATGTTGTACAGATCATTAAATTCCCTTTAGCCAAGATCCAAAATCCCATCTTTTATTTTAATCATGGTATTTTTTACTCTGCTTTAATTTTGTCATATAACAGGTTCATATATACTTTTATTAAAAAATGTTATATTTCTTGAATGACTAAAATGCTGACATGAAATTTGTGTGCTTGTTATCGTTACAATACACAGCTTGTGCACAAAACCATCAGTTTGAATATTAATTGAGTCAAGCACTAAATGTTTTGTTGTTTTTTTGTGTTAAGATTAACAGTCAGTTTGATATCAGTTGGTACTCCTTCAGTAAATCACTTTATTTGGCTTGACCAGTCTCCTATCTCTACACCATATGTCCTTTCTCTACATCATGATATCTCCTGCCTGTTCGGTCATGTCCCTCCATGAACAAGTAAGCAAGTCATCAATTAAATCTGAGACTGGACCTTGCCATTAGGATCTCAAATTTCCCAATATCTAGTTTAACGACAATTAACACCTCCTAGGTCAGCCTCGGATAAACGTCGTCCACAACATGGTAAAATCGTCTGACTATACATCTCATCCTGACCATGCATCAATTATACTAATTATCAAAACTTTGCAACATAATTGAAACAAACGTTCATTTTATATTGTGATGTCTTCACTGCACGCTCTCCTGTATCAGAGATGAAAATGTGTGTAGCCCTACCTGGCACTCCACAGCAGATTTCCATCATCTGGAGGGCTTTTTACTCCATCTGCGAATGCAAAACTTTGACACGCATTCCATTATTGAAAAAATAACGAATTTTCGAATCCTCTACCATCCCATCTTTGAAACCCATTCCATATTCACCATTCTAATCTCCGCAATTGACGATTCGTCCAAACAAAACATTGAATCCACATTTGTCAATGGGATGTCTTTCAAATCAACGCGTGACGTCTGTGCATATGTCATTATGTCCACGCAGTTCACCATTGGCATATGTTGTCATTCATCAATCTTTAAATCCTGGAGGTTGGCTATCTGTGGACATTTTCCTTCCAAAATTATGAAACGTCGTGATTAAAATCACACACACACACACACACACACACACACACACACACACACACACACACACACACACACACACACACACACACACACACACACACACACACACACACACGCTTGTTTGTGTGGAGGGCAAAACTACTGAGAAGAAAAAATGGTGCTCGAGCAAAACCATCCCAACATTGTAAACTATCAGTTGCGTTTGTATTATGTAGACATTTTAACAATTCAATTTACTCTGATATAACAGTATTTGTTTGACATGCAGGGAATTTTCGTTCATAGCTGAGCTGAGATTAAATGTATGTTACATTATTACCTCTGCCACCGAAGGTGAAGGATGTTATGTTTTCACCCCTCTGTCTGTCTGTCTGTCTGTCTCTGTTTGTTAATTGCCGGAATCCTTCGGATTTCAGCAATTATGTTGGTCGGTTGTGTGTGTCATTCTGTGTGTGTCTGTCTGTCTGTTTGTGTGTTTGTTTACTCTGTAGTTTGTTTGTTTACTCCACACCGTTTCAGCGATCATGACCAAACTGGGTACAGATGTCGGCCATGGTCCAACTTACACTTGTCGTTTTTGGTGAATCTAGGTCAAAGGTCAAGGTCACCGAAAAACCGAAATTCTTATTTCCGCTAAAATGGTCGTATCGACTTCAAACCAAATCCAAAATGTGCATCTTCCAATACTGCATCCAACCATATGTCTCATTGGGGTGTCGCACCAACACCCTTCTTAGCGGTTGGGGGTCGAATGTCGGGGGGGGTCGGGTCAAAAATTTTAAATTGCGATAAAAATGCCATTTCAAGTCATATTGACTTCCAAGTTATGATCATGACCAAACTAAGTGCTATAACTCATTAAACAGTAGCACTATCGATTTATAAGAACCAAGTTGATTTCCAGGTTTTTGTTTTTTTTCAGAGATCATGGAGATATGACGAAGTTATTCCGGCAATTCCTTGCTCAACGAGCAATTTCATTTGATTGTTTGTGTATAGGTTTTCTCTAAAAGTTGTGGACGGATCCAGTTCAAATTTGTTGGGCAGGTTGGGTGTGTGACGAGGACAAACTGACTAAATTTTGGTGAAGATCCGGATCCAGACCCGACTACCAGAATTTTTGAAATGATTCTTCACCATTGAGAGAAAGGGCCAAAAATTATATTTGGCACAATATCTCAAAAAGTTGTGGACAGATTCTGACAAAACTTGGTGAACACAAGTGTGTGACAAGAAAGGAATGATTTGATTTGGTGAAGATCTGAATCTGGATATGAGAATTTTTAAAATTATTATTCTTTTTAAAGTGATTTTTCATCATTGAGAGATGGAGCCAAAAACAATATATAGCATGATATTTCAAAAATGTATTGGGCCCGATATGTTCTCGTGGATCAAGCATTGCGTGGCAGAGGTATGTGCTCTACCAAGTGCCCTTCTAGTTTCATTTTATAAACCTGAGAATGCTGTTCGTACAACACGCCATTTATATTTAATTATCATTACGGTTGTGGGGATAGATGGAGAAATTTCATAGCAAAGTTAGGATTGTATAGAGTTGCTTGGTCCGTGGACGTGCAGGAGACATCTCAATGTAAATTAAGTAGGGAAACTGTGAGCTTAAGTATTACTTGTCACCACATGGGGGTTGGTGCTGTGTTAATTAGGTAGGTTCTACGACTAATTTGTCCCAATATGTGATTATCCCCTGTGACCATCTCCTACATTTATGTATTTACAAGCCAGCCATGGAATTTCATTTTTATAACAACAACCATAACAACAGAAACCGTTGGTCTGAGCTACCGAGCAGGCAGAAACCCCGCCTTCTTGCTTCGTGCCAACAAGCCATGCCCCGAGGCTGATGATTGATAGGCGTGACGTCAGAAGCGTGGTAGGGGTGCCAAACAGGGAGAGGCCCCGCCTTCTGGGTTTTGTGCGAGAAAGCCACACCCTGGAGCTGGACGGTTGTTCGGTGTGACATTGAGGAGAGATTGGGAGCGAACAAACAAGTTTGGTGTCAGAGGATACATTAGTCAGAGGAACGTGGCTGAGACAGAGGATCTCGCTTTGCTCTCCTCTCGGCACGACGAAGGTCGCATGTTTCTCATATTAGTGTTGTATGAATTTGCAGCGTGCTGAACAAGACGCTAGCCATTGACTGTTCGGCTGAGCCGTGAAGTGTGTATGTTATTGAGAAGCGAAGGAGAGCATGCCTTGTGGCCTTATCACGGGGTCTCAGAAATCGTCTCGTCGTATAGGCCATCGTTGTGAACAGACCGGGTGCGAGAGGAATGGTCGGCATATTAGCTCTTGAGGATAAGCTACACCATGCGGTTTTTGAGCCCTGACGTTGAGTACCGTCTTCGAATTGCCTCCTATGCGTTTCCCGTCGCGAGAGATGACCCAGTTCGATCATCAAGTCCTAAAAGATCACTTCTGGACCTGAAGCTAAGTGCCGGGATAAAGGGAGGATTTTTATTTTATTTATTCTTGTCCCATTGTCCATTTTTGTGTCTGAGTGCGGAGTATAAACCCTTTTGCTGCCATCCTGATGAACGCCTCTGATGCGTCCTAACCGTTAATCGTCCCGCGCATGCTATAATCTCCGAGAATCATGTATTCGCCTCCAAGGAAAACTGCTCGGCGATCCGGCCCGGTCGGTGTTAACCACCCATCCACCACAACTGGGTCAGGGGAATTCACTTAACCGCCAAACCCGTGCCAATATATGTATAAAACCAGAGAGTTTGTGTCAAAGCCACCCAATGCTCACCTGTTTATAATTTGTCGTTTTTAAAAGACTAGTCTAATAATATTTTTTATAAAGCATTGCAGTGAAGTCTGATCCAAATAATTTTAAAGCAATATATGTATTTGTATATTGTAATCAGTAAAAAATAGAGTGGTTGATAAAAACATAAGAAAGGAAATAACTTGCACCAAAAACTTTAACATTTTCACGCTCACGCCGAGAGTATCGCTATAGCTCTCTGGGTTTTTTTTATATTTTTTTTGATCGATCACTTCGTGTTATTTTATTTACCATTTACCTTCAGTATGTCTGTCTAGGCCATAACTCGTTTACCATTTGAGCTTTAGTCATCAAATTTTCTACAAACCTTAATGAGAATTTGGAAAACACCAAATAATAAAATGTACCTTTTTATTTTATTTGTGAGCCTGGCTCAGTGGTTAAGGCGGTGGCTTGGGATGCTTGGGGTCCTGAGTTCGAGCCCCACTGGCCGCTGAGTTAGCATCAGGGGGGTTGACTCAGCCTGTCATCCTTCTGAAGGTCGGCGAAATGAGCACCAGTATAATGGCAATTATCCCTGCAGGGTCGAAGGCGACTAAAGGGTTGGTGTCAGGAAGGGCATCCGGCCGTAAAAACATTGCCACAAGAAAGAGTACCATGATTGGAGCCCGCAAAAAGCTGACCCCTGCTCACGGATAAAGGCTTTAAAATTAAATGGTGTGTGATGACCCTTTTTTATTTATATATTTATTTATTTTTAAGCTATTGTTTTCATCAATTTTAGTTTGGGTACAAAGCGGACGTGGACAGGCTTTGCATTTTGAGATGCTTTCCCGTTAGTTGTCTTCTGTTTTTTCTCATGTCTGTTGGTCTTGCAAGTTGTCCCATGAAATGTCTGCTGGTGTGAATCGAGGTTGACACCCATGCTTCTGAGAATTTACAAACGTCTCACTTTAAAATGGTTTCATGTGTCAAATGTTGAGAGGGTATAATGTTTCAAATTGCTGATGCTATATTTGTTCCCAGACTCTTATTGGTACTACTTAACATTGATCTATTGCTGTTATTTTGAGATTTATAGCACATGGAAAAATTCAGCATGGGCTAGTGATAGCATTTTCTGCTGCTGGACTGACAATGGCACTTTGTTGTTTTTATCTTGCCAAAACGAAGTTTTTGCAAGATATGTTAGTCAGCTTGTATGTTTTTTTTTTTTGTTTTGTTTGTTTTTTTTGTTTGTCTGTAATCGTGTATAAAAAAATTCTGCAGAGCACAGTTATCATTGGAAATTTTTGTAACTTCGCATATCAGAGGCCTATAGAGGTCCCTTTCAGCGCATAAAATTTTGAAGGTCAAGGTCACTTTGTCGCAAATCAGGGGAGTCGACGAAACCCTTATTTTTTTGAGTAATTTTGATCGGATAGTCTTCAAACTTCATGGGAATATAGTTCATGGTCTGGCGCTCAGCTGATTAATTTTTGGTGGCGATTTGCCTTGACCTTCATGTTTAGTGCCTAACGTCAAACATATTTGACCCCAAGGTCAAATTTTCAAGTTTTAGGAACCATATCGTGTAGTACCTCAAATTGAACACCTCGATGAGTGCTTTCTAGATATGTCAAGCTTGAGACATTATGACATCATTTGGTGACGTTATGAGGCAAACGCATATTTTTCATGGTTACTCTGTAGAACGATTCTCAACAGAATCTCTCGTCGGCAGATATTCCTCAAGGAGTCGCTCCTGGTGGATAGCAGCTCTGTTCACCTCAGTGTGACCTTAAAGAAGTCACACGTGGTCACCTTTTGGTTTATTTTTGTTTTTTGGGTTTTTTTGGCTATCAAATCAAGGTCCATCGAAGAGAGTTGAAAAATGGCAATGTAATGACATGGAAGTAGATCATTGGGTTCGTTTGATGTTCCTTCTAGTGTGACAGGATGAAACTGTGACATTTGCCGGAATGGAAAGAGGTTCCATTTATCAGCCCGGCATATAATCTAATCCAGATCACCAGAGTGAACCAGGTACTGTCTGCATGTCAGTGGTATGGGGATACAGTGCAATACAATGTAGAATAATTTTCAAAAAAAGGAGAAGATGGAGAATTTTCCACAGCATTGGAGAGATCATTAATGTAGATTAGGAGCAAGACTGAACCCAAAACACTGCCTTGGGGCACTACAACCTTAAGTTGTGGATAAGAAGAAGAAGAAGAAGAAGAAGAAGAGGGTTCCAACGCTTTGACTGCTTGAGTGGAAAACATCAGAAAAACAAAGCAAGATGGTGGCCTTGTATCCTACAAGTAGCAAGCTTGGCAAACAGATCAGGATTCTAGACTGTGTCAAATGCCCAATATATGTCCGTGAAGACGGTCCTTTTCTTTGATATTTATGGCCTCCAACAATTCCTGAGAGAAGAACAGCATCATGTCCAGAGTGTAATGATGAGGACGGAATCCAAATTGATGGTCAGATCATGCAGCTTGAGAAAAGGAAAGACTGTCAGCGACAATGATGGATTCTATGACTTTGCCTACAAGTCGAAGTAAGCTTACTGGTCTATCATTGATGGGATCTGCTTTTGTACCATTGTTGTTGATTGGAGTGATATTTTCTGATTTCTAGGTAGACTGGAGACAGAAAAAGAGGACAGACTGACAAGTGCAAGCAAAAGAAGCAAGAGCAGCAGAGCAGGACATGGGTACTGATGCCGTCTGGGCCCATCGCTGGTGAAGAGTTTAAGCTGGACATAACTTTCTCTACTAATGGGTATGACTGAGTAAGGTGGATACATAGTGGGTTGTTAGGGTACATCAGATTTGCGAGCAAATACTGAGTTGAGGCATTCTGCCTTATCTTGAGCAGAGTCGGTGGCAATGGTTTTTGAGGGAATGGAGGTGGAGTGTACACTAGAGATAGACTTGACAATGTAGCTCCAGAACTTGGAGGCAGGAGAGACTTGTTGGAGAGTTCAGCTTTGAGATTTGAAAGATGTTTTCTGGCTTGTCCAAGTGCGCGCGCGCACACATACACACACACACACACACACACACACACACACACACACACACACACACACACACACACACACACACACACACACACACACACACACACACACACACACACACACACACACACACACACACGATGCAACCTTCCCGGAGTGACCCAAAGTTGCTCTTAGTCAGGTTAGCCTTCAATGTTGAGAAAACAAACCACTTGACCACAACTGCCTCGCCACAGGATTCAGTTTATCCCATCCTGTCTGTAGAAAGGATAGCCACAGATGGGGTGAAATAAAGTGGTGCATCTTAGTGGTACTAGCACATTACCTGTAGGGTGATTGCGTCACCCTCACCATCCTCCCGCTCATAAAAGCAAACAGACATTCCCACGTCGAAACGGCGGAATATTTTTCTGCTCCCCTATCATGCTATCACAGACTTAACAGAAACCTGTCACGGTCTTCTGTTGAGCTCACAATTGTAAGAGAAAATAGTCGGAAATAATAGCAAGGACCTAGGTCACCTCCGTGCTCTGCAAATAAAAGCGCTGCTTCAGAGAACTGATTCTAAAGTTCTAAAGGGTTCCTAACTTGGTGGCTATAGTATAGAAATTGTGGGTGGAGTCCAGGTGAATTGTTCAACCAATAGATGGAATGCACGGCTCCTTTTATAGGAGAGAAGTCGCTCGTTGTGAAGCAGTTTTGTTAGTAAAGGCCTGACAGCTTTACCTTGGTACATTTATGGGTTGGAGTCCTAATGTGATTCAAAGTAAGGTTTACCATTTAACTTACCTATTATTTTTCAACATGAAATGGGTGAGTCATAAATAAGGAATTATTGAGAGGGAGGGCTCACAGACAGGCAAAAGGGTCACTTTGGGGTGCTTGTGCCTATATACGTACCATTCCTTATATATGTGCATAAACCTGCTGAAGGAGATAAAATGATGTAACATCAGTAAAAGATTTTCCTTGCGTCGATGCCTTTGTTGTGTATCCCTGGTTTAAAATATGTATTTAGTCCTTGTGTGTTTGCCGATGTTGATTGTGATGAAGATGCAATTGCAGCTCAGTGACAAAATTAAAGCTGCAGCATTTATTCATTTATTTACTTTGGTGTTTCATGTGATACTGTAGTCTTTTTGCAAAGTCTCATCAAGAGATAACTGCATTGCAGATTTATGACGGATGGGTTAGAATAGAAAACTGAGCATCATACTATTATTTTCAAAGTGTCTGTTTGTATGTGTGTGTTTATTTGTTTGTTTTTAGCTCGCCTGTTCGAAGAACAGAGAGCTATAGCGATACCCCCGGTGTGAGCGTCAGCGTAAGCGTGAAAATGTTAACGTTTTCGGTGCAAGTTATTTTATCCTTTCTAATGTTTTTATCTACCACACTATTTTTTATATGCCCGATATATATATATATATATATATATATATCGGGGTGTATTATGTGATACCGGTCGTCCGTCCGTCCGTTCCTGTCCGCACTCAAACTCCCAAAGTTTTCAACTTTCACGTTTCATATTTGGTACATAGGTACAGACTGTGGAGACGGTGTGTCATGACATACGTTCATCATCTAAAGTGGTTGCCATGGCAACCAGGATGCTGTTTTCCATTCGTTCCTGTCCACACTCTAACTCCCAAAATTTTCAACTTTCACGTTTCATATTTGGTACATAGGTGCAGACTGTGGAGACCGTGTCGTGACATACGTTTGTTATCTAAAGTGGTTGCCATGGCAACCAGGATGCTGTTTCCATCCGTTCCTGTCCGTTCCTGTCCGCACTCAAACTCCCAAAGTTTTCAACTTTCACGTTTCATATTTGGTACATAGGTACAGACTGTGGAGACGGTGTGTAGCGACATACGTTCGTCATCTAAAGTGGTTGCCATGGCAACCAGGATGCTGTTTTCCATGTAGTAGCACAATTCTGTATATGCCTTCTTGTTCGGGCATATATTGTGCTCACTTGCGCTGTTGCTTCTGATTACAATATACAAATACATATATTGCTTTAAAATTATTTGGATCAGACTTCACTGCAATGCTTTATAAAAAATATTAATTATTAGACTAGTCTTTTAAAAACGATAATTATATAACCAGGCGAGCATTGGGTGGCTTTGACACCAACTCTCTGGTTAATTATATGCACTAGTGAACAACTGAATAAAATGAGCTGAAAACTGGTGGTTGTACTCGGGGTGTGCATGGGAAGGCTTTCGGCGGTAAAAACTTTTAATAGTCCTGGGGATTCAGGTTTGGAGAGGAGTCGGAAGAGGAGCCCCAATTCTCTCTATCTGAATGTAAATGGCACAGTACCGCTTCCAGTGTGTGCGGGTATTTCAAGTCACACTAAAATATGCCAATCCTGGAGGAATCATCCCCTCACTAGTTTGGTAAAGCTTTGCTTCAGTATTAATGTAATTGATATTTTGAATTTATCAATATTATTCAGGTTATTGGAGTTAGTTAATTTATTCATGTTTTTTTTGTATTTTGCCGAATATCAGAAATCACAAATCACACGCCACATTTTACTTTGTAATGGAAATGATTGCATGGTTTCAAAGTTTCTGTTGCTCCAACAATATGTTTTCTTTTTCTTAACAGCTTCATTGACTGTCAGAGAAAGCAAAGGAGGGCCTAACCGCTGCATCTCGTAAAGACTGTACCCATATCATTCCCTCAAGACATCTGTAAATCTTTCAAGAGCGTCTGTAAATATAAACAATAATCTGTCAATTGGGGTAAGCTCATAAGAATGATACCTCCCCCCCCCACCCTTTTTCGCTTTTTTTTTGTTTAACTTTGTTTCCATCATGACATGATACTTTGAGGTCTTTTCTGATGCTTTTTTATGAGGTCTGTAGTTGTGGCACTGAAATAACTGGAGTTGGCTGACTACCTGATTGAATTGGTTTGTTTGCTGTACCCTGGAAATACACAAGTTGCATGATTTTAATTTAAATAAGATTTTAGGTTCATTTTATGAATAGAACTACTGAAAACAAAATAAATTTTTCAGATATATATATATATATATACACACTAGTAGTAATGCCCGGCGTTGCTCAGGCTAGCAATAAAGCCCGGTGTTGCCCGGGCTTTCTTGCAAATTTCCTGAATAGCGGTTAGGGTTAAGATTAGGGTTAGCTGTTAGGGTTAGTGTTAGGGTAGCTAACACTAACCTAAACCCTAACCCTAACAGCTTGGCGTAGCGGAGGTAAACAGTGCCCGGGGCAAAGTGGAAATTTGCGTCCCCCGTAGGCCTTAAACTTGAGTGGATTTGAATGGAAAATCCCATAAGGGATATCGATTTATCGATTTTTTTTTTTTCGAATATCAGAAGTGTTATGGAAAAAAATTTATAGCCAATGACCTAAGTTGGACCAAAAGCCATAATCGTACCGAATTTGAATGGAATCCGTTGGAGTTTGTGAAAATGCATCAAAACGAATTTTGAGGGGCCTTTTAAGGAAGACAATAATATCATTAGTATATGTGCCAATCTTGTTTCATTTCATGCAGTAACAAAAATCTGATGGTGGAACAAAGAAAGGGGCGTGCTGAAATAATAATATAGATGACCTAAGTTGGACCAAAAGCCAGAATCGTACCGAATTTGAATGGAATCCGTCGGAGTTTGTGAAAATGCATCAAAACGAATTTTGAGGGGCCTCTTAAGAAAGACAATAATATCATTAGTATATGTGCCAAATCTTGTTTCATTTCATGCAGTAACAAAAATCTGATGGTGGAACAAAGAAAGGGGTGTGCCAAAATATATATATATATATATATATATATATATATATATATATATATATATATATATATATATATATATATATATATATATATATATATATATATATATATATATATATATATATAGATATGATCTGGTACTTTTTCAAATGATGAAAATTATTAAGTGTGTTTTGGGTCAACCTCAGAGTGAGGTGGGAGACTCTCTGGTGGAGATGAGTTGAGATGGTGGAAAACGCCCATTTTCATACCAATAATATTGTTTTTGATAACGTTGATTATTTAGAATTATGCACAATGCTGAAGACAGACAAATGTGACTTGATGTGCATTGTACAGTTTCAGCTTGTATCACCAGCAATGAAGTCACGCAGATGCTGATTTCTTATTTGCCCTCTTTTACGAGATTCAACCAAATAATGTGCAGAACATAAATGCAGATGAAACTTGTAAAACAAAACAAAAAATTGTATATGTATATATATTGTTGCGAATTCGCGCCCGCCGGCGTGCTGACGGCCGAGTCGCCCACCGGATGGACAATTCTGTCGTGACCCTCTCGGAACAACACCGGGAGCTAGTCACGAGTGGGGGTTTAACCCCACCACGACCGTGCCAATTGCCCACCCGCGCAGGATAGGGTTGCTCGCCAAATTCGATCTACCTAAGTACCTGCGAGGATAGTCGACCGAGCGATCGTACCACGCCACAGGCCGACTCCGGACACGAACCGCTTAAGCGGTCCGTTCCGTGCTACAGTGATAACCGAGCGTTGTTATCGTCGGCCTTGACGGTTCCGATTAATTACTGGGCGTATTAAGCCCACTACGAACCCTTTACGTGAAGCAGGATGGAGGGTCAATTAAAAGGAAGGAGACTAAGCGAAACGGGCACAGTTCAACATGCAAGCACTTTATTTACACGACACACGGAAAGCACATATATACAGTCAAACAGTCAAAATGCACATATAGCAACAAAAACAAAAGCAACAACGACGCAGACTTACTACCGACTACGCGCACACACGGCAACACTTATACAGTTCTACTTTACAGACGGCGCCAACACACATTTGCTCAAAAGCCAAAAGAAATAGAAGTGGTCACTTCCCTGTGTGTGTACCGAGTCCTTCTCCTCGCCCTCAGCTCCCCGCTCCTCCAGCATGGTCGGCGAGCTCGTGCTTCGCGTCGGCACGTGTGGCCGTTCGACGCCACGGACGGGGTTTTGGGGAATGAACGGAGTTTTCAGCGCTCTCTCGGTGCGGACAGGGGGGAAAAGAAATCGTCGACACTCGGGGTCGAGAGTGAGAGGAAATGGCGGACGCTCCGTCCCATCAGCGGGGTCTCGGGACCACACCGACTCCGGCGAACCCTCGGACAAGAACCCTCGAACAGGAGCTCTCTCTCTCTCTCTCTCTCTCTCTCTCTCTCTCTCTCTCTCTCTCTCTCTCTCTCTCTCTCTCTCTCTCTCTCTCTCTCTCTCTCTCTCTGTCTCTCTCTCTGTCTCTCTCTCTCTCTCTCTCTCTCTCTCTCTCTCTCTCTCTCTCTCTCTCTCTCTCTCTCTCTCTCTCTCTCTCTCTCTCTCTCTCTCTCTCTCTCTCTCTCTCTCTCTCTCTCTCTCTCTCTCTCTCTCTCTCTCTCTCTCTCTCTCTCTCTCTCTCTCTCTCTGTCTCTCTCTCTCTCTCTCTCTCTCTCTCTCTCTCTCTCTTCACACCGTCGTTTGTCCAAAAGGTCCAAGGCTCATTAGGATTAAGGGCTTTGCAGGGATCAACAGGCTCGCAGGATCAAAAGGCTCGGCAGGAACAACAACAACCAACCCTCTTCGCAGATCCACCCCTTTTTATAGCACGGGGCTCCGCCCCGTTCTTTGCTCCATCCCCCTTCGAGGCGCTTCGAGAAAGGTCTCGAAGAGGGGCGTTCCTCCTCCCTGGCCTCATCACACCGCGCATCCACCAATTGGGTGCCAGCTGCCCCACCCCGCTTCTGTCACATTCCTCGGAGAAACAGGCGGGAAAAATCCACGCGCCATCGTTGTGCTTTCTTCTTTCCCTCCTTGCATTCTCGACGGTTTCCAACGCGGAAACCGTCGTAGTGTGGACTGTGGAGGATGGCGTTCGTCAGCGGGGGTAGTGGCGAAGATGGTGGTGGTTGTTGTGAGGGTAATTGTAGTGCGGTTGGCATTGTGGTGGTTGTTGTTTGCGTCAAGGTTTGTCGTTTAAAATAACAATAGAAAAAGAAAAACGGATATCTCAAAGGATCGCAGCCCGAATGAATCACATAAATTCCCTCGAGACAATGGATTTGGGCTAACTACACATGTACTTAAGAGATATCTCACCTACGGGACCTGAATGGTGGTTTGCGAATTTCCACAGCCGTAACACTATGTGTATATATGTATATATATATATATATATATATATATATATATATATATATATATATATATATATATATATATATATATATATATATATATATATATATATATATATATTGTGCAATAATACAATGCCAACGATTTCCAAGCAAGTAAACATTTCTAATTTTGATATTAAGAAGCACTACCGAATGCTGCACCCTTCTGGCTCATGACAATATTGTACGTCCTCTGTTTAATGTAGACACCACAACATCCTACACACGGTTCATGTTGCAAGTACTATCAGCTGATGAAGATAGTGAACTTTGGCCCTGTGTTATTCTTCTTCACCATCGTAGTCAGTTGTCACACAGCAGGTTATCAATGATACAAAAAAGATATATTGGCCTATCTAAACATATCAGCACTGAGTACATTGTTTGGCTTTGATTTTTCTTAAATCCTCATCTCATCATTTACCTGATATCTAAGAATAGGCATTAATTGATGTGGTTGGGAGGTACAATATCTCCATTTATTACAGAGTCCAAAAAAAAAGTTTTAAAAATACAGAAAAGAGGCTTATGGACTCAGTGTTTTAGATTAAATCGTACCTATTTAGGCATCAACAGGTGTTTGTTTGAGGGATATGCGACAGTGGCTGGCCAATAGGTGCAGCATCACCATTTTGGTCAGAGAACAAGTGCAAAATTGAACTATCAGATTATAACAGCTTAGCTCGTACGTATGTACGTGTGTGTGTGTGTGTGTGTGTGTGTGTGTGTGTGTGTGTGTGTGTGTGTGTGTGTGTGTGTGTGTATACACACACACTACTGATTGGTGAGGCCAGATTGTATTTCGGCCCAATTCGTGCCATCTGACACATGGACACATTGTGTTGTGTGCACCAATGAAGTAAGGGGGTGTAGAATTTTGGAAAATGTGCTTTATTGTCTATAAGTATAGAAACTATGAATGTCATAGTAAAATGGTTTGTTATGTAACTTGACAGTGTTAGTGGTGTGAAGCCTGGTGTTGGCGTAGTGGTTAGGATAGCGGCTTGGGATCCAAAAGGTCCTGAGTTCAAGCCCCGTTGGCTGCTTGAATTGCTTGGCTGAAAGGAGGTTGACTCAGCCTTTCATCCTTCGGAGGTCGGCGAAGTGAGTACCAGTGTACTGAGCCCGGTGTATATCCCGGTTAGAATAGGTATACCATATCCCTGTGTCGTAAGAGGCGACCAGGGTTGCGTCAGGAAGGGCATCCGGCGTAAAACATGTGCCAAATCATTATGTGGATCATAACGGATGATCCGCTGTGGCGACCCCTAACGGGAGCAGCTGAAAGAAGAAGAAGAAGACAGTGTTAGTGGTGTCATTGTCCTCCCGCTAAGCATCTTTTTTTGCCCCTCCTCACCCCCCCCCTCCTTCCATGCCTGCGCAGCAGGGCACTGGGTTTTGCAAACGCCCATATCTGTCTGTGTCGGCCACAACTTTTTTATCTGAGCTTTTGTCATCAAATCTTCAAGAAACCTTTTATCATGAGAATATGGAGAACACAAATGAATAAAATGTGAAATTAACTGTCTGTCATTTTTGTCAAATTTAGTTTGAGAACAAAGCGGATGCGGACGGGCTTTGCAATTTGCGATGATTTCTATATATATATATATATATATATTTTTGTCTGTTCACATATTTTCCCTCCAAACCAAATGAGAGCATATTATGCTTGTCTGGCAAATGTCCATGTCCCACTAGACATGTTACGGACAAACTACATATGTCTGGCAAATTTCCATGTCCCACTAGACATGTTACGGACAAACTACATATTATAATGGTAGTGGATATTCTGTGGACTCCAGCTTTGTTGGGACATTTAAACAATGTACCAACTGCTTTTCAATACATATTAACCCTGAACGTGGACACTTTCTCAGTGCAGATGCAAAGATTTTGGGGCATTTTTTTTAAACCCTACTAAAGCAGAGACTATCCCCACTATGAGCGAGAGTGAGGCCCGGCTGTATTATATGCCGTACTTCGTCCGGCTGCATTGTATGTCTATTACGTGATTGTGAGAGCTCGTCTTGGTTGCATTGTACTTCATGACAGCCAAATGTTACTCACTTGCATTAAAAACAAAAACATTTTTTACATTGTCACTTTCCCAGCCAGCCTTAATCATGGCTAACTTTACAAACTGCAGTGGGAAAATGATTATCCTCAACCTAGATTCTAGAACAATGTGCTGAAGAGGCTTGATGGACCTCAAGTATGTGCAAAGGGAAGACTGTATGAAGATCTGAACTATCTATTTTTATATTAATAAATACTTGAATACACTGTACATATGAATGGAAGGCTTTGGGTAAATATAATAAGTAGATGAAGTTCCCTTCCCTGTGATGAAAGGATATCTGCCATGTCGGGAGGCTTTTGCCTGGTTATCATGGTGTCCATTAAACTAAAGGCAGAGATACTGTGTTTTTGTTATCAGCTCTCGGAGACACAAATTTGATTTGAATTGCGGTGATGTGGGCTGAATACAGAGGTGATTTCATCTGTGTAGGATATAAATACACATACACACACACGCACACGCACGCACACACGTGACTGTCCCCTTGGCTATCACCAATCAGGACCTGACTTGACATGTTACGGAGCTTGGAGATGAATATTGACATTGTGAGGAGCCATAAGGTGGAGGTCAGGTACCAGAAAGGACTGATTGAACCTGTTGGGGGTGTCTGTGAATTGATTGCGAGCTGTAAAGCTCTGGGCTGTGTTTACTGTGTGGCCTACCTCTCACCTTGAGAGTACAGCTCTGTCCCGCAAAGCAAATTTGGTCCTGGGACCTTGGGTCCAAACAGTTGCTTCAATTCATTATTCCAAGATTGTATGACTGACTTTTTTCACTACCACATCATCTCCCTTTGTCGTCCACTGTAACCCATGCCCTTTACACATTTAGAAACGTTTCTATTATGAAATTTGGTTTCATGCCTGGAAGGAGCACGCAATTTTTAGAAGTTGTGCAATTACAGGAAAAATATCTGGGGAAGAAGAGACAACTGTATTTTGTATTTGTGGATTTTGAGAAGGCGTACGATAGGATTCCTCGAAGTGGTGCAATGGGCCATGAGAAAGTTATGTGGAGACTGTAGAGGATTGGTTAGTTAGGGTAGTCATGGCGATGTGTGATGGCTTAAAAACTTCTGTGAGGGTAAATGGAGTTCAGAGTGAGTATTTTGAAGTGAAAGTGGGTGTTCATCAGAGGGTCAGTCTTGAGCCCAATCCTGTTCATCATGGTTATTGAGGCTATATCTCAGGAATTTAGAGGAGGCTCACCTTGGGAGCTCCTGTATGCTGATGACATAGTGCTGATAGCTAGTTGACAGTGTGGAAGAGATAATTGGTAAGTATACATTATGGAAGGAGGGTATGGAGGCCAGAGGACTGAAAGTGAATACAGGGAAAACAAAAATACTTATTAGTTGTGTGGGAGAAGGAAGTGTGGGGAAAAAAAGGGGGAGGTGACCCTGTGCTGTCTGTAAACAAAAACAAAAAAAGAAGAGATGTAGGGAGGTTGCACAAGAGGTGTAGCGGCATAAAGGGTAGACTGCATGTGGTTCCTGACTTCAAATGTGCTGTTTGTGCAGGTAAACAAGTGGTTCCAGTTAGAGCAGAAAGGTTAGTTTATGGGGATATATCTCTGGAATGTGTTGATAAATTCTGTTATCTTGGTGATATGATTGGTGCAGGTGGTGGTGTAGAAGCATCAGCAATTGCAATAATTAGTAGTGGCTGGAGGAAGTTTAGGGTATTGTTATCCCTTGACATCAAGAGGGACCTTATCTCCAATTAAAGGGAAAACTTTATACAGCTTGTGTTAGTGTGATGTTGTATGGCAGTGAAACATGGGTGATGAAAAAGGAGGATGAACGGAGGTGTGGACAAAATGAAATGAGAATGGTGAGATGGATATGTGATGTGACACTGAAGGATAGGAAACCAAATGTGTAACAAGTAGTGGAACATTCAAAATACACCACCCCCATGCCAAATAAGTAAATAACAAACCCTCCAGTGCGCAATATTGCCAGGGCACTGAAAGCGCCCGGCGATGTCACCGTACAGCACGTGGAGTCAGCATTGGGAGGGAGCGGTGTACAATCATTAATTGATTAATTGCATAATTAAAGTAAATAAATAATAATCATAAAATAATTAATTTCTCAATCAATTGCCAAATGGCATACCTAAGCCACCACTGTTTGATCCGAATCTGTAACTTTTTGAAAATCAAGTAATTAATTGAAAATGATCAATTGATTAATCAATAAATCTAAAATGCACTTTATAGCGAAATCAATTGGTCACTGTCATGCCAAAATATCAGTTTCTGAGCTCAAAAAAAGTGCCTGAGATATTGTCAGGATGAGAAATAAAATAAATAAGTAATTAATAAATCGATAATAATCAAGTCATTGATCAATTAATTGATGAATCAAAATAAAAAATATCATTTTTGCCAAAGCACATCTTCACTTTTTGCCCCCAAATTTCAGCTTCCGAGCTCAAAGGATGGCGGAGATATCGCCTGGGAAGCAAGAAAGAAAAGAATTGATTGATCAATAAATAAAAAATATTCTTTGTAGCCAAATCACTTGGTCACTGTCATGTCCAAATATAAGCTTCCTCGCTCAAAAAGTGCCTGAGATATTGCCAGGATGAGAAATAAAATAAATAATTAATAAATCGATAATAATTAAGGAATTAATCAAAAAATATATACTGTTTTTGCCAAAGCACATCTTCACTTTTGTCCCCAAATTTCAGCTTCCTAGCTCAAAGAATGGCTGAGATGTGCCAGGACAAACAAACAAGAAAACAAACGGAGTAAAAACCGAGTACTCCCTTCCTTCGGCATCCGCGATGACGTCATGCATCACCTGGATATGGAATTGGGAAGGAGTGGTGTACAATTAAGACATTATTTCGGTTAGGGGTAGGTTGAGGTGGTTCAGACATGTGGAAAGGATATGGGCGGGTCGTTGTGTGAAGAGGTGTATAAATATGAAGGTGAATGGAAGGAGAGCTCGAGGCCATCCGAGGAAAACATTGGATATGTTGCTGAAAGATGATCTTAGACTTAAAGGCCTTAACAAAAGTGATAGCGAGGGATTGTGCAGTCTGGAAAGTAGCCATTCGGTGAACCACGGCTTACACATGCAAGCATAGAAGTGACCGTGAAATGATGATGATGATGATGATGATGAAAGGCTAAGGCCTAAAATCGCTCTTGTTTCCCCCGTTTCTGTGTTGTGTGTAATTTAAGATTAATGGCTTTGATGAAATACCCTGTACGTATTGATTGTCGTTGGATCATTAAATAATTTATTGGATAAGGCATTGTCACATTACGTGGGATGGAATTTGAATTTGGGTGTAATAAATTTGAAATTTATCTTTTACTTGTGGTTTCATGTCTTTCATTCTTGCATCAGTTGCGTTGATCACCTCCAGTGTTAGTCGGCCTGCTACATTGCACTTAATTATTTTGATTCCCGGAGACAGTGTTTCATCTTTGTGTCCGTGGTGTTTAGTCTTTTTGTCCGTGCTGTTTAGTATTTTTGTCTGTGGTGTCCCACTTTTTGAAGAATAATTTTTCCATTATTTAATTTTCAAATATTTAATTTTTCCCAACTTTCAAATATTTTTTTCAATTATCAAATATTAAAATTTTAAATTATTTGATATTTTATTTTAATTGCTTTTTTAGGTCATCTCTCCCGAGATGACCTAATAAAGCCGGACCAAATGTCCGTCCGTCAACAATTTTTCTTTCCGATCTTGATGAAACTTAGTATGTGGGTAGAGGTCAATGAGTGTTGCACAACGATATAACTTTTGTCCGGGTTCAAGGTCAGGATCAAGGTCACGAGGTCACGTAAGTTATAAAAATCGCTATTTTCAAAACCTATCTAGTCTGCCATTCGACAAAATATTCGACAACTGTTTATTGATTATGATAGTAAAAAATATTATCTTGTATCTAACCGGACAGATTTTTGAATTTCCGTCCCGTTTGGCCGCCACGTAACCTGGAAGATGGTCAAAAACACCTCCTGGTACAAAGAAAAATTTACTTCCTATCTTGATGAAATTTGGTATGTGGGTAGAGGTCGATGAGTGATACCCAACGACATATTTTTCCCGGATTCGAGGTCAAGGTCACGAGGTCACGAAAGTTGTGAAAGTCGCCATTTTCAAAACCTATCTAGTCTGTCATTTAGGAGATATCTGGCAACGGTTCATCAATTATGATAGTAAAAAAACATTATAGAGATGACCGTCACCCCCACACGGGGGTAATTTGTTTTCTTCTTTTTTTTCATTTTCAAAATTTTAATTTAATTTTTCCATTATTTATTTCTAATGGTGGTTTTCCTGGAGGGAAGCTTTAAGTGTTTCATCTTGGTGTCTGCGGTGTCCCACATTTTGGAAGAAAAATGCATGTACTGTATTTGCTAAATTTGTATTAGTTGAATTGAAGTTTTGGTAGTCATAGGTAATAGCTGCAGGTAATTCGGCATGGTACGTGTGGGAATACCAATTGCAATAGTTGAAGTTTTTGATTTGTATCCTCAGTTGTGTGTCGAAAACATGAAAGCTGAAATACAGCAAAAATCTTGAATGAAAGCTGACACGAAGCATGAATTTGAGTCATAACTTTGGCAATTACCTTGAGAAAGTAAATGTCAATTAAAAATAGATTGAGTAGAGCAATTTGGGAAAAATGGATGCTGGAGCGACAATTTTGGGAATGCAGTGTGAATCATCGCAAGTAGACACATGGGAGGTTTGAAGGTTGCTTTAAGATTGGATCGGAATCAGAGGAGTTTGGTGATGCTGTGAGATTGTGGAAAGATGGGAGAGTGAGAGAAGGCTTCTGAGCACTGAAACAAGGGGAATGGAAAAGATTGGAGTAGAATTAAGCAAGTGCAGGAAAAATGGGAAGGAGTCCAAAAAGGAGCTGTGTATGGGTCTTGACCTGGAGCAGGGACAGTGGCTCTGAGCATGCTGTGACATAAATGCTAATACATGGTGTCTTTGCATGGACAAGATTGTACACAAGTATATGTTTGCTGCAATATAATTTCCATATATGGATCAACTTGATATAACTTACTCGATCACGAGCGCAATATCTCGTATATTTGGTCGTCCTTTAGAGATTATATAATACAGTATTTACTTTGAGTGCTCCAATTTTCTGTCAAGTGGCATTTTGATGCTGTTAATTAAAATGAATCTTTCCTCCCTGCGTTTTGTTCTCACCTTTTTTTCCCCCCAAGTTGCTCAGGTGAAGTCCTCCACAGAGAAGACAATATGGCTGGACAAACAAGGCAACGATCAATGTCGACCGCTGGAGAAGCGTTGTACACAGTTTTGAATTTGCAGAAGGGTGCTACTGCAGATGAAATAAAGAAGTCTTACAGGTTTGTTGACTTCTCTAGAAACATAGCTGATTGAGGCTAAGAAATTTTTAAAAAAGAAAAAGAAGAACATCTGAGATTTGCACAATTCATTAGTATTAATTTAAAGATTATAAAAGTGACAACTTTGGAAGCTCTTTTGGGAGGGGGGGGGAGAGGAGGGACCTGGTTCTTCCTTTGTTCTCACACTCCGTCATGGACCTGTCTCTAAGGTAGCCTCATGGGTTGAAGCAGCAATTTCAGGATTGGTGAAATCGGTGTGGAGATCATATCAATGATGGCTGATATTTTGTTCCACACCCCCATTAGCCATTGCGGTTGGTGAAATTATTAATAAACAGCATGCATTACAAGCATTACACTCACGAGATGATGTCATTCTCCCTGCAGGCAAGTGCTGTGACACTGTGATTGACCAAAACAATGATAATGGAAAGCATGATGTGGATATAGTTATATTGCTTTCTTGATGAGTGGTATATGCTTGGAAGTTCCATATTTTTCGGCATACAAGTCGATACTTTTTTCCCTCCACAAGTCCGGGCTTCGACTTGTACTCAAAATCGACTTATCTATGGTTTAAGACATTGAATTGCATAAATGGGGAAAAAATTGTAAAGTGTGATGTTGTCTGAAATAAATTGTATACTTGTTAACTTAAAACGCACTACAGCAAGTTTCCACTTTACGTCGTGGATGCGTTCCGAGAAAGTGTGACTTAAAGCAAAACGACGTGAAGCAGATGAGATATTCCCATGGACGTTGTGTTACAATGGGGAGATGCATTCTCAGGGCACATTTTCAGTCATGATAACATAACTTTTATCTCATCTAACTACATATTGGAGACAAATATTAAATAAATAAAGAACACATTAAATAAACTAGAACGGGCACTCATAGAGCGCATACCTTCGCCGCCATTACTTTTTTTGTTCTTGGAATGAGTGTGGGGAACTGGTTTCATATGAATGGTCTTATGACACAAACCACATATGTATAATGTCATGACCCCCCCCCGACTTTCGGGGGCTACGGACTAAACAACAATCAACTCACGTCGTTTTGGCGAGTCTTCACTCGCAAGCTCGGTGAATAAGTTTCAACAAGAGAAGGTAATCTCGTTTTATGCTGGTTTCATGCAAATCGAATAAGAATTGACTGAGTTATGCCGAAAACCGCATATTTTTCAAGGGCGTGATCCCCCCCCCCCCGACATTTTACCCCAACCGGTGACATGTGTTATGACGTCATTGTGTCACAAGATTGGGCATTAAATTCTGAACATTTTGGTTCTGGGTTCATGTAAAGCGGACAAGAATTGACCGCGTTATGACAAAAACCGCATATTTTTCAAGGTCGTGACCCCCCTGACCTTTGACCCCTAACCGGTAACAAGAGTGGGCGTCATTGTGTCATATTGCATATCACAAGATGAGGCGTTGAATTCTGAACATTTTGGCGTTGGTTGCATGCAAATTGAATAAAAATTGACCGTGTTATCGTAAAAAGACGATTTTGACCTTTTCGTGACCTTGACCTTTGACCCGAACGATCCCAAAATCTAATCGAATGCTTCCTGGCTAATAACCAATCATCCCACCAAATTTCATGCAATTCGGTATAATACTTTTTGAGTTATACGAATCACAAGATTACAAATAAATAAATAAATAAATACACGCCGACCAAAACATAACCTTTCGCAGAATGTGAAGGTAACAAATGGCAATTAAACTTACAGAGGTACTTACCAAAATGTAGGACCGAGATGGTTTTTCTGGACGAGAGGGGTGCGGGTGTGGAGTGGAGGTGTGTCAGGGAGGGAGAGGCAGGCCTTCATGTCTTGAACAGATTGCTGGAATCATTTGTGGGCTCGGAAGGCAAAGAGGAGGTAAGCTCAGAGCAATACAGTGCTCGCCTTGCCCTGATCGGGCTTTTGGGTGAGTCGCGCAGCAAATCTGGAATTGAGAAATCTCCGATCGAGCTATTGAATCGGCCTTGGAGAATCCGAAGTGGAGAAATAGTCACCAAGGTGCCGAGGGATTGTGCGATCAGAGCGCCAGGGAAATACGAATACTTGTACGCAGATGAATCTTGTGTTGAGAAAACCAAGAAGGTTAATTGTGGCAGCAAAGATAGGTGAACAAACATTGAGTGCTTGCAGTACAATGTGGCAGGTGTTCATTTGTATTAAGGAGTAGTGAACTGTGCCAAAGTGTAATGTATGCTGTGAGCCAGTGCTTATATTGATTCTGTAGCTTGTTTTAAATACTATACCTCTGTATGATAATTTACATTCATAATTTATCGGAAAGGTGGTCCCACAATGTAATTCAAATAATATGCACAAAACAGCTCATTAATATTCATGACCCTGGAAGTACCATTGGCAAGGATACATGTTGTGAGTTTCAGGGAGGAATTAACCCCTCTGTTCTGATTGACAGTTTTACTAACTATCGTAGTTGATCTAGCTTCATCTTGTACTCCAAATCGACTTATCTATGTATGAAAGAAATAAAAATGGGGAATGAGACAATTCGACTTGTACTCCACATCGACTTGTAGGCCGAAAAATACGGTATTTTATTTATTTTCATTGTGCTAATTTCTGACTTGCAATGAGTTGCATTCAAATATGAAGGTCTCCTCATTCATGAGACCTGAATGTGTGAATGTGAACTGAATGATAATTGTGCACATTGATTGACCATTTCCCCATGTCATTTGACACTTGGCATCGTATGTCATTGGGGGTGTTGTACTTACAGTGTCAGTGTCTACTCATGCGCTAGTAAATGGCCACTTTCAGCTTGCATGCGCCACGTGTTATAGTCACATCTTTGCGTCCAAGTGAGCAAACTCCTGTGGACATTCAACACCAGGAAATTGCAATGTGGAGAGTGGACCAAGGATGTGAAAAACGTTCGAGTTTGGTTTAGAAATTTAAAGAGGGATGTGAAAGCAGTGAAACGGAAACCCATTCTCGACATCCCCTACCGAGCCGTTCACTGAACATTCGGAGAGTGTAAGAATTTATGATGAGCAATCGCAGAATACCGGTGGATTAACATGGCCATAGGCATATCAAATGGTTCTGTGTTTTTGATTTTGTACAATGATTTCAAAATGACAGTGGACGAAACATGGATGCCCCTTTTTTAATCCATAAACCAAAAGGCAAACGACACAATGGAAGCATTCAGACTCGCCTTCAAATATATTTTGTGTGCCTAAATGAATGGAGAAGATGATCGTGGTCATCCTTTTTATTGCTTGTGGCATCATTCTCCCCCATTGCATTCCATAAAGGGCAACTTACCAGAACAGTTATTGTGAAATATTGGAAAAATAGTTTGCCAGCCATGCAGAAGAAACAACTGGAACTTGCTCGGTCAGGGTTTCACTTTCACCATGACAATGCCAATGCTCAGACACAACAATGTCAGGGTTTCCTCAGGTACAAGAATTCTTAAAAGGGCAGTACATCAAACTGATCTCATATCCAACATATTCACCAAACCTTGCACCCATTGACTTTTGGTTATTTCCAAGAATGAAAGAGCCACAACTTTTCATCCAGGTTTCGGTTGGCATCAGCTATTTATCAGTGGGCTATAAATACCCCTGAAGAAAGCTTTGCCATAGCTTTCACATCATTGATGAACAAATACCAAAAGTGTGTACCACTTCTTGGGGACCATGTTGAGAAGTGAGGTACATGTTAGTTTTGCAAGTCTTGTGCTTGTTGAAATACGTAAATATGGAGCCTTTCATATTTGAATACACCTTGTAAACTTTCTTTTCTGCTGACGATGAACAGTTCCATGTCATACATTGTTCTTTAACTTAGTTAAAGCCAGCTATATTGTTCTCTGTTCGTATGCGACAACAAGGCTGCGGGGTAGCATCATTGGCTGAGGGGCACAGCTGTGCTGCTGATGCAATGCCATTTGCTGGTTAGTGCAGGAATTTGTAATTTGGTTGTGGTGCCAACAATAGCTCGTCTTCTCTTTGCAAAGAACACCATGGGATCTTATAACGTCCACCAACGAATGCCGGCAGACTGGACGTCTGTTTGAGGTCCCTCCGAGGGACCGCACACATCTCGATAAATCACCCTGCCTGTGAAACACTGGGACGACAGTTTATAGCTGAGTCAAGATTCAAACCCCAGGCTAGACAGTTGAGAGGCGAGTGTACGTACCTATCGGCTATCCTGTCGGTATGCCAGCTACATTGATTGGCTTTGACCCTTGCTCTAGGATCTCAGTGGCCATTTTTTAAAATCATTGTTACTTCAGTACAACTATGAAGCTAAATTATATTTATTCAGAATTTTCAGAAACGAAAGATGTTCTTTCAGTGATGCACTTTGTGGTTATTACCAGCTGCACTCAAATGTCACCCACAGGAAGCTTGCTCTCAAGTACCACCCGGATAAGAATCCTGATGATCCAGATGCAGCTGAAAAATTCAAAGAAATCAACAATGCAAACTCTATCCTTTCAGACCTCAAGAAACGCAACATATATGATCAGTATGGCTCACTTGGACTCTATGTAGCCGAGCAGTTTGGTGAAGACAATGTCCATACATATTTCATGTTCTCCAGCTGGTGGGCAAAGGTATGACCCAAAATTAAAACATTTCTTTGTGAGTCACCTTGACAATTGACATTTGTCATGTTTAAATAATTGTTGGTGGTTTACTGCATAAATGTACAATAATATGAAGTGTGCACCAAGTAGTAAGTCTACATTGTGAATGACAAGGAAGGGGGAAGTGGGAGGAGTAAAGTAGTCGGAATTTTTTCTTTATTTTTGATGGACAAATTTACAAAATGTTGCTATGGTGATTGTCCAGGTCATACTAGTTGTTTTCACATACGATTTATGGATGTTGTGGGTACCAGGTAGTTTTAAGTTCGACTAAAATGAGTTTAACGAAAATCTAATTTTTACTTTGTTGAATCTGTAGATATGCAATTTCATTATATTTAATCATTGAGTGCAAGTTTACATAAATTGTCATCTGACCTTTAACTATTTTGACGCCAAGATAAGATCGGTATATTTCTGCTTTGAGATACAGAGCATGTATAATCTGATTAAAAACTGCCACACTTGCTTGAGCCCATTCCCTTGAGGCTTGTGCTTGTCTGATGTGCAAGACCTCCATTTGGTGGATTTGGGCATTTTGCCTCCAACTTGATCCACTTGATCAAAGAGAAAATTATCCGCCCTCTCATGGTTTCCATGACTCGGTGAAACAGGGATGTATTGTTCACAACATCCTATATTCAACTTTATTTAAATTGTAAACCTCAAAACATCGTTCTCTTACCGAAAGTAAGAATCTTAACCTGTAAGCAATTGACTGGTTTCCCGACCGCACAGACCATCGGCTAGGCACCATTCTTCCTCGAGATTTCAATCCTTTCAGCCCAGAACCTTTCCAAACGGTGAATCCACAACCCTGGTCGCAGATCCACATCAGTAGATTACCTACATCAATAGATCCACAACCTCAGTTGCATCCAGGAAGTCGGTCAACCCATCAATGCAGCATCACTATTCAAACTTTACTCGCGAGATAATTTAATATATTATCACATATTTATAACTCTCATCACACATTTCATGATATGACAATACATTAAATCATGCACATCTTGACTTCAATATAGCATGTCCACTAACAGCACAACCACCCCACTTACCACTGAATCAAACTGTTAGTGCAGCATGTAGAAAAATCTTTTATAACTATCTCCTAGCAGCCACTGAAAATGTTTTTTAAAAAGAATAAATAATAATAATGTGTTTATTTTAATGTTTTATTAATAATTTTACTATTTATATTGTATTTTGCTAATTCCATTTGTTATCGTTTTATAATTTTAAAGAATACACATACACACACACATGTTGGGTTATTTAGACTTTAGTAAAATGTCAACAACATTGTTGTTTAAAGCTGTAGAAAAAATTAATTCTGGAGTGCAACACAACATCCTATAAAGTTGAGTGCTCTACCAGCAATGATGGGTTTAAATGGCCTCCTCATTTCCTTTTTTAAGGTAAAACAGGAGCTTGCAACTACTCTCTGCACTTATTGTGGACCTTTTGTATGGCTTTTTGTTGTTTATTTTATCATGTCCTTCTTGACTTGTCATGCACCGATATTTCCTGCGGTTATTTTTGTAGGCATTGTTTGTGTTCTGCGCTGCAATAACATGCTGCTACTGCTGTTGCTGTCTTTGCTGCTGCTTCAACTGTTGTTGTGGTCGTTGCAAACCACGCATCCCTGACGAGGCAGATTATTCACACGTTAACCCTGAAGACCTGGAGGCCGAGGATCTTGATGGTAATGTTTGACAATGTCAAGAGCGTTTCACTTTCAATTTGTTACTTTCTTTCTCTTCTTTTGGAGAACTGTTTTGAGTTTCCTTTTTTAATGTTTGTGCACTATTTCATAAACACTATATAGCTTCCATACCTTCAGATATACATACGGGTTGTTCATAAATAAGCGATATAAAAGGAATTGTAAATTTTTCTTTTTACACCTCCCTTGTATTTCTCATGTACCGACGGTAAAGGGTAAGGTGCTTTTGGCTCGTCATAAGGTTCATATTTTTTGTTGTGGTTTGGGTTAAAATCATCATTGGGAGATGACTTGAGATGGTGATTATCTGCAACATTATTGTAGTGGAGGGAGAAAAATGATTAAGCAGATGCAGGAAGGTAATGTCAGTGTCAAAGGTTGAAAAAGAAAGGGACTAAGGAACCCAGGTGAGCAAGAAACTTGGACTTTGAAAGGTTGACAAGGAGGAGGTTACTGTGTTTCCTTTGTTTGAGCTGGGGAGGGGCAGACAGCTGAAAGGGTCAGCAAAGTAAGACAGGAAAAGAGCTGCTAGATGAGCAAAAGACCACCAATTGGTCTACAGTGAGAAAGCAGTTGGCTTTTTATGGCAGCCATACTATTCACGGCCTCCATGAGTGAGAAGTGAAATGTGGGTGTGCTGGCCCACACAGGATAACAGTTCTTCATTGTGCTTCAACCGAATGCTGTGGAGGCCCATGAAAAGTTCTGCAGAACCAAGGAAGGACTTTCTCCTGCCATAGGATGCCCAGTCTACGCCTGGCTTTCCATAGCCAGCTTGGGAATGTAATCTCCTCAGAAGAGGTCATACATGATTGTTTGGCCCAATCGCTCAAGGTTTGAACTTTTAAAAGTTGTTCTCATAATTAGACTGCAACAGCATTCGGTGGAGTGCATTACCTCCACGAGGCTGAACACTTTACGTTTTGTAGCCCACTGATAAGCCGGATCTGCATCCAGACCTTAACAAAATGTAATCAGCTTTTTGTTGTCACCTTCCCAACTCCTCCACCAAATTTGGTTATAATCCGTCCACAACGTTTTGCGATATTTTGCTATATATCGTTTTCGGCCCTATTTTTCAATGGTGAAGAATCCCTTGGAAATTTTTTTTTTAATCTCCCATCCGGATCTTCCCCAAAATCTAATCTATTCATCCTTGTCACACACCAAACCTGTCCAAGTTTTTGAGATATCCTGCTCGCAGACAAACTGGTGAAAACATAACCTCCGTCCACCTTCGGTGGTGGAGGTAATTGGTGTTTTGGTTGATGGTCCTTGAAGAAAGACTGTGAGGATGTGGCACCAATCTGGATTTGAAAGTGTGTTACAGGTATTGGACCAGTTTTAGATCTTTAGAGGTCTGCTTATGAGAAATACTTCCACCATCACTGGAGTAGTGATGTATTTCATATAATGTTGTCTTCTATTTTTTAAAAGGTAACGATTCTTCAATGGAAACTACGAAGAGAATTAGTCCAATATG
This sequence comes from Eptatretus burgeri, assembly GCF_056783735.1. NCBI lineage: Eukaryota > Metazoa > Chordata > Myxini > Myxiniformes > Myxinidae > Eptatretus > Eptatretus burgeri. The sequence goes on from NC_140961.1 coordinate 24,603,397, forward strand.
TAGTGTTAGGCTATGCCAGTCTCCAAAGTAAGAGCTTTTCATAAGTCAAGAGCTACATGCTGTTTGCATGAAAGAAAGAAGTCAGCCATCTGTATACATATCTAAATTCCAAATCAGAACTTTGTGAGCAGTGCTGAATGCCAGAATGTGAATGTGTTTGAAGGTATGTGATGTGTCCTGAGATAGCCTTTGGCCTCTTCTGATCCAGGGCCCTCCATTTATTGTTGTGCACCAAGAAATAGCTTGTCTGGAGTTGTTTGGCTGGGGTAGAAATCAAACTGGTGATTCATGTCTAGTCGATTGGAGAAACTGAATGATCTGATTTCAGCAGTGATTTTGAACTCCATTGCTTTGTTTATTACAAGTAGCAAGCTGACTGGTTTGTAGTTGAGTGCTCTACTGCCATGCAGAGTTATGATTTCTGAGGAGGAATGCGATGCTTCTCATTAGGAAACGACACAGAAAAGGCCCCTTTGTGCCAGTGGCATTTGATGGGTCTTTTCACCGTAGGTGTGCCTGGGAGATGACAGGAACCAGTCCAATGAACCACTTTGGAGTGAGTGCCTCAGGCTGATGAAATCACCCAAAACAGGAAAAATGAGTTCTGTGATATCGGTTAGGTCATCTTTACAAAAATGTCTCTGCAAGTGTTACAATTGCTTTTATGCATATAATTTTGCAGTTATTCATCCTTCCAGTGTAAATGGAGGTAAGCTTTTCCGTGACCTGTCTTGGGGAAACATTTGACCAAGGGTACTAAAAACGAGGTTCAGGAAAAGGGTATTTTAACTTTTTGGGGATGGGGGGGAGGGATGAAGGGGGTGGTTGATTTTATCTTGAATAAATATTTAAATCCTGTGAAGTATGATAAATAATCATATGAAGGGGCAAGGTTTGACGATACTGCTCTTTTCTATGATAATGGAAATACTTTTCTATCTTTTATGAAATTTCACCAATTATTTTTTCGTAGCTGGTAATTCAAATTGCTGTGTAATGAGATTGTGTTTCACCATTAAGTCCGAGGACAATTTATTCATCACCAGTAGCCCCGGGTGTCTTCACTGAAAGCCCACACCTCCAAAGAAGCTGGCCACTCCAACCAAATTCCCTCTGGCCACTCAGACCTATCAAGTAGAAGAAAAGGGTAAAAGGTTTTTCTGGGAGTCATAACCATTTGCAGCCAGCCAATGGGGGCCGTAGCCCAAAGACCAGGGGAGTCTGAGGTAGTTTGCAGTGAAGGGATCTTCCTCATTAGACGTTCCCCGTCCACTAGTAGTCCCACGACGAACACTTCTCCGCCAGGACCATAATTATTTAATTATTCGTGACTTTGCTTTCACAGTACAATACTGAGTGAGAATGCCCATTATTTAAGTGCTGCTATGTTTTCATTTTGTAACATTTTGTTTCAAGATCGTGGACTGAAAAAGTGTTCCATTCAAATGCCTTAGCAGCTCATGCATTTTTTTCTGCTTTTTGCTCATCATTTGATCTTGTGTTCTAAGTTGAAGTTTGTGTTGATTTTTTTCCCAATGCTTAACTGCATGTACTGATGTGTGTGCCATGAACAGTAACTGTAGAAAACCAGCCCACCTCTTGTGCTATTCCCCTTGAACAATGAATCTGCAAGTCTGTGAACACAATCCCCAAGTTTAAGAGCAAACGTACGTCAGCTTCAACATTTCTGGGGCTAGCTGGGATTTTGGGGGCAGACAGTGAATTTCTGATCAAATTGCTGCTTTACAGGTTATTATTTTCTAAAAATTTAACATTCAAGCAAACATTGGAAGGAATTGATGGAAAAAAAAATGTTTCTTTGCTCTTTTTTTTTCGAGCTAATGATCGGATTTCTAAAGTCGCATTCCTGAGATTGTTTGTTTGAATAAATGAGAACTTTCTAACACCGAAAAATGTCATTATAGCTGGCTTTTGTCAGCAGAGCTTTAAAACCCCTTTTCGTTTAATGTGACGAGTGTTCTCATCGAAATCATTTGATGTATGCAGGCAAATAAATAAATATATTATATTATAAGTTATGAGAAGATTTTCGAGATTACAAGTGGTTTCCTTTGGTGGAATCTGTTACTGGTGTAATTAGATGTGGATCACCTGGTATGAATGATGAAAAGATGTCATTTAATGAAGTCGATTGCATTTCTGATAGACGAAGCTAACCATGGTGTTATATTTTGAAAATCGTAAATGCTCCACAAGTGGATAGGGTTAGTAATTGTGGGAGGCTGTTCATCTGGAAGATTGGATAAAGGACTAGCTACGTATGAAGTGTTCTCTTTCAATGAGGGTCTTAAGTTGTTGAGAAACAGAGTACTGCAATTACTTGGTGTGATTCACGACCACCTCCAGTTACACATCTATGACGAGAGGACATTTCAGTGACTAGGCACTAAACATGGTAGTTTGAGAGCGAGTTGTTTGGTGGACTTTTGATAGTGATGCATCTCAACTTGGCCTGAAGAAATGAGGTTTTTTATTTTTTTTTATTTTTTTTTTCATTCCACCAGTGGCTGCTGTGTTTTTATTTACTTTTTACATGGCACATCTTTGCACCAACAGCATGGTGTTTTTCCACCTGACTTTACATTTGAAACAAGAAGTAAGCTAAAATAGTAACTAAACAGGAAAAAAAAATTATTGTCAGGTAAGACCCAATTACTTCTTCTTTAATGGCCAATGCTATTCCCATTTTTGGTGTTGGCTGGGGGAAGCTTGGCCCAAGTTTTAACCAACCGCCTGGCCCAGCCTTATGTTTGACTAAGTAGTTGGAGCAGGAATTTGTAATTTGTTCATTGTGTCGGAAATAACTCTCCCACTCTTCGTGAAGGACACCATGGGATTTTTAACATCCACCGACTAATGCTGGCAGACGGGATGCCAGTTTAATGGATTGGGAATCAAACCCAGACTAGACATTGAGTGTGTGTACCTCGAGGCCATCCTGCCAGCCCCCAAGTAACACATGATGAACTACAACACTCGGTCGAGCGCATACCTCCACTAGGTTGAATAGTTTACATTTTATATCCCACTGATAGGCCGGATCTGGATGCGGACCTGACCCACAATCTAATTGGCCTGTTCTTGTCACCTAACCAACTCGTCCACCTCGTTTTGTCATAACTCGTCCACAACTTTTTGAAATATCATGTTGTATATCGTTTTTGGCCCTATCTCCCAGTGGTGAAGACTCACTGATTCGGATCTTCACCGAAATCAAATCGATTTGTCGTTGTTGCACACCCAACCTGTCAACCAAGTTTCGTCCAAATCCGTCCACAATTTTTTTTGAGATAGTATATTATATACCGTTGTTAGTCCTATCACTCAATGTTGAAGAATCGCTTAAAAAATAATATAGTATCTGGATATTCACCAAAATCTAATATTTTTGTCCATGTCACACACCTTTCATTTCGTACTTGTCACAAACCCAACATGTCAACCAAGTTTAATGTGAATCCGTCCACAATTTTTTAAGATACCTTGCTCATAGACAAACAGATAGACAGAAACAGACAGGGGTGAAAACATAACATTCGGTGGTGGAGGTAATAACCCCAAAACCTTCGGTTATGGAGATAATAATTCCCCATTGCCGCTTTTAGACATAGAGTCGTTCTGTCGAGCTGCACGACGTAATGCAACACAATTTTATTTATTGTTACTTGAAAGTGATCCATATTCATTACATTTAGTTATTATTTACAAAAAAAAGCACATAATGTGTGACAATTCGAAATTGGGTAGGAATGGAAAATTGCCACACAAGTATGTTTCCATGGAACATACCAAAGTGCTAATGTTTCTGCCCACTGGATAAAGTGACGCTTTTGTCCAGCATGCTTTTTTAATGTTGTTAATCAATCATCAACAATAGAGTAGAGGGGAATTTGTATTTCAGTGGTGGGTAATTGTGCGAAAACAGACAAGCAACCTGATGCGTTAGGACTCGTACATAAGGGATAAGGAAACCAGGGGGTATTAACAGATGGGAGGAAAGCTGATATTGCCCATGTCGTGTACTAACCACGATGGAATATGTTTAGCATTTCTTTTTCTTCAAATCCTTTTTTTTTACCCCAAGCATATATGTATGTACAGTGCCTTCAGAAAGTGTTCACACCCTTTGACTTTTTCACATTTTGTTGTGCTCCAGCCTTAATTTAAAATGGATTAAATTTAAATTTTTTGTCACCGATTTACACAAAATACCCCATAATCCATCCATCCATTGGGACCACACTCTGTGCAGAGCGTCAATGTTGTCGAAGCAGTCTCCTGGGCTATTAGGCACAATCCTGGACAGGTCGCCACTGTGACACAGGATACTCAAATGGCTCAATCATCCCAACAAGCTGGAACTCATTTTGCCGACCTCAGAAGGATGACGGGCAGAGCAACCCCACCTGGTATTAATTCAACGGCCAAGCGGGATTTGAACTCAGGACCCAAGGATCCCACGCCCACCACTTTAACCATTAAGCCAACAACAGGCATACCCCATAATGACAAAGCGAAAACATTTTATTTAATTTTCAAATAATTTGTAAAAATTTCTTTACAGAATATAATTTACATAAGTATTCAGCTCCTGATTCAGTACTTCATAGAAGCTTCTTTGGCAGTGATTACAGCTTTGAGTCTTCTTGGGTATGTCTGTATCATCTTTGCACATCTGGATTTGGGGATTTTCTCCCATTCTTCCTTGCAGATTTGCTCAAACTCGGTCAAGTTGCATGGGATAGGGAGAGTCGGTGAACAGCAATCTTCAAGTCTTTCCACAGATTCTCAATGGGATTCAAGTCTGGGCTTTGGCTGGGCCACTCAAGAACTTTCATGTTCTTGTATTGAAGCCACTCCAGTGTTGCTTTGGCTATTTGCTTGGGGTCATTGTCCTGTTGGAATGTAAATCTTAACCACAGTTTAAGGTCTTTTGCACTCTAAAGCAGGTTCTCCTCAAGGATTTTCCTGTATTTGTCTCCATTCATTGGTCCCTCTATCCTTGCAAGTCTCCCAGCCCCTGCCACTGAAAACCATCCTCATAGCATGATGCTGCCACCACCATGCTTCATGGTCGGGATGGTGTTAGATGGGTGATGAGCTGTGCTCTTTCCACCAGATGTAGCGCTTTGCATTCAGGCCAAAGAGTTCAATTTTCATCTCATCAGACCACAAAATATTTTGTCTCATGTTCTCAAGAGTCTTTCACGTGCATTTTTGCAAACTCCAGGTGTGCTGTCACATCTTTATCCAATGGTAACGTGTGAGCTTCGCAAAACCATATAACAGCAAATTGATCTGTGGATACAAAAACGGAATGAAACTTTATTTGTATGGGACTGTAACTCTCAAACCGGGCTTACAGGATGGCCTAGACGTACGCACACTCACCTCCAAGTTGTCTAGCCTGGGATCGAATCCCGACCCAGCTATAATCGGTCATCCTGGTGTTTCACAAGCAAGGTGATTCATTAGTGTGTGTGCCGTCCCTTGGATGGACATGAAACTGACATCCCGTCTGCCAGTATTAGTTGGTGGATGTTAAGGATCCCATGGTGTCCTTCATGAACAGCAGGTGAGATATCACCGGCACCCTGAACAAATTCCAAAGTCCTGCCCTAACAGACAGAGGGCACTGCATCATTGGCATAGCCATGCTGTCACCCAATGATGCTACCCCACAGCCGTGTGCTGCATACTAACGAAGAAGACTCTCAAACCATTGGAAGTTGGGGGCTGGAATTTTTTGTGGGGTGATTTTATCCAGGAAGGTTAATTTCTTCTTCTTTTGTTTTTTTATATACGAGGTCCATCTAAAAAGTAACAGGGCTGACTTTACAGAAATTTTATTCCAAAAAATATATTGAAATCACAGCTTCAAAATAGTTTCCCTCCAGTCTCACACACTTGTCCATCCTCTTCTTCCACGTTTCGATGCACCCCTGGAAGGCTTCTTCTGGAATCCTCCGGAGCTCCGTCGTCACAGTCCTTTTGATGGCCTCCACATCAGGAAATGGGGTCCCCTTGATCACCCCATTGAGCTTGGAGAATAGGAAAAAATCACAAGGGGCCAAGTCTGGTGAATACGGGGGTTGCTCCAAAGTTAGTACGTTCCTCTCCACTAGAAACTGTCCGATGCTCAGGGCACTGTGAGCAGGGGCATTGTCATGGTGGAGCACCCAGGCGTTGTTCTCCCACAGATCCCTCCTCTTGTCCTGGACTGGTCTCATGAGATGCCAGAGAATCTCCCTGTACACATATTGATTCACTGTTTGACCCTGTGGTAGAAACTCGACGTGGACGATGCCCTTGATGTCAAAAAACGCGATGAGCATCACCCTGACCTTCGACTTCAACATCCTTGCTTTCCGTGGTCTTGTTGATGCCGGACTTTTCCACTGATGACTCTGCCGTTTGGTCTCGGGATCGTATTCAAATATCCACGATTCATCGCCAGGAATGACTCTCCCGAGCAGGTCTGGATCATCCTCGAGGCGCTCGATAATGTCTTGACAGACAGTGACGCTTTGCTGTTTCTGGTCCTCGGACAACAGCTTGGGGACCGTCTTTGCACACGCCTTGCGCATTTCGAGATTTTCAGTGATGATGCTCCAGACAGTGTCCTTCTTCATGGAAAGTTCCTCAGCAATCATCCGCACCGTGAGTCGACGATCTGCGCACACCATCTGCTTCACACGCTCGACATTGTCCGCCGTTCTGCTCGTTGAAGGTCTTCCAGACCATTGATAGTCTTCAACCACCTCCCTTCCCTCTTTGAACCTCGTGTGCCATTCAAATGTGCGTGTACGTGACATCGTTTCTTCCCCGTAGACTTCCTGCAGCATTGCGAAGGATTCGGAAGGTGTTTTATCAAGCTTGGCAAGAAACTTCAGATTGGCTCTCTACTCACGACTCATAGCGCGACGACCCAGACTAGACAACGTGTAAAGCACGACCTGTAAAAAAAATCACGCAGTGTGTGCAGTCAACAATCACCAATCACATATATTTCTGGAATGTTGCGAAAGACTGTGACGCAACCCGTTCATTCAAGTTGTGTAAGTGGAGCACACAGCAGGCTCAGTCCCGTTAGTTTTTAGACGGACCTCGTATATCATTTTCATCAAAATTTCTGCATGCCATCAGAGATTATCAGCTGGGGAACTTTTGGAAAGTTAGAGTTGGTATGGACTGACTGACAGCCACATAAACGTGTTCACTATATTTGACATAACTCCGACTCAAACATTTCTCAAACTTTGTCTTCCAATTTGAAAATGAAAGGCTTTGCAAAGTCTGCTTCACAATGATGGGAAGAGCCGACATTGAAGAAACAAAAAGTGATGTTGCTCAGGACACTCAGTGATGTCAGTAGGGAAAGAATACTGGTTCTGGCTCACTTTTCCCCATGTAAATGAATGGGGGATTTTCAGCCATGAAATTTTTCTTTTTTTTCCCCTGAAAAAATAAATCCCCTTTTTAGCCCAAGGTATATTTATTTGTCTCCCCTTTTAACCTGGAGCCTGGTGTTGGCTTAGTTGTTAGGGTGGCGGCTTGGGATCCCAGGGTCCTGAGTTCAAATCCCGTTGGCTGCTGAATTAACACCAGGGGGTTGACTCAGCCTGCCATCCTTCCGAGGTCGGCGAAATGAGTGCCAGTGTACTGGTCCCGGTGTATGCCCCGGTTAGAATAGGTGTACCATATCCCTGTGTGTCGTAAGAGGCGACCAGGGTTGGTGTCAGGAAGGGCATCCGGCCATAAAACATTGCCTCAAGAAAAAGCCAAACCCCTGCACAGCAGGGAAAAATGGCTGTAAAAACGGTCATTTTTTATTTCCCCTTTTAACCTAGGGGCTCTCTATTCAAATAACCCATACAACAAGATAAAGATTTGTTAAAGGTGATTCGAAAGAAATATCTGAAACGCCTAAGCCCCGGGACACTCTTTATCAAATAACCAATGCATATTGTTTAGCTCACTCATTGAACCTATAAACATTTGTTCATTCTCAAATTCCTTCAATAGTTTAATTTTCTTTGCACAATAATCCCCATCTAAAATATTGAAAAACAAAACATTTGAATCTTTATATTTTTTAAGATACCCCTTTTGTGCCATTACGAAATGATAAACTTCTCTTAATGATCTCATCTGACCACCTCCTGAGTTGCATATCATTTTGATATTGTAGTAAATTATTTTTCCATTGTTCAATTGATAACCATCAAATTTTTCAGTCCATTCAAACATATTTATTATTTTCTTTACATCCTCTAACTTATTGGTTTTTAAATTGATTCGCATATTTGTTTTATTTACCTTTGTTTTAGATATTTTTTCAATAAGACTTATTTGATATTTTTCACATTCATTATGTTTTCCATTTATATACCAAGACTGAGATTTTCTCCACTCTTTAGTTTGACTAATACTTGGTTCGACCATTTATATATCGTGAAAAACGCGGCGGAAGCCCTTAAAAACCCTAACCCATCTTCCCATCGTTAAAACTTGTGTCCATATGGAACACAATCTATTCTATTCACTCTATCATACAATACCCATATGGAACACAATCTATTTTATACACTCTATCATACAATATCCATATGGAACACAATCTATTCCATTATCTAAAACAAATCTCTTATCATCAAAGGCTCCTAATGCCTTTTTATTTACTTCTTCACTATATATCTTATGTTTATAACTTCTTATTGGATTCATTTTCCTATATTCTTCTTTCTTATTCATCAAACAATTATAATAATTTCTAAAAGTTATTGATTTCTTTATTACATATTTCTTTATTCCCTTTAACCTTTTATCAATCTGATCACCATACTTATAAGCATATGCCTTAGCTCTCAATCCAATAAACTCACTCATTACTTTTCCACCCAACTCATCCTTAAACTTACCAATAACCTTTTCATTCTTTTTTGAAAATAACTCACTCTTCTTACTAAAATTACTTGTATCATATACTCCAATGTTTTTCTTCATATCCTTATAAACATCGTCAGTTTTTATATCTAGAATAAAACTATCGGTGTCCATATACAACAATGAAGCATTTTCACCATACTCTTTCTTTAAATCATTATACAAATAATCATACATCAATATCTTTGATAAATCAAGAACTGCTGTTCCAATATAAATTGGTTTATCCATGACAATACTTTCCTTTTTCATATGAATAGCAGAAAAGTTCTCTGAAAAAACCTCTTCTCTCTCAAAACTTGGTTTATTTATCAATCTAGAAGCTTCTTTCCAAGATGTTGCAAATCTAATGTTTTGCCTGTTTCTAACATTCTCCATTGTCTTTCCAAAGACAGCATTATTCATCAATTTATAGAATTCCCCTTCAAATTTTACTTTTGTATTTGTTCTCATATCTGTATTGAATTTAATATACTTTTTCATCCAAGGACTTTGTTTAAATTTTAAAACTCTATGAATTTTAGCTACTCTCAACCCAGCAGATAAATATTGTCTCAAGTTCCTTTGATGCAAAACATATCCCTCTTTATCATAGAATGTTGTTAATAACTTTTCTGTTGATTTGCCTTTAATATTAAAACTTTTATGATAATCACTGAACCATTCTTTCTTTGGGGTTTCTTTCTCACATGCAAAAGGAAGGTCTTTATGCTTATTATGAAGATCACTCGGGTACTTCAAATCAACTTCAAAATAATAACCTTCTTCTTTGTCATTCAATTTCTCTTGAGAAGAAATAACAATATTCATCAAAGCCTTTTCATAATCCTTTTCTTCCACCCACTCTAATTTACCATAAGGCAGAGATTGAGAGATTGCCCATCCATACAAATTATTAGCATCAAAGTACATCAAATAATTACTATCTTTTTCACTCTCATAATTTGGAAGATATTTATTATTTGCTTTAGCATATCTTTTTGAACATACTTGTGATATTCCACCTCTCTTAGACTTCTCAATCATCAAAAGCATATCTACATCACTGACTAAATCTATATCTTGTTTTGTCATTTTCAACATTGCACTCCAAGCTAAACCAGGAGCTGTGAAATAGTGGGCAGGATCTAATCCATAACAATTTTTATTATGACAGAGTGATCTAAAAGCTTCAAACACATCAGCTAACAATAAAACATCTGTTTTTAGATACAAATCATGATATTCTCCAAGGTTCTTTATCTTAAATATTTTCCAAATTTCTTGTGCGTGTTTATATTCCTTATCACTTATCTCTTCTTCATAAAGGTTATTATAGAAACTTTCTTTTGAAGGAAGTTGTGTTTCTTTAAATCTCATAAATGAATCCATATAACCATAAGGATAAATTCCCTTACTTGTAAGAATTTTCTCTTTACTTTGAATTTCATTCCTTGTTTCAATTTCCTCTCTAGTTAGAATTCCCTCTTTAATCAGAATTTCATCTATAATCAGAATTTCCTCTTTAGTTAGAATTTCATTCTTTGTTCGAATTTTCTGTATAATTAGAATTTCATCTTCAGTAAGAATTTCTTCATTCATTTCCTCATTAATTAGAATTTCCTCTTTACTTTGAATTCTCTCTTTAATCTGAATTTCCTCTTTAGTTAGAATTTCCTCTTTTGGAAAGAATGAATTAAGATTTGGAAAAGAGCCCGTGGAGCTTAGATTTGATGCGAGGTTGGCTAGTGGTGTTCCCATAAACTTGTAAGAATCAAGAAACCGAATACGAGTTATAGGTTTTGTGAATATCATTTTTGTAAATGAAATATACTTTTGACTTGTGTTTGTTATGGCAGAAACATTCCCTGGTGTTTTTGAAAGTTCATTTATAAATAGATGTGTATCATAGTTGGCGCTGTTGTGAAGAAAGACTGGAATAAAAGAAGGTAATTTATAATTAAGATTACAACAGGAATGAGCGGGGCCTCTATATTTACCAGTAAGATGGCAATGATCCCTAACTTTAGACTCCTCAATTTCCTCCTCACAAATATGACAGATATTGTTCTTTCTAAATTCTAATTTTTCTTCTATGGTTAATTTCATCGGTTCATTTGTTTCTTTCATTAATTTACTTAGTCTTATACAATCCTTTTCTAATCGTTTTACAAACTCTTGTGAAGCATTTTTTCCACTATACTGTTCAAGTTTATTATACTTTTCTCCAACAGATGATTTGATATAATAACAGAAACCACAAGGAATATGTTTTTGATATTTATTTGTATATGGTTCTTTTGGATTAGGAGAAGCAGTATTTATCTTTTTAAGGATACATTCAAAATCAGCGTATATCACAAATGGGTGCATGATAGATTTATTATAATCTTCAAAAGAAATCTTTTCACCAGGTTTAGGCATTGTAATTACAGCTGATTTATGATTACTACAATATTTTGAATGTTGTTCTAATCGTTCTTTTGTATGAAATGAATTAAGACATCGCTTACAAGGATATATTTTGTTTGCTGTTCTGAATACCTGAGAAGAGATTAATCTTGATAAATTATTGATGTATGTGTAATGTGAATTATTTCCAACACTAAAATATAAAAGATCAATGTGTGTTTCTTCATTTTTAAAGTTGTTTGAAATTTTTAATATTTGAACTTTGTTTGTATCCGTTAATCCATATACATTAATAGAAAGATTATTCTTTTTCTCAAATTTAGGAATATCTGTTAGTGGCATTGGGAAATTAAAATCTTTAATGTCCAAGGTATTCTCATATTTCATATATTGTTTTACTCTTTCTGAATTACATTTTGGTGGATGTAAGTGAGCAAGAACAGACCAGAGAAAACATTTATTATCATTATTCTTAATATTAACAACTGCCTTCTTTCGTTTTATTTCTTTTGGTAATTCAATATAAGAAGAAGCTTTAAGAGGGTTTGATTTTAGAATGTGTACATCTAAAAAGATGATTTTTTTTAATATTGAATCCACTTCCTACCACTGTATTATCAACATCCTCCTCTTGTCTTGATAGTTCTTCATAAACCCCACTATTCAAAAAATCTTGAAATGATGTTATAAAATGAAGATCTGTCCTCATATAAGGAGTTTGTTCTTCATCTTGTCTTTTCATATTCATTTTCACTCCCATATAAAACTTTAAAGTTTTCATTTCTTTTAATGTTTTTTAATAAATTTTTCAACATCAGGTTTCACTATTTCAATTGATTCAATTATTGATGATGGACCGGGTTCTCCAAATTGAAAAATCCTTATTTTTATATGCCCTTTAAATGCCCCATCAGTGTTTTCAATATAATAGTCTCCCTTTACTTTAAACTCATTTTTCTTGTGTTTTTGTGATTGAAGATGCCTATTATAACTACTCTTCAAAACATCCTTTGAGCAGGTATCACAATGTTTTCTTTCCAACTCAAGAGGGGATATTTTGTGAAATAGATTAAATGTGTGTTTGTTGGTTCGGAGGTGTTTTCTATAATGTTTATATTCGTGATTACAAACATCGCAGTATGTTGTATTCACCATATTTATATAATAAAACTTTGCTTAAACTAAAAATTTCTTGATGAAAATTTCGTTTATTTTACAGGTGAATCTGTGCTTAAACTAAAATTTTCTTGATGAAAATTTCGTTTATTTTACAGGTGAATCTGTGCTTAAACTAAAATTTTCTTGATGAAAATTTCGTTTATTTTACAGGTGAATCTGTGCTTAAAACCATTTTATCCTCCAACTTTTTCACTTAATAAATACAATGTTTCAAGACACAAAAGACAAGTTTCAATCAATCTCTTCATTTGTTAAAGATGCTGAGAAATATGTCAAGGATGTAAAATTGAACAAAGATAAATATAACAACTATTGGATAAAAACAATTATGGTGGATATGATGAGTTCTTCAATTTACTTCAGTGGAAGGGCTTTTAGTATACCTGGAAGAACATCAATTAAGGTATCTCTAACAAAAGTTTCTCCTCTCCTTCTGGCAATATATTCAAAACTAGAAAAAGCAATGAAACAAGAAAAGGTATCAAAAAATAAAAACCTTATGGATGAAGCTTTAGAAAGAAAAGATAAGACCATCTGTAATATGCAAGGAGAAATTTGTATTTTTTTCAACAACCCTAAAGATATAAATCCTGATGAAATAAAGGATGTTAATATATCAGGTGAAATGACATTTCGTTCAATTGTAGTTAAGGATCATTTTAAAATTACCTTTAATATAAAAAATGTAGCAGTTGAATCTGTTAATGAAAAAATGTATATCGATATCGATGGTAATGTTTTTTTCTACTAATTAAATGAGCCAATATTCAACTGAAGATTTTGAAGATTATGAGAGTGATTATGATACCGAGAGTTTGCATTCAAACGATAGTTATGACACCGAGAGTTTGTGTTCAAATGATAGTTATGAAAGTATAGATGATTCTGAAAGTATCGAAGATGAATTTCAGTTTAAGTAAAGTTTTACTTTATAAATATGAATAGTTTACTCGATTTTGAGCCTCTTGAATTCCATGATTCTCCATATGACAAATTTGAGAATTGTCCTGCGTGTGAAAGACGGGGATTAAACACAGAGTCAAAAGCCTATAAACAATGTATATTCTGTGATTATCTTCTAATTAATGATAATCAAAAATATAAAAAGGAAAATAATTCTTTTAGATTTACACCAAAAATGAATTACTTTACAAGATTGATTTGAGAAATGAATGTAAAGAACGAGGGTGAGAACACACCTTTCCTTACAAGGGAAGAAACTGAACGTATTAGAGAAATGTTCAAAGGATTGTTGTTATATCTTATTCATGGATGTGATTTTCAGGGAAATATCAACACAAGATATTGCATAAATAAAATAATGGATTATCTTGAAATTAAACCTGAACTTAGGATAAAATATAGAATTTCGAAAAAAGCCAAGAATAAATTAAATAACCTGTTTTCCAAATATATAAATGAATGATTTTTTACCTATTTGGGAAAATAAGATAAAATTTGACAACCATAAAAATCTCCCAAATTCATTAAGATGCCTCATAGTTGGTTCAAGTGGATGTGGAAAAACCTGCTTACTTTTAAAGATGCTCCTCACTCCCAACTTTTTAGATTATGATAATTTAATAATTTTCACAAAGTCGAGTTTTCAACCAGAGTATCAACTACTCTCACAAGGTTTTAATGCTGGTCTTCAAAAAGAAGATATAATCGGTTTATTTAAACTTCAAAAAACCTAAATGATTTTAACATTGAAGATATAATACAACTATTTTGTGATACACAGAGATGTAAAAAGAAATCAAAACCGATAACTTGTATTCTGAGTGATAATACGGATGATATACCGTCTCCCCAAGATTTGGATAAATCCAAAAAGAACCTCGTTATCTTTGATGATTGTGTTAATGAGAGAAACCAAACGGTAATGGACAGCTACTACACAAGAGGGAGACATTCTTCTTGTAATTGTATTTATCTTAGTCAATCGTACTTTCAGCTTCCTCGTCGTTCCATCAGAAACAATGCTAATACTTTTATTTTATTCAAGTTAAATTCAATAGATATAAACAATTTTTGGAGAGACAATTGTTCTACATTATGTAGTAAAAAGGAATTTGGGGATTACATGAAACACACGACTGAAAAATATAAATATATTGTTGTGAAACAAGATGAGATATTAAATGATATTTTTCAATAAATAAATGGATGCGAAAGAAAGAGCAAGAAGATTTAGGGAACATCAAGAGTTGGTTTCAAAAGTTGTAAAACAGCAGGAAGACATAAAGAAGAAACGCAGACAGAAACTAACGGGCGAAGAAGCATTTGAAAGAAAACAAGAGAAATTTTTTAAACCACTTTTAAAAACTTCCCAAGGAAAAATGAAAGATGTTTCCACAGTTCCCACGGTAGAATATACTCCTAAAAAACTTCAAATGTTAAAAGATTTCAGTCAAATGACGGAGGAAGAATTAGAGCATTTAGGAGAATTAGAATATGATGATGAAGGTTTATTTCAACAACTGGAAGAGATTAATCGACCACCTGATTATATTGTGAATGCTCTTCAAAACAATGAATATTCAGCGGATTCAAAAACCAAAGCAGGACTCATTCCAACAGAACAATCAGCAATATTTCATCTTGTTCAAGAAAAGGTATTGATATTTAATGATGAATTAAGGTTCTTGGGTTCTGCTCAACCCCCTGTTAAACTAACTCCAAGATTAATGTTTCTTCTCACAAAAGATGGAAGACAAGGTTCAACTGTGAGGGATGAATCAAAGTATATTGATAAACCATTGGATATGGAAAATAATGATGATAGAGTATATATTGATCTGCTGAACACTCTAAATTATAAGGTTATTCTTTCTGGTAAAAGTAGGAAGAATGAGAAGGAGAAACACATTATTCAGGCTTTAAGTATCCTTGGTTCAGGTGTTAGTTTTCTTCCAAATGACCCATCGCAATTAGTTAATAGACTGTTATTGTTGTTAGGCAGTAAGAAGGCTGGAAATAACAATTGTTTTAATGAAGCATCAGCCATTTTAGACCAGTTGATGAACATGAAAATAATTAATAAATATCAATATAAAGACATTTTATCTCATATTAAATAAGATGAGAAGCACAATCCTTAGTTTCAATTTCACAACAAGCGACCACACATCTTCATTCCCATACCCACTACAACTTGACACAACAAAAGAATATGAGGCATCTTTATTGTCCATGGAAACTTATAATACCTTATTTAATATAACCGAGAAAAATGACAAGTTTAGTTATAATCCAGGAAGTGGATACAAAACGATAACAGTCTCACCCGGAGCATATGAGATTTCTCAAATATCTTCCGAAATTGCTCGTCTTATGAAAGAACAGGGTGATGAACCAAAAAATATTGTTATAAACATTCAAAAACATACTTCAAAATCAACGATTAAAGTTAAAAATAACTACAAGGTTGATTTCACAATTGATAATTCATTTAGAGAGTTATTGGGTTTCTCCTCAAAAAAGATTGAAACTAATGGGACGTTTTACAGTGATAATGTCATTCAAATATCCTCAGGAATAAATTCGGTGTTAATTCACTGTGATTTGATTGATGGTGCTTATAATGATGGGAAAAAACAAATACAATATTTTCATTCAGCGCATACTCAACCCCAATTGGTTATAAATTCAATATGGAACCCAAAAATTTGGTTTATCTACCTGTGTCAGGAAAAACCATACACAGAGTAAATTTTAGGATAACCGACCAAGATAATCGTGTGATTTCTTTTAATGGAGAAGTTATATCCATCAGAATTCACCTACGTGAAGTTTTCCAATAAATAAATACGATGGTTATTGTGAGGAAACACGAGTTGGGAAAATATAAAATAATTACAGGGGATGGGATGTTCCTTTCCCCATACTACAAGGGTGAAGGTATGTATCTTGGTAGAGGATACTATAAACCTAAGAGACAAAGGGGTGTTGGGCATCAATTTAGAGGAGATGGGATAATTGATACTCTCATGGGTATTGGTTCAACTATTCTTAAACATAAAGATCTAATTGGTTCAACTGCTTCTGCTGTGGGAAATGTTGCAGGTGCTGTAAAGAGTATAAAAGATGCCCAGAAGGAATCTCATAAATTACAAGCAATAAAAGAAATTAAGAAAGGCAAAACTCAGTTGTCCCCCCAAGAACGACAGAAAATAATTCAAATACTTGGATCAGGGTTTCAAAAGTTTTAACATCTTTTTTTTCCTAAATAAATACAAGTATGGAAGCAATTGATAGTATCTATGATTTGGATGATACTATTATTATCTCAAACTCCACTAAAAAAGAAGATTACTTCAAGGTAAATGCAATAACTGGAACAGACTGGAATACGAATGGTACAAAAAGTTTTGAAATAAATAATCAACAAACCTATTTGAATCTCTCCGAAAGTTTCTTGTTGTGTAAATTTAAATTCACTAAGGCTGGGAATAACACAAACGCTACACTTGTAAATGATTTCTTCTGGAAAATGTTTGATAGTGTGCGTTTGTATATTGGAACACAAGAAGTTGAAGCAGTTGATTATGTCTCTGCTGTATCTGAAATGATAAAATTTACACTCTATACATTCAGTGATAGAATGGGAAAGGGGTCTGTCGAAGGTTTTATTCCTGATATGTCAACGGGAACAAACACAGACCCTGGGTATACTCAAAGGAAAGGAATGTATAATGATGATACAAAAGCAGAAAATAGTTTTACTGTGGCAGTTCCTCTTAAAGGTATATTTGGATTTTGTGATCATGATAAAGTTCTGTATGGCCTTAAAATTAGATTTCAACTACAAAGGAATGATAATGAAAATCGATTGCTTTTTGGTGTTGGTAGTGCTTTTGGTGATCAGAATAAATTTGTAATTGAGGAAATGAGTTGGTATATCAGTGAATATACTCCTAATCTTAAAACAGAAGAGATGTTGAATCGAAGACTTAACTCAAAGAAACCACTCAGTGTATCATACCTCAAAAGAAGATGTCAACACGTTAAACTCAATCAAACTACTTACACGTGGAATTTGGGTGTTCTGGAAGGAAAGCCACGATATCTGTGGATCATTTTTAAAAAGCCAGATGGTGATACTGCGACTGATAAGAATAATGCATTGAGTGATAATGCTAAGGTGAAACAACTTCGCGTTTCTCTAGATGGAACATTTTACCCACGAGATAGATTGGAAATTAATTGGGAAAAAAATGATTTTGCTGAAGCATACAAGTCTTACCAAAAGGTGTGTGAAAGTAATGGAAATAAAGAACCTATTTTGGATATGACAGCATTTAAAAGTTTGTATACAATCTATGCGTTTGACCTGAGCGCTCAAAAGGAAACTATAAAGTCTAATCGAGTGGATACTTCCCTATACATTGAAAGAGGAGAGAGTGAAGAAGTTGATACATATTGTTTGCTTTTGGAAGAAACAGAATTGCAGATTAATACAGATAATGGTGTGATGATTAGTCTCACATAATTTTTTGTTAAATAAATGAGTGGCAAAGTACCAACTGGGGTATATGTTAATCAAATCAATCTTCATAAACTATCATCTTGTGTTCAAAATCAAAAGCCTTGTACGATTAACGTTAATACAATTCAGAGAAAAGGAGCAGTAAGAATTGATGTTTTTCTCACAAGAGAACAGGTTAAAATCTTGAATGACACTGGCTCACTTAAAATTAAAATGACAAAACCAATGTTGAAAAAATATTCAATAAGAGAGACGAGTGGAGGATTTCTCCCATTTCTAATTCCTTTATTTGCTGGTTTAAGTGCGGTTGGAGCATTGACGGGTGGTATTTCAACAGCGGTGAAAACTGCCAATGAAAGGAAGGCTCAACTCCAGGCTCAAAAAGAATTGGAAAGACATAACAAAGAGTTGGAGAAACAAATTAGTGGAAGTGGTGTAATTGTCGATTTTGCTGAAAAACTTGAAGGTCTGCCTGATAAAGCGAGATTGCTAGTTGGAGATATGCTTTCTTCTATAGCACAAGCAGGTGTAAAATTAACGAAAAGAGGTAATGGATTATATCTTTCTAATAAATAAATGAGCATTGATGAGTGGTTGAAAGAATTTGGAAAGAATACAACATCAAATTTACAACTTGTCAAATATTGTAAGAAATTAAAAATTCATAATGTGGTTATTTGTATGAGAGATGAATTAACAAATGTGCCGAAACATACAAAGAATATTATTATGAACTTAGAAGATAATAATGGGAACGGTTCTCATTGGGTTTGTATTTTTAATAGTCAAGAAAAATATTATTTTGATAGTTTTGGTCTTCCACCACCTGTTGAAGTCATAAAATTCTTACAGAATGGTGTTTATCAAACATTTCAAGTCCAAGAATTAAATTCCAAGTGTTGTGGCCAATTATGCCTATATGTGTTATTTCAACTCAACAAAAATAAAAAAATTTATGATATTATTTTTAATCTAATATAAATGACTTATGTTGGTAAAGATGGTTCTATCTTTGGTGTATCTCAAGAACTGGATATTGATTTATCAAATTATTACACAAAGGCACAGGCTGAACGACATAAATATAATATAACCAAAAATATTAACATGAAAAATGCTTATAAATTAAAAAATTATCCAAGCCCGACTGACGCGAATGACTTGGTGAGATTAAGCGATTTATCACAATATATATCCTTAAATAAAACAGCCGTGTATTCCAAAGATACAGAAGTGTTGATATTATCTCCAGGTCATACAGAATTCACAGTTCGAATTAAAATAAATTTTTATAAAGAAGGGCGTATCGTTTGTATGAGAATAGAACAATGGGGGTATGATATGAATGATTTAGGGTATAATTGGTCATTTAAAATTAACCTCGAAGACCTGGAACAATTAAATCAGTCTCGTAAGGAAGAATATTATCCACTTGGTATCGAGAATGAGTTTTGTGGGGCTACGATTAGTAAACAACAAATAAAAGAATTTAATAAGGGTAAATATAATAATGGTTTTGCCCTTGTTTATCTCATGAAAACAGAAAAAACAGGATTATATATAATAAGTAAGGAAATACAAAATGATTTAACTATGGGAAGATGGGGAGGTGTTTCGTGCCATAATATTGTTCTAACATATATTTCTAATACATAAATGACAGCAAGAAGGCTTCAAGAAAATTATCATTTCTGTGTCCAAGCATACCTTCAAGAAAAGGGTATTCGGTATTTTAATAAATATGTTCTACAACATAAGAATGAGGTATTTTCAATAAAAGATTGGCATTATGCTGATGTTGATAAACCGACAACTTTAGATTTAATTAGAATGTTAAATAATGAAAAAATTATAAAGTTAAGAAAAGGTAAGGCTCTTTTAGAAATTCAAAAGAAATTTTATTGGTTTCCTGTTGTAAAAAAAATTATTTTGGATACAGGAATAACAAGAAATCCTGATGAATATATGTATAATATTCTATGGGGTGTAAGCGATTCAAGGATAGTAAGGGATGAGGAAGGAGTTGAAGAAGAGAGGGAAGAGGAGGAAAAGGAGAAGAGAGAGAAGAGAGAGAAGGAGGAGAGGGAGAAGAGAGAGAGGGAGGAAAGAGAGAAGAGAGAGAGGGAGGAGAGAGAGAAGAGAGAGAGGGAGGAGAGGGAGAAGAAAGAGAAGGAGAGGGAGGAGAGGGAGAAGAAAGAGAAGGAGGAAAAAGAGAAGAGAGAGAAGGAGGAGAGGGAGGAAAGAGCGAGACAAAATAAATATCAAAATATGGAAACCAGTGAGATTAAAAAAAGATTAAGGGTATTACAGAAAATAACTCAACCCACCGAGGAGGAAAAGAAAGAATTGACAAGTCTATTTGCAATACTTTCGACAAGACTATTAGCATCGACAAGATATGGATTTTAATTCAAGTTTTTCATTTTTTTTTTTTTCTTAAATAAATGGAGGAGAGAGTGAAGGCATTTCTAAGGATTCTTTATGTTTTAAAAATTAAGATTCAAATGTGCATGTTGGAAACTAAAAAGGTTTTTGCACTCTGCAGGAATTTTTCTCATAAATAAATGAGTTATTGTCTCAAATGTAAAAAGAAAACTAATACTAAAAATATTTCATATATTAAAAGTAAAAATAACAGGGTTATACAAAAAGGTATATGTTCGGTGTGTGGTTCAAAAAAATCAATTTATCTCCCAACACAAACTAGGAGGAGATATCCAAAAGTTTTTATCAGGAAGTAAATTTACAACTACTGGAATACCAGGGGAATTACATCTTCCAGGGTATTCTTTCTGTGGCCCAGGCACAAACTTGGATAAAAGATTAGATGAGGCAGACAATCCTAAATCCTGGAGTAAGCCTATCAATAGAGTTGATGAAGTGTGCATGAGACACGATATTGATTATGGGAATACCACAACGTTGCAAGAAAAGCATGAAGCCGATAGAGAAATGTTGTATAATTTGTCTCTGATACAAAATCCAACCTTGAGAGAAAAAGTTGATCGGTTCATTGTGAAGAAGATGATCAGTGCTAAATTGAAACTTGGACTTGGAAATTCAAAAACTTATAGGCTCTAATGATGCCATTAAGACTGAAGAGCAATTAGCTGATGAATTACATAAACCAATATTCACAAAGTTTCAGAGAAGGAAAGTTTATTCCAAGGAAGTAGATTATATCTGGTCTGCTGATTTGATTGAACTCAATAATGATAAGGGGTACAAGTATGCTTTAACCGTTATTGATTTGAGGAGTAGATATGTGTGGGTTGTCCCTTTAAAAAACAAAACAGGTAATACTCTTATGTTAGCTTTTCAACAGATATTTAATAAAAGTAAGAGAAAACCTAAAAAATTGTGGACTGATGAGGGTAGAGAGTTTTATAACAAGACATTTATGAATTTTCTAAAAAATAACAGTATTACATTATACAGTACCTTTAATGAAGGGAAGGCAGTTGTTGTTGAACGTTTTAATCGTACCTTAAAAGAGAGACTATATAAAAAATTCACACAACTCGGTTCACAACAATGGTCATCTTTTATTCAGGATATTGTGGATAAGTATAATGACACGATTCACACGGCAACAAATATGAAACCATCAGAAACATTTACAAAATTAAAATATGAAAAAGAGATTAATGTCAGAAAACCTAAGTTCAAAGTTGGTGATATCGTAAGAATATATCGGTGGAAATCTCATTTTGAAAAAGGTTATACGAAAAGATGGACCAACGAGCTTTTTAAAATTGTTGATGTAATAGATACGGTTCCTTGGACTTATAAGATATATGATTTGGAAGGGGAAGAGATTTTAGGTTCATTTTATTCACAGGAATTACAAAATACAAAGATAAATTGAAATTTTTTGACTCCGCCCCTTTTTGGCTCCACCCACACAAGCCCCCGCCCACACAAGCCCCGCCCACACAAACCCCACACAAACCCCACCACACACCCCCCCACAAGCTCCAATAAATTGAAATTTTTGACTCCGCCCCTATTTGACTCCGCCCACACACGCCCCTGCCACCGAAGCCCTGCCCACACAAACCCCACACAAACCCCACACAAGCTCCACACAACCTCCACACAAAAACTCCACACAAGCTCCACACACACAAACCCCACACAAGCTCCACCCATATTCATCATATTCACATAATTAGTGATTAGTTAATTAGTTCCCCACACACACAACATGTTTATTTAATTAAAAAATTATCCACCCATCCACACAAGCTCCACTCATCCACCCATCCCCCCATCTCTCCACCCATCCATTTATCCACATAAGCCTCATCCACATTCACCCCTCCCACACAAGCTCCACCCACATAAACCCCTGCCCATATAAACCCTGCCCACATAAACCCCTCCCACATAAGCCCTGCCTACACAAGCTCCACACAAAAACTCCACACACATAAACCCCTGCCCACACAAGCTCCACCCACATAAACCCCTGCCCACACAAGCCCCACCCACACAAGCCCCACCCACACACACACACCCCGCCCACACAAGCCCCTCCCACACACACCCCACCCACACAAGCCCCCACCGAAGCCCCGCCCACACAAGCCCCGCCCACACAAGCCCCACCCCCCTCATCCCCCCTGTGCGCCCCCACCTTTGACCCACCACCTCCCTCATCCCACCCCCACCCCTCCCCACACACACACATGGGGAGGGGAGGGATGGGATGAGGGGGTGATGGGTCATTGGGGAGCGCACCTACCCCCTCCCCCCAACCCCCCACCTCCCCCCAACCCCCCCCTTTACATCTCTTTTATTCTTTTCTTGTAATTCAGAATCAAGTAATTGTAAACAAAACAAATATAATTTATTAATATTGAAAATATTAAATATTCATTTGCGAGAATGTACAATCTTTCCCAGCAATCTTCTTCAGATGCCTTGTGATTTCGAAACTCAGACACCATATTCTGTTTTGAAACAAAAAGTGGATAATAATTAGGTTCTATAAAGATAATTACATGGTAATATGAATAAGCCTCGTTGACCACTGAATTAACACACCAGGAGCCTGTCATCCTTTCAAGGTCAATAAAATGAATTCCAGTGTACTGACAAAACCACGTCCAAACTAATGATGCAACCAACATAAGGCGACATTCTAAAGAGAGAGTGATATTAATAATAATTCAGAAATATTTACCTCCAGAAAATCATGTGTTGTACGAGTGATATTAATAATAATTCAGAAATATTTACCTCCAGAAAATCATGTGTTGTACAAGATTGCTTCAACAGCTGATGTTGTGCGATAGTGCTGAAAAAAAAAAAAAATAAGTCAAGGGTATAGATGAAGAGACAGACAGGGAAAGCAACACACACACACACACACGCACACACACACACATACACACACACATAGACACACACACACGTGCCTCACCATTGGTTTAATTCATTCGAGATCAGAGACCAGTCATTATAAATCATTGGCCTCTTCAATAAGAGCAGAGAGAGGTAGGTAGAAAGACAGACAGAGAGAGAGGCACACACACGTGTCTCACCATTGGTTTAATTCCTTCGAGATGAGAGGACGTGATAAGACTTCATGCCACTCATTGAAAATGTCTTTCAATTCTCTTCTAAAATCATTGATCTCTTCAATAAGAGTATTAATTTCATGAACCACGTCGTGATATGTGAACTCAATTTCTTCCAATGCCCTGTCAGGGAAAAAATATATATATATATATCAGAATTATCATGATTTAATTAATAATCATTTGCTTCATCGTTCAAAGAGAAAAGCATACACAAACTTACCAACTCTGTAGTGGGCTGTTGGCTTCATCGGAAGAAATATCGTCCATGCCTCAGTTGTAAAAATGAAAATCCCGTCTGGCAGAAACTTTGTCTGGCGAACCGCTTATAAAGCAACGATGAGGAGATTGCTTAATCATTGGGTGTGGGCACAGGAAATGACAAGCTTCTCTTAATGATCTCATCTGGCCACCGCCCGAGTTGCAAATCGGTTTTGGACATAAACCACGCCATAAAAGTTTTGATTCAAATGTTTTCAGTTCGTGTTCTGAGATAAAATATAAACACGAGACCTTGTCTCACAGAATAGTTCCTATTTTTTCACAGCATGACAGTCCAAAACCACTTCCTCATTCACACAGCACGGCCGTGTCAAAAACACTTCCTCATTTTCACGGCATGAACTGAAAACATTTGAAACAAAACTTTTTTTCTGGCATGGTTTATGTACAAAAATGATTTGCAACTCGGGCGGTGGCCAGATGAGATCATTAAGAGAAGTTTATCATTTCGTAATGGCACAAAAGGGGTATCTTAAAAAATATAAAGATTCAAATGTTTTGTTTTTCAATATTTTAGATGGGGATTATTGTGCAAAGAAAATTAAACTATTGAAGGAATTTGAGAATGAACAAATGTTTATAGGTTCAATGAGTGAGCTAAACAATATGCATTGGTTATTTGATAAAGAGTGTCCCGGGGCTTAGACGTTTCAGATATTTCTTTCGAATCACCTTTAACAAATCTTTATCTTGTTGTATGGGCTATTTGAATAGAGAGCCCCTAGGTTAAAAGGGGAAATAAAAAAATTACCGTTTTTACAGCCATTTTTCCCTGCTGTGCAGGGGTTTGGCTTTTTCTTGAGGCAATGTTTTATGGCCGGATGCCCTTCCTGACACCAACCCTGGTCGCCTCTTACGACACACAGGGATATGGTACACCTATTCTAACCGGGGCATACACCGGGACCAGTACACTGGCACTCATTTCGCCGACCTCGGAAGGATGGCAGGCTGAGTCAACCCCCTGGTGTTAATTCAGCAGCCAACGGGATTTGAACTCAGGACCCTGGGATCCCAAGCCGCCACCCTAACCACTAAGCCAACACCAGGCTCCAGGTTAAAAGGGGAGACAAATAAATATACCTTGGGCTAAAAAGGGGATTTTTTTTTTAGGGGAAAAAAAAGAAAAATTTCATGGCTGAAAATCCCCCATTCATTTACATGGGGAAAAGTGAGCCAGAACCAGTATTCTTTCCCCGCCCCACCCCCCCCTCATCCCCCCTGTGCGCCCCCACCTTTGACCCACCACCTCCCTCATCCCACCCCCACCCTTCCCCACACACACACATGGGGAGGGGAGGGATGGGATGAGGGGGTGATGGGTCATTGGTAACTTTTCTGGTACTTCCTGCTTTAAACCGAAAAAGGCAAAAGTATCATTCAGCCATGATTAGATGATCTGTACAAGTCCTGAAAATCAAGATCGAGCAAACTTTTGCCCTCGTGCTCTATTGGTAATTGCTGGACACCTTGAGTTTGCCTTCAGAGTATTGAATTAAACAAACTTTATCCCTGACTCAACACATGTCAATAAGCCTTTAGGTTATGCGCAAATGAACTATGCATAACAATGTATAAATGGAATTATTCTGTCACACTGTAGTTAAGCAGCAAATGGCCTGTTTACACTTGTGCACGTCTAAGATTCCTTGGGACCCTGCATATAGTATAGGACTTTTTCCTGTTGCAGTTTGCTTCCCAGGAGCCATATTCGGCAGTCGTTTCTGCTTGTTTAGTATTTTTCATCAGGTTCAGTAAAAAAGATCTCAAAACGTGTCCCACATAACACTCAGGAGGGATAGGAAAAAACGGCCAGACGTCACGACCCACTCTTGAGTGCAGACCAATAACTCATTCCTCACAATTGAGTTCAACATGGCAAATGTTACAATGCCAAAACCCCAGAGCTTCCCGAGGAAATCATATTTTCAGGATTTAGAAAATTGGAATTTGGCCACAGTATCGGCAAACAGCAACGCTACTCTTTTGAATGGGATTGTGGAACCATCAACATCTACCAGTGAATGCCAGACTAACCTATATGTGGATGACAGCAGCAGGCCCTATGCATTCATGTTGAGACTTGTGGATGTCACAGCATGTAGGAGATACTGCTATGAAGAAGGGATGTCAGCCCATATGGGAGAGCAGCACTCCATATAACTGCAGATGAAGGTTCTGCATGCCATCAGAAGTTGTTTTTTTTTGCAAGGAAGGACTTGGTGGATGCCCAGTCTAAATAAAACTGGCTTTGAAGGCAGGCTTTGATTATATGGTCTTCACATGAGAGGTCTTGACTGATGTGTGAGACCCAGAAGTTCAAGTGACTGAACCTCTTACAGTGATTGATCATGAAAAAATAAAACATATGTGCTTGCTTAGGCAATCCTACTGGAAAATGTGAGATTTTCCTGGAATGAATGGCATGTTCCTTTGTGAAACTAGCATATTGTCTTTCCAGATCGGCAGAGAGGGAATCTGCTGTCACCCTGACGGTGAGGTGAAGTATCGTAAGGCATAGTGTGGAATCCTTCATTTTTTTCTGTGAGGCACCGAGCTGTATGTTGGATCATTTCTTGGGTTTGGCTGTGCCATTGATGCAGTCCCCACTATTGGTTAAGGCAGGAATTTGGAATTTGGCCAGAATACTGGCAAAAAAAAATCACTTGCTCTTTTTCAAATGACATTGTGGCATCTTTAAGGTCCATAATCAGCCTGTGCTAGCAGATGAGTCCTCTGGCTTAACGTCCTTCCGATGGAAGGCGCACACATTGATACATTGACTTGCATATGAAACACCAGGGTGACAGTCTACAGCTGGGTTAAAACGAGATTCAAAGCCAGCACAAAGGTGAATGCACATATCTCTCAGCTATCCTGCCATACCATAATGTGGAATCCTTAGTGAAGAGTGTTTAGCACTAGCTAGATACTTTCTTCTATTAACTGTAGATGTTTGACAAGTGAGGTGGGGTAGTTGCAGCTCATTTTCATAGGTAATGGGAAAAAAGTCTTTCTTTGGTCATACAACCTACCAATCAAGGTGTCTTGTGTCCTTTTGGTGCACATTTTGCCTGCCTGGATGTAGCTGCATATATTTAGGTCATTTGTCAAAGTTCATAGTCATGAGTTTGCACGATTATTAACTTGTCAAGAGATTAGGATTACCAGAATCTCGAGACAACTTTCTGATGCAGTCTACCATAGCTCTTTCTCCCTGGGGCCATTCGACTGGCTGCTTGTTTTAGTGTAGCAATAAAACGGTTCATTTCCAGTTTTATCAGGGTAGAGATGAGTCATTACTACGAGTGTCAATTTTTTTTTTTTTAAGGAATGCCTACATTACGACAATGCAGGTGACTGATTATCGTATGCTCTAATGCATTCAGCTGCCAGTGAAGAAAGCAAAGAAAGTTTTCCCCTCTAGATATGTTTCAAGGTATAAATTAAAACCTGGCCTTCAATTGTACAAGATTCCATGTTACTTTTGATTACTTTCTCCACCGATTGTATGTCGATTTACCAATACGTGTACAGCAGATTCTTCAATCTCATTGTTGTTCAAATATGAACTATTTTTGATAGTTATTTTTGTCCCCCACCCCTTTTTTGGTGTGTTCCCCACCCCTCCGACAAGGTCGGAGACTGGGATATTAAATTGAGCTCCGACCGGCCAACCGATCATCCATCCATGTACTTTTGTGTACGCAGTATTTCAAAAACCGTTGAACATTTTGCTTTCATATTGCAGATATCTATTCCTCATGACATAATTGCAACCTGAATAGGTCATGGCTGTGATTGGCTGAATTATGTTGCCATGGAAACCATCTCGGTAATGGCTTGTGTACGGGATATTTCAAGATTTAACTTTCATATCACACAGATCTATTCCTCATACCACCCAAATGGTGGGGACCGAGAGTATCAGCTCCTTGTTATTTTTTTTTTATTATTCCTCCAAACATTGCTGCAAATTTTTATAATTCCATGGTAACAACCAGAAAGCCCTGCCTTATAGTCTTAGTAGTCTGTTTGTTTGCTCTTGCTCCATGACAGAGCTAAGCCCTCTTGCTTGTGATACTTTGAGGCCACTGTGTTGGTCCTATCACATTAGAAAATTTCCTTGTGGCCATGCTCGCTTGCCGAAAACTGCACTTGCTTTCTCTAGAAATTGCCCTATTAGGTGATGTCAAAATGGTAATGTAGATGCCCATTGGTCTCCATGGTCGTCTACTCAAAGGAAGCGTTCACCTCTCGGTTTACCTGGTTAACAGTGGGCACACAGTCCACATCCATTTTCCTGTGTCTTGTTTCTCCACGTTAAGCATTGATACACAATTTTTTTTAAAACTAAACCAAATAGAGTGAAGTCGATGGTGTGCCATTGCAAATCCCCACACTTCCCACGTAAAGCAAAGTTGAAAGAAGGCAAAAGGTTCCACAAGGAATGACATCAAATTTTGAGTTAAAATATTGTGGCATTCACAGGACTTGAACAAATCCCGCCAACGTAAGATGAGCCAAAACGATGGAGGCGGTTTATTTTTATAACCAAAGGGTGGTGGTTTTGAGCGCTCTATAGCAAACGGGACGAGAAAGGTGGCACGTGGCACTTTACTGAGTAAATAGCGTTTATTTATTTACCAACAAGAGCGATAAAAAGGCTCAGCAAGAGGAGGGATCCGTAGGCGATTCGACGAAGGGTGGTGTTGATTCGGGCGTGAGGGAAAGCACAAACAATTTCAATGTATATACAACAAAATGTAAAGAATCAAATAAAATCTGTACACGAAATTCAAACCCTCTGAGGCGCCAGGTACACACATGCACACACTCACAAAAAAACGTGACTAGTTCGTCAGGCTTGCCCGTGGTGGTGTTCTTGATTCGTGGACCTCCTGTGGTGTGGACCCAAACTGCTCACAGCCGCCAGGGAACCCAGTTCATGCGCCAAGAGCGAGCAGGAGAGAGAGGCAGGTCTGCCCACCATCTGGTCCCATACCCAGAGCCAGCAGAACACGAGAGCAAAACGAAGAGAGGCACGAGGCAAGAGCAAAAAGGGCCTGAGCAAACCCCGCCAGCTGCTTTATATCTTTTTCTCTCCCATTCAGATCGTTTCATGCTCACGAGTCTCTGGTCCTCCCAACGGAGCACCTCATTGGTCCTCCGTCTGCGGTCCTCCGCCAATGGTCATCAGGGGGCGGAGCCGTCCGTAGATATCCTTTCTCTCAATGTTCCAATCAGGCCACCCCATGCTCCAGGGTCTCTAACTCCCAACGGAGTGCCTCATTAGTCCTCCGCCAATGGTCATCAGGGGGCGGAACCATCCGCAGATATATCTTCTCCCTTTCTCTCAGTCCTCCAATCAGGCTGCCGCATGCTCCAGGGTCTTCGTAACTCCCAACGGAGCGCCTCATTAGTCCTCCGTCTGCTGTCCTCCACCAATGGTCATCAGGGGGCAGAGCCATCCGCAGCACCGTTCTTTCATGTCACGGCAAGCCTGTGGTAAATACTAAAAGGGAATACGCATCAACACTTACCCTAACCCATCTCCCTATCTAATTACGTGACAATTATCATTTCCCCCTTAAAGAAATGGACATTTACTCGATAATCTATCACCACTAAATCCCTACTTGATTACATTGAAATCCTGGTTTAAATCGAACAGCATGGCATACCAAATTAAACATCCTAATTACCCTTTGAATGCATAATCCCCCCCCAGACATTACAATATTTTCTCAGTTTTGACCCCTGTGACTGCAAGTCCTCACCCCCTGGAGCATGAACCAGGGGTCAAATGCAAAAAACCGTTATATATTTCATGCGTCTCCCAATGTTGATTGCATCTATAAAGTTTCATTTAAAAATGTGCCCGTAATTACATTTTTTGGGATTTGACCTTTTGACCCCACCCCAGGGAAGAAGGGCCAAAATTTCACTGCTCTTGCATCTTCGTGCCATGTGGTGATCATACCTACAAAGTTTGGTGAATTTATGCCAAACCGTTTAGGAGGAGATAGTGTGACAGACAGACGGAGCTGATTACAATATCCTCCCGGTTTTTTTTTTTGTTTTTGTTTCAAAAAGCATGGGGATAACGATAGTTTTTTGTTTGTGTGCATGTGCACAACAGTATGCAATTTCTGATGATGTTTTGTTGTTACACTATCTGACATACCACTCTCTCCTTTACCAGGTGAATCACCCGTCATTGTGCAGCCTTCATCTGCCAGTGAGACAACACAGTTGAATGCAGAGATGAAACCCCGCTATACAGGAGAAACCTTGAACTGAGTTTTGCAACAAGACTACCCAGAACGGGATAGCAGAGTTATTGTATTGAATCGTACTTGTGTGCACACTGCGAATGCCTCTGGGCTTCAGACTTCCCTTATCGTTGATGATTTTCCACTGCAAGCATTTTGTATGGAAAAGAGAACGCGTTTTAGAGTGTTTCTGATGTGCTTTAAGGTTGTTGTCCCCCCCCCCCCCAATTTCCTTCATGTTTCCGACTTTATTATAAGACCTGTTCATCAATTGGAGTTTTGTGTTGCATTTTGTCGTTTGATCATTGCTTGTGTTGCATTTCTTCGTTTGAGCACTGGTTGAGGTTATCTTGGGAGAATTACTTTGGTCGTGAAAACTGCAGAATTGACCTAGCACTTGTAAAGTGATCCCAGCTCAGGTTAAATTCTGTTTGTTTGTTTTTTGTTTTTTGCCTTTAACAAATTCTACCTGGGGACATCTTATTTTTCAAACTTTAGCTGTTATTGTGGCATTCTGCTATTTTGAATGCATCATCTATTTAATGCTGCTCTTTTGAATGCGTTGTTAAAAAAAAAAAACGCTCTGGTACCTTCGGCAACTAGTTGATCCCACCCCACTCTTTCCTTGAGTAGTAACACCTGTTGAATATGTTTGCATTCTCGCTTATTAAAGGGCCCAGCTGAAATTTATTTTCACACGTTAATCTCGATTTGAAATAAAAAACAATGTTGTGCATGCATGTTTGATGTTGTTTTTGTACCGCTCCACTTTTAAATAACGCTTTGTCATTTTGCGTGTCCACGTGATCTGAAAAGCAAAATTGATGTAAACAATGGGAAAGGTTAGAAGGAAGTGTGCATGAATTTTATTTTATTACCCATCACTCCGTTTTTTAAGAGCACAATTTGAATTTATTGGCTCACCAGTTGGGTTTTTTTTTTTTTGAGAATGCTAAATTGAGTCCCAAATTATTTTGTAAAGTTTTGAGATTCAAGTGATGATTCATGGTTCAGGGACAATGATATATTGTGAATTTTGCTTCTTCTTGTAATCAGAATCTCTTCTTTTTTTTTCATTTGTCGGTGTCGTTACAGTTGCGGCATGTCAAGTTTTGCATGTCAACCCAAGTTTGCGTAAAATAGTTTATAAATACTCACGGTTTACAGAATGGGCTGCAAAGTAACTTAAAAGTTCAAATACCTATCCCTTGAATGAAAGTAGCTTTTAAAAAAATATAAATGCAAACATAGTTATAGAACAGGTTGATCACTCGTTTACTCACATTGGAATGGTTGGTCAATGCAAAAATGACACAAATTTTAAAAAGAATACAAGTTACGTGTATGCATGTGTTGCATTGTTTTGGATTTGTGCTTTTTCTATGCTGATACTAGAGTCCCTCTGCACAGTGCTGTTCGGCATCGTTGTCTCACGGAAGGGATAAATTATGGAGCGTTCTCAAAAGATGAACCGGTACGTACATTGTATTGATTTGGGTGTTTGTCGCCTTGCTTTCCTCAAACGTTTTTTGCATGCCATGGGTTTCTCATTGTGTCTAATGCAACGTGAGCATTGCAGAAAAAGTGGGTCGTTTCTTGTTCGTTCAAATCAACATTTCAGATTGTAGCAGTAAGAAGTACATTATTTCCTAAATGTACCATCATTTCATCATTTCCTTGTTCAGATTTGATTTGTCGGAGCAGTTTTGGTCGCACAACGATGATGTTGTCGTGCGTGTGTGTGTGATTAGTCTTGAATGGTGATGTTATCTGCGGCCTGGTTATTTTATCTCTCGAAGCAAAGGGTGATCTACATGTTATTTCCCACATTAATATTTTTTATTTCCTGCATTAAATATTTCCGGAAAATGTCAGCCAAATTTCACGATCAATAATCGCTTCATACAAAATGCAGTGGAAAATGAAACTAGATTGAATTCCGTTTTATTTTTTTATTTTTTTCAATGAAAATAGGAATTGTATTTGAAACCATGTTGATGAACACAGCGTTCTTACAATTTACTTTTCCTTTCTGTCTGCATGCTGTTGCTTGACAAATGAATGTCTTTGATGATATCTTTGGCTAACATGTTTCTTTCATATTCTTCATTCTTTCTTAATTGTATCATCAACTAAAAGACCAAATACAGCATTGGAGCGATCAGGAGGAACCCAAATAGGTAAAGGTGGAGTCGTCAGGAGGAACCTGAGTAGGATTCAGGTTTCAGATGTGACTCCACCCTCAAACCGATCCTGGCGCAGCCAAGTGGGTTACACAAACTATTTGCAAGAGTTCACCTTTCCATAGAAAAGGAAAGAAATAAAAATGCAAAACAAACAAACATATAAACGTCAATGTTTTAAGTGCCCCCCATAAATTCAACCTTTTGAAAGAAGTATATGTTGCATTGGTTCTTTAGGATTGCAATGACTCTCTGTGCAATATTGAACTGTTCGGTAAAGCTCGTGCACTGGTGCATTTGACATGGATATTCTGTATTCCTTTTCCTCATTTGTGAATATATCCTTGAATAAAATGCCTACATTCCGTGGTTTATATGGCTTTTTGCTTTTCTTTTTTTTTTTTTGTTTATAGGTGTGGATATGATACTAAGCAAGTCACCGGGAAAGGTTTATGACAACACCGGTCCTACATTGTAGTTTCCTATTGAAAAAGGCTTTAATTGTGTTAAAATAAAAGCTGGTATATCCATATTGTTTATACTAAAAGCATCTACAACCCAGTGTATTTAATCCCATTTAAGAACGTTTTAAATGAACCAAGCTTGACTTGCTTTCCTCATTACATTACGCAGTGATAAACCCATGTGATCGGTTGACAGGTAACGTTTAACATCAATGAGTGCTGTCTTTCGCTGCTTGCATTTAGTGTAGAATATAACATCTATGTGCACCCAGATATTGCTGCGAGCTGGGCACGTGATTATGGTTCCAAGGTCCAATTTATTTTGGGGGGAAAAGGTGTGCCACAGTCACAACGACCCAATTTTTACAATCCAACCGCAAGAACAGTTAAGAGGACTAGCCCTTGCAATATCAATCGTTAAATTACCCCTATGAAATGGGCAGTCTTCTACCATGGAAGTGGAGTGAACAAAGATATACAATCATGAATCGAATAAATAACTGCAGAGGCTTCGGATTACTGACAGTACAGAAGACATGAGCAATGTGAAAAGGGAATTGAATTTAGAAGCTCTGTTCTTTCTTTAGCTCTTGGCCACAATAAGCAGGGTTGACAGGATGGCCTAGAGGTATGCACACTCACCTCTAAGTTGTCTAGCCTGGGTTTGAATCTCGACCCAACTATAAACTTTCCTCCCGGTGTTTCACAGGCAGGGTGATTCATCAATGTGTGTGCTGTCCCTTGGATGGATGTTAAATTGGATGTCCCATCTGCTGGCATTCGTTGGTGGATGTAAAGATCCACAATGTCCTTCGTGAAGAGGATGCGAGCCATCGCCGGCATCTTGAAGAAATTTGAAATTGCCGCCCGAACCTAAAGAGATCACTACATCAGTGGCAGTAGTGTCAAAAGGGAGGGTTTGATGCAGTAACGTGTCCCATTTCTCAAAGTCGCAATATTCGCTCGCTTTCGCTCACTCGTATTTCTCTTTTTCAAACTGGAACACATTACTGCGTCAACCACCTCCATTTTGGCACTACTCCCCTGCTGGGGCTGGGCTTCGCCTTCCTTTCATATGATGACTTCTTTAATCAAATAGAGATCCTATAAATATTTGTGTTTTATTTTCAGGAATAACTTAATTTATTCATCGATTTTTAAAAAAAGGTGGCGGTAACCCGTTGAAACCCCCAACCCCATTTTTTATTTATACTTGTACTTTAAATCCATAAGGTAATGTATTTATTCCATCATATATATATATATATTTATATATATATATATATATATATATATATATATATATATTTATATATATATATATATATATATATTATCATCGAATGCTGTTAGAGCTTTCTTACTAACAGTCTCTGAAAATATTTAGTGTATCTAATTTTGAATAAACATCTCTATAAACATCCTTTCTCTTCCATATACATTCAAGGTAATGTTGAAAGTTCATAATCTCTTCTAAAGGTCTAAAGAAGAGTGTATTAAGTTTCTTTTCACATTTAAATTCATTTAACCCTCTAGTTATGTATTTATAAGCATATGCCTTTGATCTAACACCTACAGATTCACTAAGTGTCTTTTCACCTAATTCATCTTTAAATATACCAATAACCTTTTTATTCGTATTCGAAAAGAGCAGGTTATTGGGATCATAAATATCTTCGTCTTCTTTCATATCCTTCTAAGCATCATCTGTAGTTATCTTCAGTATGAAGCTATCCATATCCATAAATAGCAATACAATATTCTCACCATATCTTTTCTTTCGATTATTATAAAAGTAATCATACATTAAATACTTTGAAATATCTTAAACAGATGTTCCCAATAAATAGGTTTATCCATCTTTATACTCTCATTATTCAAATGAACAGCACAAAAATTATCTGTAAACATTTCTACTCTTTTAAAGCTTGGTTTATTTATCAACTTTGCCACCTGCTTCCAAGTTGTTGCAGGTATTAGATTTTGTCTATTTCTTATATTTTCCATTGTTTTACCAAATACAGAATTATTCATCAACTTGTAAAAGTCCTTCTCAAAATAATGATTAGCCTTTGTTCTCATCCTCATATTATAATCAATACATTTACCTAACTAATGACTTTGACTGAACTTTTGTGCCCTATGTACCTTTTTAACTTGTAGTCCTGCTTCTATAAATTTTTAGATTTCTTTGATGTAAAACATACTTTTCTTTATCAAACAATGTTATGAGTAATTTAGTTGTTGGAATATATTTAAACTCATTTGAAGAACAAAAGAAATGTTGTTGATAACCACCGAATAGCTCTTGATTAGAGATCTCTTTTCAGCTCCATAAGGAAGGTCTTTGTGTGTTATTACGTTTTCTTGGATAGTTTAAATCTATTTCAAAATAACACCCATAATTCTGTTTATCTAAATCTTCTTGACTTGTGGAGATTAAACCATCAAAGATAGATTTGTACTCTTATTCTTTCACCCATTTAAAATTACCATCGGGTTGAGATTCAGACATTGCCCAGCCATGCAAGTTATTAGCATCAAAGTACATTAAGTAAGATGTGGGCTTATCAGGTGAGACGTCTGGAAGATGTTTATTATTTTCCTCAACATATCTGTTCGAACAAACTTGTGAAATTCCTCCTCTTTTAGCCTTGTCAATCATCAAGAGCATATTGTCGCGGATTCGCGCCCGCCGGCGTGCGAACGGCCACGTAACTCGAATCGCGGCACGTCGCCCACCGGACGGACAATCCAGTTGTGACCCTCTCAGACTAACGCCGGGAACCAGTCACGGGTGGACCTTTCGGTCTCACCGCGATCGAGCCAATCGGCCCCCGCGTGGGATAGGGTTGCTCGCCAAATTCGACCTACCTAAGTACCCACACGGAGGGTAGACCGGGCGATCGCACCTCGCCGCAGGTCGACTTCGGACACGGGCCACTTAAGCGACCCGTTCCGTACTATCGGGATAACCGAGCGGTGTTATTCGTCGGCCTCGACGGTTCGATTAATTATCGGGCGTCTTAGCCCTCGACCAACCCTTTACGTGAAGCAAGATGGGGATTCAATGAAAGAAATGACGAAGCGAAGCGGGAAAACAGTTCAACAATAAGCACATTTATTTCGCGGCACACGGGAAGCACACATATACAATTCCACCAAAAGCACATGGAAAAGAAGAAGACAAAAAGCAAATGCGACAATGCAGATCTAATACCGACTACGCGAGCACACGGCAACACTTATACAATTTTACTTCACAGACGGCGCCGACAACACATTCCCAAAGCAAAAGAAAAGAGAACCACCCTCCAGGATGAGGGGGTAGGCGGGCCTGGGGCCGAGACCGTGTCGGGCCTACCCGTCTGATGATGAGACGCGGAGCGGCGGTGGTGCCTCAACTCCGCGGGCCTCGCGGACAGTGTCTGGTAGGGGGTGGGAAGGGGGCCCCCTTTTGTCGCACTATCTCAGCGCGGGGGGGGGAACAGGAGGGGGTTGCTGATGCTCGGGGAAAGGAGGATTTCACCAAAATCGCGGTCCCGCGACGAGCGTCTCCACCACGACCTCGGTCGCGCCGCCGGCCTTTCTCTCTCCTCAGTTCCCCGAATCCGACGCGAGCACCCCCTCGTTCGCCTTCGCCGCCTCTCCACAGCTCCGTCCTCTTCACTCCGACTCCGCGAACTCCCAACTGCACTCTTCCTCCTGCGAACTGAACTGCTTCTCAACTTCCACTGGACTCCCTCGACTGACGAACGCAGTCGTTTTTATAAGCCCCGTGGCTTCGCTCTCTCATCTTTGACCCTCTGCCTCCGACCTTTCACCTCGCTCCCCATTGGCCCGAGAAAAAGTGGGCGTGAATGCTTTTTGATCCATGAATTTGCATATAGCGACCGCCCTCCAACGCCCTGGAGGCGGGGCCAAATCGCCCCTCGCTCACCGATTGGACGGAACAAAAGTGGGCGTGAGTCGTTTTTGATCCGTTTTTCTGCGGAAAGTCCGCGATGCTTTTGAACACGCTGCACGGTGCGCACCTCACACGAGTCCAGCATCGGTGCCCACGAGTGGCGCGAGATGACGGTGATGCGATGTTGGTGAGTTGTGACGGTAAAGGTCGTGGCGGTTGTGGTGAAGCGGCGTTGTGGTTGGTGGTTGTTGTTGTGATGGCTGTTGAGACGTGGTTGGTGGTGGTAATAATGGCGGTTGGTCCAAAATAAAGATAGTAAAAGAAAAACGGCTATCCTGAAGAGTCGCAGCCAGCATGAATGACATTTATTCCCTCTAGACAACGGGTTTGGGCCTAACTACACATATACTTACCGAGATATCTCACCTAAGGGACCTGAATGGTGGTTTGCGAATTTGGTCAACCATAACACTACCCCCTCCCCTTTTTACAGACTCGTCCCGAGTCGTCAAATTTTCGTGTGCCAGCATGTGTAGTTTTCCCCTAGTACATTTTACCTACGGATCCCTGAGTGCGACATTCATGGTATTCGTGTCCCCAAAATAAATAACCTGAGGGCTGCGTAACTACCTAAACAAACTCGCTCACACGGACGACTTAAATAAAATTGCCGGCGCTAAGACAGACATGCCGGGGGCGCACTCATATTTACAGTACATCTTAACCTTAACTTACAAATTTTACACTAAACCATGGCCCAGGATCAATGAACTCTGCAAAAGAAAAGCAGTTAACAGGGAGCCAGGCTGCTCGCATGCAGTCTCTGGCTCAAAACAATGCAGGTGACAGGGAACGTGGCTGGCTGCTCACACGCAGTCCAAGGCCTTCCCTTTTGAACTGAACGCAGTGAACCACAACGGTGCATGGGCTGCACAACCGTTGTCTCCGTGCCAGCTCAAGTGGCACACGCAATGAACACAACGAATGGATGGATGAATGGTTTGAACTGAACGCAGTGAACCACAACGGTGCATGGGCTGCACAACGCAGTCTCCGTGCCAGCTCAAGTGGCACACGCAATGAACACAACGAATGGATGGATGAATGGTTTGAACTGAACGCAGTGAACCACAACGGTGCATGGGCTGCACAACGCAGTCTCCGTGCCAGCTCACGTGGCACACGCAATGAACACAACGAATGGATGGATGGACACAAACACGGTGCACGGGCCGCCACTGCAGGCCCGTGTTGTAGCTGCCAACAGGGCAGTTCTTGCAGCTTGCAAACTTGCCTTGCGGATCCTGGCGCACATGGAAATGAACAGGGGGGGGCAAAGCAAACATTGAACGGGGGCTGGTGAACAGGGGCAGTGGGCATGGCAAAGGCAGCAGGCGAACACAGCCCGCAGAAGAAGGCCGCTGCAGGCAAACACAGCCCGCAGAAGAAGGCCGCTGCAGGCAAACGCAGCCGGCAGATGAATTGGCCGGCACAGGCCTTGAAGAAAAACAGCCAGCAGATGAAGTGGCCGGCACAGGCCTTGAAGCAAAACACGGCCAGCCGATGAAGTTGGCCAGCCTTTGCCGTTCAGTGGAGGTTGGTGGAGGGAGTGCGGTGGTGCTGGCCACTTGGAAGGTGGGCTCGGACCTACCTACCTGTCTCCCTCCCAACCTATCGCCTTTGCCTGTCACTGTACATACCCACTCCCTTAATTTGTCAAACCCCAATTTAGCCCCAACTTATTTTTTTGTTGTTTTTATTTTTACTTCCCCACTATAAATCGTCCCCTAACCCCCTTTATCGTCCTTGTTTGGCTAACCTATCTTGTCACCGAGCCTACTCCCAACCCCTACGTTCCCTTCCCGGAGGGGAATAAGGGAGAGCTAACGTCCTGTGTCGAGGCCCAACGAAGCCTCAGAATGGCCTCCCCAGAGTTCAGCGATCTAACCCAAAGTGGGTCCGGCGGCCCACAACGAGAGCGAGGGGATGGATGGTGCGGAGGGGTACACTTCCTAATCTACCCTAACCATTTAACCTGTTAAACTACCCCGGGGCTTTCAACAAGCGCCTCTCGCTTAAACTATTGGTTCTATAAACCTCAGATTCCCGTCGCCTGTGTTGGTGTTCTCACAATTTCGGGCCTCGCCCCCCAATTTTCTCTCCGTGCCCTCACACAGTCTCATGGCTGGGACACGTGGCTCCCTTTGGCAGGCACGACCCTCTGCCGATTCTCCCGCTATGGCACCCCCGGGCACTACACTGCCTCCGAGCCTACCAGCTCCCTAACACCGGGGAGTGCCCCCCATGGCACCTCCCCTGAAATGCACACGTGGCAGGCTGGCTTCCCAGGCCCCTTTCCGAGGGTCACCCTTGCCCACAACACTGCCCACGCGGCTAATGGCGCCCCGGGCCCCCGCACCAAGCAGGCGCACCCGTGCCCACTACGCTATCCCGGCCCCCCATGGGCCCTTGGCCTACCACGGCCGACTAGCCTGGTGCCCGGGGTACCCACTCAGCGATACTCACCTTTCGCAGCCACGCTCCCAAGCCCGTCAACAGGGCTCCTGCACCCCTCCAAACGGGTTTCGAGCCTACATTCACACCAACAACAAAACGACCTCCATTTTGTAATTTAACTAACCCAGCTAACTCACTTTACTCTGACCCCGGGGTCCCTTGGGCGGGAGTCACTCCTCCCCCCAATCACTCATCGCACCATGCATTCCCCATTCGCTCCACTCACACAGACCCGCTGGCCTCACTCACTCAACAAGTACTCACCTCACAACTTTTCAACACACACACCGCTGAACTCTGCCATCCTTCTATCTGCATCCCCTAACTAACTCGTGCTCCCACGTCGTCCCTTAAACTACAGCACGTTCCATTTAACACTACGTAGCTAAACTACGTCCCCTCTACACATCCAAAGTCTGTCACTGTCTCCAAAGAAATCATTTTATTTCCCAACCTAAAGCTCACTAAATCCCCCTACCTCATCCATTCCACGGACTCCATGAGGACTTACCCCTGCCCCATGGAGTCGGGCTAGCTAAGCTAACCCTTCCCCCTAACTAGTTTCCATCCTGTGCCCCGGTAAGGGGGTCTTCCACCCCTTGCCCAGGAATCCTGTGCACCCGAAAGTGAGGCTTGCTTGCTTTTTTTTTTTTTCCATGCGCAGCACCTGCGCGGCAACTCGCGCCCTTTACACCTGCCCGTGACGTCATGCAGCTGCACGTGTTCCTCGTCCCTCCTTGGACGGCACCATCCGGCAGGGATACCCCCCCTGCCGGATCCCAACCCCACGTGCAGCCATGGCGTCACCGTGCGCAATAAAAAAAAAACACAAGCCCCACGTCTCGAGGGGTTCCCCACGCGAACACATGTGCTTTGCCCGTTAGAGCTTAACACACACGATCGCGTGGAGAACCCGTCCGGTCCAAATCCATTATCCTGCCTAAACTTTGTCCGTCCGCGGGATCGGCAAATCCACCGCGTGCGTTTCCGGACCGGGACTTCACTCTCGCAAGCGAGCACGTGGTGGTCTCGTGCGTTGCACAGCACGGACCTCGTGCTCACTGCTGGGTGAACCCGGCACGGTCCCCGAAACAACTACAGCCGCTACTCGGCTTTCTTTCATCACATGTCGCCGTCGTCGCCATTCAACACACGCACACCAGCGTGTTACGACGCTCACACTCCATTCCATCACATTCACACCGGGAGACGCGGCTGCGTGCTCCCGCATGCCAACCGACATCTCCCTCACATACCGCTCTCTCACACACACACGGTCTCCCTTGCACTCGGCCGTTCACTCACGCATGCTACCTCCCTCGCACACGTGGCTCCACGCACTCGCGGCCTTTCACTCACACAAACCACACCACTCACACACGGGGTCGCTTCCACACACGGGGACGCACTCACACCTTGCACCACACACACAGGGACAACCACACTGGGGATTCGTGTCCCCACAAGGGTCTCCGGGGCCTCTATACCCCCCAAGCTCTCCGTGCACCTGTCCACAGCACTCGTCCCCTCAACCTCGCAAAGCACGACCGAACTCACCTGGTCGTGACTCGCCTCAAGGGGGCATACTCCCTCCCCTCGTTCCTGGAGGAGGCCATCCAGGTGCTCGCACCGGGCCTCCACCCAGTCCACCAGCTCACCCCCGTTGTCCTCCACTACCTCCGTGTGTGTGTGTGCGTCACTTACCCCGTCTTCATCGTGCAGTCTCTCCTCTTTTTTTCTGTCTCCCGTGTCTCTGCCAACTCGGTCACCTCTTCACCCTTTACCTCCCTTGTCTCAACTATTATTATTTCCTTTGTCATGGCCTTGTGTCTCGTCTCGCACGTTTTGGTCTCCCCTTTTAATTTTTCCCTTTCGGTCACCGTTGCACCCCCTCCCAGTTCGTTCGCTTCTACACGTGGAGTCGCCATTTTGCTCTCCCTGGTCACGGCCTTCATGCCCGCCTGCAGGCATCGGCCCATGTTCTGCGTCTCACCCCGTAGCTCTTTCATTTCCTCCTTCATGTTTGCTTCCATTCCGTTTATTTGCTTGTTCATTTCGTTTTTCATTTCATTTGTATTTGTATCCATCTTTTCGTTCATGCCTTTCATTTCGTTTGTATTTGTATCCATCTTTTCGTTTATTTGTTGTGTATTCGCATCCATCCTCGCTGTCATTGCCGCCAGCATGGCGAATAGCTGGGCCATGTCGGGTGCGCTTGGGTGAGCCGATTCGGCAAGAATCGGGAGGTTTTGGTGGAGAGGGGGAGGGGAGGTGTCATACACCGCGGCCGCTGCCGCACCCATTTCGGCCTCTGGGTTCAGTTGGGCGAGTTCGTTTTCCTGTACAATCAACATTTCCTGCACGGGGATTTCATCCTGAGCCATGGATTCTACACATTCTACATCCATTTCTAATACCCCCGGCTCCCGCTCGCCTTGAGACGCCATCTTGCTTCTCGTAAAGGGTTAATTTGAATCGCTCGTAATTTGGAGGGAATCGGGGGTCGCTTCTCTTCAACCCTTCAATGAAAAAACACTTCTCTTCAATGAAAAAAACTTCAACCCGAAGACGAGCTGATTATCAAAACTTGGAACGCGCTTCCTGTCACATACCTCACACTGCAGCGTGTGAGTATTGCTGTATTGACCTTGTTTGGATCTACGTATGCATGTGAGCAGTCATTCTCACATCTTAAAAACATCAAGTCCAACGTACGATCACGTCTAACGGATGAAAGCCTCAACGCTTGCATGAAGCTTAACCTCACCAAGTACCAACCAGACTACAAAGCCATCAGGAAATCCATGGAGCACCAGAAGTCCCATTAATGGTGAGTATTATAACAACATGATTTAAAATAATAAATTCAGAGGCTTATTATATTCACATTTAGTTGAATTCAGTCTTAAAATATATTATATGGCTCTCACTGAAATAGATTTCCAAATATTTTGCTTTCATGGCTCTCTGGGTCAAAAACGTTTCCGACCCCTGCTGTAAGACATTCTCCTTGGGCACAAAAAAAAAACAGGTCCCTCGGAGGTCCAGTTTCGGAGGTATTGATTTTATTGTACAGTCCACAATAAGTGTACGATGTACGATAAAGTATTTTAGCTGTTGCTAAGCAACGGAGGTGTGCAGAGCAACCATTCATTTTTGTGTCCATGCCAGCCACATTGTACACATTTCACCCAAGTTTCATCAAAATCACTCATTCTCTTAGAGATATTCGCAATTAACCGTTTCTGAAATGTTCGACATGTACTCGCTCAAAACCTATCTCCTCCTACAAATATTTTTTGTTAGGGCTGCAAATTGGCATGAAGGGGGCGACATAGATTGCGCACAGAACTCTAAGCTTCCATGTGCGTGCGTACTCGTGTGAACTATAAATAGCATCAAATAACTTGCGTGCATAATAAATATTAATTAACAATTGATTATGGAATTAATAATTGGGGAGGGGAGTTTAATTGTTTTTTGTAACAAAATCGGGTTGTTTGGGCGATCCGGAACCAGAACTGTGGTAATTCTCGTGAGACATCCTGTTGACTTTGATGATTAAATATGTGCTCATTTTCGATTTGTCGTTTGTTATACCTCAACCTTCGCTGTTAAAATCAAAAATAAGAAAGAGAAAAATCGTGCGTTCAAAGTTCCAGAGTTCTAAAATACCAAAAACATTTATAACCGGAAGAAGAAGTATTCGAAGTAGGAGAAGAAGACAACGAGAGGAAGAAGATCAGGCAAGATGGCGCAAGCGCTGCAGCGGTTCGCCAATGTCGTCGTGAAGAAAACTCCTCAGGTGGTTTCAGGTAACGTTATGCTCTTTTTCCACATGAACAAAAAAAAACTCATTTTTTTTTTCGACCGTTTTGATGCATAAATTGTTTTTTTTTTTGGTATTTCTCGTATCGTGTAGTTTTATGTGAAAGTCGTCGAATGTCATTCCTCTGACCTCAGGTTCGTAATGGTGAAGAAAACACACACACGCAGGTGTATCGCTGTTTTTAATGGTTCGTGTTTCTGTTTTCCTGTGAAACGTTTAAAAAGGAACAGGTACACACAGGTGGAATAGAAACATGGACTTGGACACGCAGCTGGGACTTGAACGGGACAGAGAAGGGATATCCGCGTGATTTGTGGATATCTTCCTCCCACGCCCTCGCCCACACCCCCCCCCGAACTCGACACCCCCCCCGAACTCGACACCCCCCGAACTCGACACCCCCTGAACTCGACACCCCCCGAACTCGACACCCCCCGAACTCGACACCCCCCCGAACTCGACACCCCCCGAACTCGACACCCCCCCGAACTCGACACCCCCCGAACTCGACACCCCCCGAACTCGACACCCCCCCGAACTCGACACCCCCCAAACTCGACACCCCCCGAACTCGACACCCCCCGAACTCGACACCCCCCGAACTCGACACCCCCCGAACTCGACACCCCCCGAACTCGACACACCCCCGAACTC
Source organism: Eptatretus burgeri (assembly GCF_056783735.1). Classification (NCBI taxonomy): domain Eukaryota; kingdom Metazoa; phylum Chordata; class Myxini; order Myxiniformes; family Myxinidae; genus Eptatretus; species Eptatretus burgeri. The sequence continues at coordinate 24,647,121 of NC_140961.1, forward strand.
GACACCCCCCGAACTCGACACCCCCGAACTCGACACCCCCCGAACTCGACACCCCCGAACTCGACACCCCCCGAACTCGACACCCCCCGAACTCGACACCCCCCGAACTCGACACCCCCCCGAACTCGACACCCCCCGAACTCGACACCCCCGAACTCGACACCCCCGAACTCGACACCCCCCGAACTCGACACCCCCCCGAACTCGACACCCCCCGAACTCGACACCCCCGAACTCGACACCCCCCCGAACTCGACACCCCCCGAACTCGACACCCCCCGAACTCGACACCCCCCGAACTCGACACCCCCGAACTCGACACCCCCCGAACTCGACACCCCCCCGAACTCGACACCCCCCCGAACTCGACACCCCCCGAACTCGACACCCCCCCGAACTCGACACCCCCCGAACTCGACACCCCCGAACTCGACACCCCCCAACTCGACGCCCGCCCCCCAACTCGACACCGCCCCCCAACTCGACACCCCCCGAACTCGACACCCCCCGAACTCGACACCCCCCGAACTCGACACCCCCCGAACTCGACACCCCCCGAACTCGACGCCCCCCCCGAACTCGACACCCCCCAACTCGACGCCCGCCCCCCCGAACTCGACGCCCGCCCCCAACTCGACGCCCCCCCCCAACTCGACGCCCGCCCCCAACTCGACGCCCGCCCCCAACTCGACGCCGCCCCCCAACTCGACGCACCCCCCGAACTCGACGCCCCCCCCGAACTCGACGCCCCCCCCGAACTCGACGCCCCCCCCCGAACTCGACGCCCCCCGAACTCGACGCCCCCCCGAACTCGACGCCCCCCCGAACTCGACGCCCCCCGAACTCGACGCTCCCCCGAACTCGACGCCCCCCGAACTCGACGCCCCCCCGAACTCGACGCCCCCCGAACTCGACGCCCCCGAACTCGACGCCCCCGAACTCGACGCCCCCCCGGAACTCGACGCCCCCCGAACTCGACGCCCCCCCGAACTCGACGCCCCCCCCCCGAACTCGACGCCCCCCGAACTCGACGCCCCCGAACTCGACGCCCCCGAACTCGACGCCCCGAACTCGACGCCCCCGAACTCGACGCCCCCCGCCGACGCCCCCGAACTCGACGCCCCCCGAACTCGACGCCCCCCCGAACTCGACGCCCCCGAACTCGACGCCGCCCCCGAACTCGACGCCGCCCCCGAACTCGACGCCGCCCCCGAACTCGACGCCCCCCCGAACTCGACGCCCCCCGAACTCGACGCCCCCGAACTCGACGCCCCCGGAACTCGACGCCCCCCGAACTCGACGCCCCCGAACTCGACGCTGCGCCCCCGAACTCGACGCCGCCCCCGAACTCGACGCCGCCCCCGAACTCGACGCCGCCCCCGAACTCGACGCCCCCCCCGCTCGACGCCCCGAACTCGACGCCCCGAACTCGACGCCCGCCCCCCGAACTCGACGCCCCCGAACTCGACGCCCCGAACTCGACGCCCCCGAACTCGACGCCCCCCCGAACTCGACGCGCCCCCCCGGAACTCGACGCCCCCCGAACTCGACGCCCCTCCGGAACTCGACGCCCGCCCCCCGGAACTCGACGCCCGCCCCGGAACTCGACGCCCGCCCCGGAACTCGACGCCCGCCCCCCGGGAACTCGACGCCCGCCCCCGGAACTCGACGCCCGCCCCCCGGAACTCGACGCCCGCCCCCCGGAACTCGACGCCCGCCCCCGGAACTCGACGCCCGCCCCCCGGAACTCGACGCCCGCCCCCGGAACTCGACGCCCGCCCCGAACTCGACACCCGCCCCCCGAACTCGACACCCGCCCCCCGAACTCGACACCCGCCCCCCGAACTCGACACCCGCCCCCCGAACTCGACACCCGCCCCCGAACTCGACACCCGCCCCCCGAACTCGACACCCCCCCCCATCTTTTTCTTCCTTCTTCCTCCGTCCACCCTCCTCGAAGTCTTTCACGAATCGGCTGGCCAGGCCTGACGTTCCACTTCGTAGTTAAGGCAAGGATTTATTCTGGGTGCTGGAGATAGCTTGCCAACTCTTTACGAAGGATACCATGAGATCTTTTAATGTCCACCGACTAATGCCAGCAGATGGGATGCCGATTTAACGTTCTTCCAAGGGGAAGGAACACATTGATGAATCACCCTGTTTGTGAAACACCAGGATGACAGATTCTGGCTTGGTCAGGACTTGAACCCCCACCCCCCCGCCCCCCAAAGAAAAAAACATCTGCTTTGTGTATAATGCCAATGATCCCTCAGATTTTCAACTTTATAATGTGAAAAGAGTTGAAAGGATGGTGAATATCCAAAGCAGGTGAGGCCTGTTATGTTGTGTTTTTTTTCCTTGGTGCTTCCAGTCTTGCTCTATGGATGTGAGACTTGGGACTCTGACCAGGAAGCTGAGACGGAGACTTAATTCCTTTGGTACCAGGTCTTTGCGGAGAATCCTTGGCTATCGCTGATCAGACTTTGTGTCCAAGAAGCGGTTGCTGAGGGAGACTCAAATGAGATTTGTTACCTGCATGGTCCGTGAGTGTCAGCTGCGGCTGTTGTGGCTCGTTTTCGTTTTTTTGTGGCTCAACAAGTGGCTCGTTTCCCTGACGCTGATCCTGCTCACCAGATTCTCTCAGCAAGGGAGTCTCATGAGTGGAGGAGGCCAATGGGCCGACCACGTGCCTCGTGGTTGCAGCAGGTTGATCAGCATCTCAAGGAGATGGGGATGGCCAGACGGAGGCCCCTTAAGTACCAATGGAAAGTGGACGCCACGATGCGCTGCTCTGGCACATGCTCCTATACCTAACCAAACCTACCTGCAAGCCTCGTGTTGGCTTAGTAGTAAGGGTGGCTGGCTTGGGGTCCTGAGTTTGAGCCCTGTGGCTGCTGTATTAACACCAGGAGGGCTTGGCTCAGCCTGTCATCCTTCCGTGGTCGGCAAAATGAATACCAGTGTACTGGTATAGTTGCACGGAATCAGGGGCATAGTCGTGCCCCACCAAAATAACTACCCTGTAGTCAAGCTGCCAAACACAAGAAGAAGGACACCCTAACCTATGTTTTTGGTAACACATCCCAAGTAAACACTTGGAGGAAGAAGAAGAGCCCCGATAAATTTGTTGTGGGATTTCATCAGAGTTGAGGTTGAGATGTTGGTGCTGGGTGTTGGCTTGTAGATGTGGGAATGCCAAGGAATTTGGTTCTATTAAGGGCTTCTGACAAATTCTGCCTTGTGGCTCATCAGGTACCATATTCTTTCTAGAAGGAGGTATAAATCCATTCCATTAACCAAGGTGGAGTCGTCAGAAAAATGTTACACTTTACAACTTGACTTGATAAGACCAGACGTTTTGCAAAACCAAAGTATTTTCGTTGCTAAGTTTGCAGTTGTTCCTCCTGCAGGTGCTGTCTCCTTTTGCCGCCCTCATTTGATTACCTTCTGGTCTCTGGCACGTGTGGAGTTAACCCCTCCACGGATTTCAGAGGTGCGACCTGCTGTGGAAATGTTGCGGGGCGAGGTGAAAGCCGCTAAGCTAGGGCATTACAAGCAGCTCACTGTTCGGGTAAGACTATGTGCCTGTAACCATGTACGATTGTTAAATAACTGGTGATGTTGTTTTTGGAGTTTCAACTGCAGTTCAGTCCTGCTTCAATGTAGTGTTTTTATTTTTATTTTTAGGTGATTATTACCTCTGCCACCCAAGGTGGAAGGTTATGTTTTCACCCAGGTTGTTTGTCTGTTTGCAGGATATCTCAAAAAGTTGTGGACGGATTTGGGTGAAATTTTGTGGACAGGTTGGGTGTGTGACAAGGACGAACTGATTAGATTCTGGTGAAGATCCGGATTTGGATATGAGAATTTTTATCGCCTGCCGCGTGGAGAAGGGGGATGTTGTTGTCACCCAGGTCATCCGGTTGTCCGTCCGTCCACATTTATAGCTGTGAGTGCGATAACTCATAAACTGTTAGCCATATCGATTTGAAATTTGGGTCACACACGTACCACCTGAAAAGGAAGAACTCCATTGATTTTGGGCGTGGCCGGATCCAAGATGGCCGACTGGGGTGGCCATTTTGAAAATTTTTTTTTGTAATAAATGGAAAACCGCTTATCTGATTTCAATTATTTTTGGTTACTACGTTCCTCATCCCTGGGGAACTTTTTCGAGATGATGACCAAATGGTGTCTTGTTTCCAATTCACCTCCCTCATCTGGAATATGTATGACCTTTTTCATTCAATGGTGGGGGATTCCCCATCTCTGATGGTATATTTAAATGTTTAAAGTGATTCTTCACCATTGAGAGATGTGGACAAACCGATTATATAGCACAACATCTCAAAAAGTTGTGGACAGACTCGGACAAAACTTGGTGGACAGGTTGGGTGTGTGCCAAGGACGAATAGATTCCATTTTGGTGAAGATCCAGATCTCGATATGAGAATTTTAAGAGTGATTCTTCCCCATTGAGAGAAGGAGCCAAAATGATGTATAGCATGATATTTCCAAAAATTATTGGGCCAGATGTGTTCTACTGGATCAGGTATTGTGGGGTGGAGATATGTGCTCTCGAGTGCCCTTCTAGTTTTGTTTTTTTTTCAATTCGATCACAGCTTTGTACATGTCATGATGTTAATTACAGCCACCTCCTTTATTACAATCTGGAATCATTGCTTGGATAGTATTCCTATTTCTGCTACCTTTACATTTGGATTGGTGCTTCACCATTGCAAAGCAATACTGACATAGATAATGTGTAGAACCCTTTTTAAATGTTTGAAGAAGAACCTCATGCACAATGAAATTTATTGCATCAAAAAGTAATAAATAACCATCGACCTTCGTGAGACTGACCTTGCCCTCGTCTATTCCTTCCACCCCCCACCCTCAAATATGTTTAGGAACCTTGTCTATTTTATTTTCACCCTGCCAGAGTATCCTCTGAAATTATTAAACTTTGGAAAAAGAGGAATTTTTTTTTTATTATGGAGTGGAAGTGTTAGAAAACTTAACGATAAGAGATTGGATTAAATAGAAATAAACTCGCTCAATAGAACATTGCGCCAATTACTCGCTCTGCTTCAGCTGGCAATGGACGTTCGTGATTCATAAAATGTGACCTGTTTGTGTTGGTGGCCCTGTGCTTCATGTGTTCATGGTGTTTGTTACTTACGAAATCTAAAGATTTCCTAAGTATATAGATGACTTCCGTTTCTGTTTGTTTTTGTTTGTTTGTAGGCACGATAACTCGAGAACGGAAGAAGCTACCAATGTCAAATTACACCACGTGATTCAGGAGGGTGATGGCTAGTGCCGATTAGATTTTGGTCAAAATCGGTCACAGTGAGGTCAAACATCCAAAATTTTTGATGGTTTAGTACAGAATCATCGTAGAAACTTCTGGTTTGCTTCGCTACCTTCTCGAGAGACAGCTTTTATTAGACAAGGTCAGAGGTCAAGTTGACAATTTTGTAAGTACCAGTCTATGACTGCTTGTTTGTTTGTTTGTTTGTCCCCCCCTCCCCCCCAAACCCTGGGATTTTAGATTTTCCATTGTGAGTCATGAACTGCCGGTAACCTATCCCTTTTTTATACGCCCGATATATTCTCTATTATAATACCAAGCTTGCACACTAAAAACTCGGCTCGCCGTCACACGATCCCTATGAAATTGCTGTGGTACTTAGTGGACATGCCGACAATGTTTGGGAAGTCTTGGCGTTCCATAGTACCACTTGCATTTTGCACAATGCGTATTTTTGTCATTCCCCGTGTACGGTCTGTCGTCTGCTTCCAGCTATGTTGTACTGCTGTCCCGTGTGTGTGTGTGTGTGTGTGTGTGTGTGTGTGTGTGTGTGTGTGTGTGTGTGTGTGTGTGTGTGTGTGTGTGTGTGCGGGTACGTGTGTGTGTGGGTACGTGTGTGTGTGGGTACGTGTGTGTGTGTGGGTACGTGTGTGTGTGGGTACGTGTGTGTGTGTGTGTGTGTGTGTGTGTGTGTGTGTGTGTGTGTGTGTGTGTGTGTGTGTGTGTGTGTGTATCAGGGCGTATTATTTACATTGGAGCAATGCCCCAACATTCACGCATTCTACGGTTGTCATTTTTCAGGAACGTATCCCCTGCGAATGTCGGGGTCCGACGGTACTTGGGTCAAATCTCTTATTGTTATGGCAACTGGATGAATCCTAACTTTCATCAATTTGCTAGATGACATTTTAGAAAAAGCTTTTTATTTCAGATAAGGAATGAAAAATGTAGCGATCATCCCATCTCATGATAAAAATTTTTTTTGGGATTCAATTGATAGATAATGGTTTAGCCATTTTTGATATATTTTTCCAAAAGTTATGAAATATAAAATAACCTTAATGTATCTTCGATCTAAACACTGATATCTTGTTGATGATGGCATGTATCGTATGTGTCGGCCTCAACACTCTGCCAATATAAAAATCATCATCGACATTTGTTTGATGAAAATAACGGTAAAAATATAGGGGAGCTTCGTCATCTCAAAATAGCAGCAGAAAGTGACTTGCTCTCAGGAAATTAGACTCTGGTCAAAAAACAGTGAAAGAATTGCCCACTCAGTTACGGGCACGGTTAAAAGAAACAGAAGATCGATGGTGGAACGAGAAAGCAAGAATTATTCGGCCATGTTGATGGTTATGAGTGAAGTTCCTTCTGATACCTTGAAAATGATCTTTGGGTTCAAACATGATGGCGTTGTCCCATTCTACCTCGCTTACAGACAAATGTGAACCTCCTTTGCCAACATCTTCAAGTCTGGTCCCTGTGGTTAACAAATGTATTTACCCTTTTAGTGAATGTTGTTTTTGATTGGCAAAGTCTTTCCTCAGTTGTACACATTATTTCCATGACAAGTATTGTAAAAAAAGAAATAAATAATTCAGCTGTTTTGGATGTGTTGCTGTTTATAGATTGCATTCAATTATTCAATGTGTTGACAGGAGGCTGTTCGTGGTGGGCTGGTTGCGGTGGAGGTGGCAATGTGGTTCTTCGTGGGTGAAGTGATAGGCCGGGGCAGCCTCGTCGGCTACAACGTTTGATTTGCTTTTGGGTTATTATTAAAATTGTGGGGAAGAGTGTGCATATCGGAATAAAAATAAACCTTGAAGCTTACAGTCCTAAACCTGTCTCTCTCTCGCTCTCTCTTTAAACATAACTAGGATATTTTGCTATGCTTGTGATTGATTAAAAGTTGATCATTTTGTAAATATGTTTTAGAGTAAGCTATGCCTAAGTCAAAAAAGTTTGGAATGATACTGTTGCAAAGGAGGTTTTGTGATAAAATATATGTATGCTTGATAAGGAAGACACTTTTACCCTTGTCTAGCAATGAATTCCCACCCTAACTTTAAAGCAGAATCCCTCCTGTTTGAAAAGACGATGTGCATAGGAAGGACTAATAATGAGACAAGCAGGTAACTACGGGGGCATGAACAACCTAAACAAGATGCGCACGACGTGTGGGCTTCGCACCTGAAATGCGTGCGTGCAACCCCCATCCTCAGCCTCTAACCTTAGCCTTTAGCTCCCATGTGTGTAATAACCGCGTCATCACTCTGTGCACTGTACTCTATAGGCGGACCAAAAGGCTGCACTGCGCAGCATGCACTGCACTGCCCGTGTCACTGGGTTAGTGAAGGAACGTGGAGAGTAGTGGTATTTCACGATGGGCTTTGCACCGAAAGTGAGTTGTGCAACATATGCAAGCCTTGCAACATTAACTTGAAACAACTTGCAACATTGTGAAAGTGAGTTGTGCAATAACTTGCAACATTAACAATAAAATAAATTTTAAAAAGTTGCATTTGTACAAACGTTTCTCTTTCCTCATATCGAGCTTTAGCCAAACTCCATTTCAACACTGTATGTATATATATTGTTATGGAAATGGCTCTTCGTATGCTGCAAAATATAGGATTCGCTCAGATTCCCCATTAAATGCATGTTTAGTCGGGTTGTTCGGTAAAATGGACGTTGCATGTGTGTCGGGAGATGCAAGAGGCTGTTATTGTTTGTGCGGTGGTAGTGGATCGAGAGCTCCCTCTTCTTCCTTCCCCTCTCCGGACGATAGGCCCCGCCCAGTCGGCTGAGAGGGAGTGGCCAAAAAGAGGAAGTAAAACTAAGGGGAGGAGTTTGTCGGCTTCGTAAAGGGGAAGGAGCGAGTGGCTTTGAAGCAGCGAACGAATACCTCTTGGAATGGTTCAGTTTGGGGGAACAGTCGGTTTCGAGGCGTGCTCTGGCTTCGAGGCGAGAAGGAAAGGAAAAAGTGGTAAGAAACTGAGGACAGAGGTGATTCTGCCGTGAGAGAAACAGCAGTCAGCTTTGAGAGGAAAGCGAAGAAAAGCGAGTGGTGATTCTGCCAAGAAAAACTGCTGAAACTGTGAGCGCCGATCGGCTGTACACGGTACAGCTGTATCTGTTTTTCGTGAGGAACGAGCTGAAAAAAGGAGGAAAGGCAACAGAGAAACGACTAGAGGCTGCCTCCACGTCGAGTGGGTGATTGACTTTCAGGAGAAGGTCCTCGACACGTTTGTCGATCCGCTTGCCGGAGCCCAAACACCTCGATTTGGCCTTGCCTGGTGAGCAGGGCAGGCCTGGATTTGTATGCTGATCCTTGTGAAAAGCCAGCTGGAGCAGACCGTAGATCTTTCGCTCTGGTGCAGTCGACCTCGCGAGGTCAAAACGCGCGAGGGTGCGTGAGGTCTGCAACAAAAGGGCGGGCTTCATTTTGCAGCGCGGCGTATTCGAGCTGGGGGCTCGAATCCATGGACATCGGCTTGTTACGAGCGACATTCGTGCTTTTGGCACTTTCCTCTCGTCCATGAAACATCACCAAGTACTCTGTCTTGTCTGCATGCTGTCTGTCTGTCTGTCTGTCTGTCTGTCTTGTCTGCATGTTGTTTAAGGCATATCTCGGTAGGGACCCCCTCGAAACCTGTAATCCGTAGTTCCCGAGTTAAGAACGGGTTAAAGATTGTTAATAGAAACATTGTCGTGAATATTTTGCTTGTGTTGTGTTCCCAGATGTTCCCCAATAAATCTGGTTGGTTCGTATGAAGTTGCCGCTATGGATTAATTCGTGTCACGTCGAGGAACGATCCGTTCGATTGGCATATAAAACCAAAGTGGTTACAGACTGGCAGAAAATGCTCGGCATCTGACAAAACCAGTCTGTAACTTACAAACCAAAACCAGTTCTATTTCCCCAGCTGGTAAGATCCAGGATTATGTTGGTATCGCGATTGAAGACGCGTGACCCGAGGCCTGTGCCGAGCCAGCCGGCGTTGTAAACCCCGGAGACGGCCGGAGTGGGTTGAGAATCCCTCTGTCGCTGAATCCTTAACAATATATATATATATATATATATATATATATATATATATATATATATATATATATATATATATATATATATATATATATACACATGTTCCCAAAATACAGCCAACACGGTACACGATAGCACAAAAAATTTAGGGCCACCTTACTCACCATTCTCCTGCAATGTGCAGTATCAAGTTTCGTTCAAATCGGGCAATGAAAAAAATTATTTAAAAAATCAATTCCCAATTCAGTCAAGTACTCTTCGGGAGTGTTTGATCAATGCAAATAACCTCAGCGGTATAGTTTGCTGGAGCTATCTTTTTAAATTTTTTTGAAATGGTTTTTTTATCAACCGCTGTCACAACGGCAGCGCTGTCACAATGTCACACATAATGTCACAAATTATATATTTCATTCAGCTTCCACATCATCTTGAAAACAATATCTGTCCCTGTTGTCCATGATGGGAGCAGGAAGCAATTCCATGATTTGTTCTTGTTCAATGAATGACTTCTTCCTCACTGTAAACAGACTTGAGGTGCCTTGCCTCTTCAGAAATTTCACTGTGCATCCATCATTGTGAGTACATTATTTGTGTAACAAAGAACTTTTCTGATTTTTTTTTTTTTTGTGAGAAACGTCACACGGACAAATGATCCAATCTGAATTGATGTGAGTTGGTGACTTTGTGGTTGCTCCTTGTCAGTTTCTGGTTGTTAAGTATCGCTGAAGAAATGCACTCCCAACTGGCTTGCATCTGCTTGGAAGTAAGGCTTGTGCTGAATGCAGGCCTTGCTCACAGGCTTCAACCAGTGGACTCCCTGTGTGCCCTTCAAGGGAGAAACAGATATCCACTGCTCGTCTATGTATGCTATTTTCCACAAGGAATGATGAGATGTTTTTGTTGTGTAAGCTCCAGAACACATACTTTGGTGCAGTTATCTTTTGCAGCAGCTGCAAAACTTGCTGCATCTTTAACTCTGTGGCTCATACTGTTAACTGCAGATGAAATGAGCCTCTTGAGTGATCCCCCAATTCCCTCCACTGCTCCCTTGCCGTGAGAGGTAGCAAAAAATTACCACTGACGCTGTAAACCAGTCTTCTTGTACAAGTGACAAGTACTTGAAAACGTACTTGTTCTTAAATTGGCAAGCTGCCCCATCACTGAAGATGTCTATCATGGTTATTTGGGGATACTTCTCTGCAACATTGTTGATGATTGATTGTGTCCATGAATGTTGCCATAACATTCTTGTTGTGGTCGAGGGTATCACTAACTCTGACGAATGACTCGCAGTTGTTTTGTCCAGATTGCTGCTGTAAATAGTTATTTGCTTTTGATGCCAGTGTGCAGCTTGTACTTCATCCTGAGAGTGCCGTGTAGTTCTCTGAAAAGTCTACCTGTATTAATGCATGGTTATCCTCTTTCAGACTGTTTTTGATGCTTTCAAAGCTCTTGCTCTGTCTCCGCTTTATGAACACGTGAAGGAGGAATCTGGTGAGATCACTAATTATCTCGTGCACAAGCTCTGCCACTGTTCCTTTGTGCTCTATCTGCACTATTCTGCTGTCTTTTGTTTCCCATCGAGACCACGAGATAACTTCTTCAGCACATTGAGCCAGAAGTTTGTTTCTTTGCTCTTCACAACTTGCATTTCTCTACATGTGACACATTTTTCCAGACATGCATTCAAAGTTTGAAGAGTCTCACACACAGTTTTCAACAAGATCTCCACTGTTCTTGGGAAAGTCATACTCCTTTGACTGCAGTGCCTGAATCTGTAAGTTGATGTTCTCATGGTATCGAAACAAACACACATTCCGAGTAGTGGGGTGACTCAGCTGATAAATTGTGCACTTTCCCTTAAAAGCATGAAACTTGGCACATGGTTAGAGTAATACAATACAAAGATTTTTAGTCCAGGGGCCACCGGAAATTGCACCCCGTATGGTGGCCATCTTGGATTTCAAAATGGCTGCCAGTGTGGACCTGTTTTGTTAAATATCTCCTTAACTCGTACAGATAGACAGCTGAACCGCCTATACCTACATTTTACGGCTCGAGGAAGCCAATGGTGACATAAAATGTTTGAAAATTGTGGCTGCCATCTTGAAATCCAAGATGGCCACCATTGACAAACTATTTTGCTCAATATCTCAAGTAGTAAAGATATCAATACAGTTTTAATGCCCATACCACATTTTAGGGGTCCACATCCTATACCAGGAATCCAATGGTGAGATTGAATATGTGGCAGCTATCTTATAATCCAAGATAGCAACTATCCAAAGGCTAACATAAACTATCAGTTAGCACAATATGTGAAGGAATGAACCATCAAGAAAACATCACAAGCAGTTGGCAAAAAACCACAGTTACCATCACTCGACTTTTCTAGTCTCTGTTGCATTCCCCATCACAAGAACAGAGTGACGTGTATGGAAATGCAGACTTCTTACACCTGCAGCGATCAGTGCATCCTTTTGTGCCTCCACACCGGATAAGTTCATTGCAGATCTTTGCAGTTTCCGGTGGTGTTGTCCAAATCGGTTTAAACTGACCATCGTAGTTTCAACCCAATATAAATTGCCAGTGGGGTTTCCTGTTCCAGACTGTCTCAAATTAGTGGGTTTGTCCTTTTGATTTTGGGCATGCTTGACTGCATTGAACTTAAGCTGTGCCAAGCTTAGTGCAGCTTGGTTAGAAGGTTGGTACACCTGGTCCTTAATGCTGGGACCCTCCAGTATCTTGTTGACTAATGATATAAGCGAACTCAGCAGATTCCTCCTGACATGTTGCACTAAATGAACCATCAAATGGCTTGGATTTATCAAATAGATGTCCTCGGACTATCTAAGCTGCCCGTGCAAGGTGCACTGCGTCACTGTCACTGTCACTGTCACTGTCACTGTCCTGTTGACACACCTTTGTTGAGGCATGTCCAATGTCCTCATCAAACATTAGCAAAATGTCTCTGCCCTTTTTAGTTGCTCTCATGTCAGGACAATGGGCAAGAATTTGCTGCTTGAGCCTTGTAGATTGTATGCAGCTTTCCTGCTTGATTCCTAGTTGGTCCAGCCTGGAGGAATACAGGTTTGATAGATCAGCTCGCTTAAATACAGGAGCAATGGTTGCATCCTTCAAATGGGTTTCCTCAATATATGTCACAAGTTTTGCAAATGCTATGCTACAGAGCATGTTATCGAGATTCTCGGTGCCTTCTTGCTCCGTTTGGACCATGGATGCATGATAATAGAGAGGCTAAGCACTTTGCATGGCATTTTGCTTCAAGAGCAACCATATCTCCGCCACTGAGACGTCTCAGCAAGTCATCGTCTTCCAGAAGTGCAGCACACTCTCGAACACGTTTGTCTGTTTTGAAAGTAGAAACCTCATGAAGTTTCTCTTTTCCAGATGACCGCCCACAGAAAAAGCAGAGATCTTGAGAAATTGATGATGCAGAACTTGACCGAGTGCGCTTAGAAACACCAGATGTACCTTCACCTGCATCATCAGCCGGTATATCTTTTAGAACGCTTCCTTGCACGTTCCAGTTTTGTATTGTTGTACGTAAGCCTGCACGACCTCTGCCAACGTGCATTATGAGCAATGAAAGCTGCCTCGACACCATGACCTTCGTCTAATGTGTGTTTATCGTTCTAGGCAGCAGACCGAGTTTATTAAACTCGAGGAGATTATCAGCCAATGTTTTGTACCCTGCGAGTGTTGCTTCACCTTGTTCACCTTTTGGTTGACTGGGAAACAACCTTTTCAGTGGTGTTCTGTTGACAAAGAATGCAGAGTTCCCACTGAGTAACTCGACCCATTTCAGCATCTGGCTTAGATGGATCCACAAGTTTGATGCGCTTTACCATCTTCAGTTGCAGATGAACGGGCCTATGTAGGGTTGATCACTTGTGCAGTCACCATAACAATGGATGATGATGTCCCTGAAATGAGTAGATGCATAACTACTACCAGTTTCATAGTTGATCAATATTTTAAAGCATCAAAAATGTATTTGTCTCTGAAATGTGAGCATAGACCTTTAGAGCAAAAGAGCTGTGGATGGTGGGATTTCAAGATGGCAGCCACAATTTGTCAAACATTTAATTGTCACCATTGCATTCCTGGAGCCCTAAAATGTAGTTATAGGCGTTTCAACTGTCTCGATATCTGTACTAGTTTTAGGAGATATTTTACAAAACAGGTCCACACTGGCAGCCATTTTGAAATCCAAGATGGCCACCATACGGGGTGCAATTTCCGGTGGCCCCTGGACTAAAAATCATTGTATGGTGTTAGTCTAACCATGTGCCAAGTTTCATGCTGGGTCATTCTGTGCCAACTCACCTAAATTTCAAAAACCTCCCCAGGTCACCTCCTCAGATTTTGCTGGAAAAATTCTTAAATGTAGATCTATATGGCTACCCACCATGCAAAAGATTAGCTTTCAATTCCTTATAGTTTAAAAAAATCTATCTCTAGAGACCTTTGAAATTTGGCCCAAAAATTCCAAATGTGAAAAATGCATTTTTTTTTTCAACTTCAGGGGCTTATAATTTTATAATGGACTCCTCTAGAAAGTTAATATTGCAAATATTTACTAATTGGCATCCAAATTTTTCAATTATGGCATCAGATAGCCTCTGGGATGCATATTTCTCATTCTATAAGAAGCTAAAAATGGCTTTTGGGCCAAAACGAGCTAAAATAAGGTGAAACTATAGGAGCCCTCCTGAGAATATGGAACTTAGAATTTTTTTTCCTCATAAAACAGTGATTATAGGGTCATTATTTATCCATAGATACATTTTTGTTGGGATAATACAGTTAGGTGATGAATTATAAAAGTTTTACCATAAGCCCTTGCCTACAAGTGCTCTAAAATGGACCAATTTTGTCCCCTGGTTTGACCATGTGGCCCGGGGTTTAGGATCTTCATTTTTTTTCTAAAGATTGCCTCATATAAGATGTGTCTACTGACTGAATAATTTTATCTAACGACCATGTAAAAAAACGCCCATTTTCATAGTAAAATAAATTTTTATTTACATGCACGTTTTTTATAATTATTCACTTTTTTCATATTCAGAAGTTTATCAATCTTAAATGGAACTATCCAGGAAAGAGTTACTGCAGAATTTTATAAACTGATATACAAAATTTCAGATTGTGGCATCAATGTCTCTGGAAAGCACATACTCCTAGTTTTAGGAAGCCAAATATGGCAATTTGGCCCACTTGGTACAAAACAAGGTGAACTTGCAGAGGTGCGCATGAGGCTAAATTATGCTTCTTATTAGACATTAGTGATAAGGATGTTATTTATTCATAAATACATGATAATGATTACTTTCGTAAGTGATTGCAAATTATAAATTAGAACAAATTTGATAAGTTGAGTAGCAGCTTTTTTATTTACAGATATACAGAGACAATGAATATTAGTAATTTTTATACCTTAGAAAACTCTTTAATGACCTCTCATCTTTTATGACATTAATTATCATGATTATCTAGCACTCAGAGCCACAGAATTTTACATCTTAGAAAACAGGTCTTGAACATGCTTAAAGTCATGCTGTGACAGTTGGTACTGACGTCCACCAGATTTTATGTCAGGGGCCTCAACCACACAAAGAATGTCAAGTAATGGCACCCAGCATTGATCTTTCTTTTTTTCTGGAGGCCATGAGAATGTGTTACCCCTTCCTTGCTACATGAAGTTCACAAACACATCATTTTCATCATCATTTCTTGTGACAATGTTCCCAATGTACCATTTTCTGTCATAAACACAAGCAATATATTTCCCAGCCTGGTATACATACAGTTCAGTTAGGACTAATAACTGGGACAGATGAGCTTGTGTGGTTTCCGGTCCTGTGCATACGATTGATGATACAGCATCAGAAGAAACCCTTCTCATCTCCAGACGTGTCGAGGAGATTGGCAGGAAACCATGGTGTGACCGTGTACCAGCAATGGTTGTTGCTGCTCTGAAGTGCTTCTCAAGGTCATACTCCATTGCATTTTGTTGGATTTCTTGTGATGTCACAAAGAAGAATTTGATCATGATGTAGGCAAATACTGTCTTCTGAACTGAAAGTAATTCCTGATCTCCATGAAATCAATTCTTGTGACTTCTTCTCTAAAGCAGCAACTTGTTTTAGCCCAACCTTCCTTGTATAATAGGTCTTGTGACACCCCTGGTCTAATTTCGTTCCAACAGTGCATCTACTTGTCAAACTTGTGCCACTGGGCCCAGGTTTTTCTGCATCCATTTCCTTTGTTTCCTCCTCTCCTTTGTTCTCCAAACAGACAGACAGGTTGACTGTGCTGCTCAAAGTGTTGAGACAGACCAGAACTCCATCTAGTGGTGTATGTCATAACTAATGACTTCAAATATAGAACTGCAGGACATGTTTTTTTTTTAAATTAAAACCCAAGCATATGTTTGGATTATCATTACAAGAATTTATTTTTGAATAAAAAATGTACTTATAATTATTAATTTATGAGAAGAATAATCAAAGTTGTTACATAAGCTCAGTTAATGCCCCCTGCATATTCACCATTTTTGGTCAAAGTGGAATTTTCAACTTCCTACAGATAGAAACACATGCATATATCAGGCATTCTGAAAAGAAATCCTTAAATTTCATATGCAAGTTTATAAATATCTGCAGTTTCACTTTGCAAGAGTGTTCAGTTTCAGATTTATAAGCTCATGAATATGAAAAAAGTGAATAATTATAAAAAACGTGCATGTAAATAAAAATTTATTTTAATATGAAGCCATGGGTGTGAGATAAAATATTCGGTCAGTCGACACATCTTATATGAGGCAATCTTTAGAAAAAAAATTAAGATCCGAAACCCCAAGCCACATGGTCAAGCCAAGGGACAAAATTAGTCCATTTTAGAGCCCTTGTAGGCAAGGCCTTATGTTAAAACTTTTATAATTCATCACCTAACTGTATTATCCCAGCAAAAATGTATCTATGAATAGATAATGACCCTATAATCACTGTGTTATGAGGAAAAAATTATAAGTTCTTCCATATTTTCAGGAGGGCTCCTATAGTTTCACCTTATTTAGCTCGTTTTTGCCAAAAAGCCATTTTTAGCTTCCGATAGAGTGAGAAATATGCATCCCAGAAGCTTTTGGATGCCAATTCGTAAATATTTGCAATATTAGCTTTCTGGAGGAGTCCATTATAAAATTATAAGCCACTGAAGTTGGAAAAAAATGCGTTTTTCACATTTGGTATTTTTAGGGCCAAATTTCAAGGTCTCCAGAGATAGATTTTTTTTTAAACTATGAGAAATTGAAAGCTAATCTTTTGCATGGTGGGTAGAGCCATATACAGTGGGGAGAACAAGTATTTGATACACTGCCGATTTTGCAGGTTTTCCCACTTACAAAGCACGTAGAGGTCTTTAATTTTTATCATAGGTACACTTCAACTGTGAAAGACGGAATCTAAAACAAAAATCCTGAAAATCAAATTGTATGATTTTAAAATAATTAATTTGCATTTTATTGCATGAAATAAGTATTTGATACATCAGAAAACATAACTTAATATTTGGTACAGAAACCTTTGTTTGCAATTACAGAGATCAGACGCTTCCTATAGTTCTTAACCAGGATTTCAGACTGCAGCAGGGATTTTGGCCCACTCTTCCATACAGATCTTCTCCAGATACTTCAGGTTTCGGCGCTGTTGCTGGGCAACACAGACTTTCAGCTCCCTCCAAAGATTTTCTATTGGGTTCAGGTCTGGAGACTGGCTAAGCCACTCCAGGACCTTGAGATGCTTCTTACGGAGCCACTCCTTAGTTGCCCTGGCTGTGTGTTTTGGGTCGTCATGCTGGAAGACCCAACCACACCACATCTTCAATGCTCTTGTTGAGGGAAGGAGGTTGTTGGCCAAGATCTCACGATACATGGCCCCATCCATCCTCCCCTCAATACGGTGCAGTCGTCCTGTTCCCTTTGCAGAAAAGCATCCCCAAAGAATGATGTTTCCACCTCCATGCTTCATTGTTGGGATGGTGTTCTTGGGGTTGTACTCATCCTTCTTTTTCCTCCAAACACGGCAAGTGGAGTTTAAACCAAAAAGCTCTATTTTGGTTTCATCAGACCACATGACCTTCTCCCATTCCTCCTCTGGATCATCCAGATGGTCATTGGCAAACTTCATACGGGCCTGGACATGCGCTGGCTTGAGCAGAGGAACCTTGCGTGCGCTGCAGGATTTTAATCCATGACGGCGTAGTGTGTTACTTATGGTTTTCTTTGAAACTGTGGTCCCATCTCTCTTCAGGTCATTGACCAGGTCCTGCCGTGTAGTTCTGGCCTGATCCCTCACCTTTCTCATGATCATTGAGGCTTCACGAGGTGAGATCTTGCATGGAGCCCCAGACCGAGGGAGATTGACTGTTATCTTGAACTTCTTCCATTTTCTAATAATTGCACCAACAGTTGTTGCCTTCTCACCAAGCTGCTTGCCTATTGTCCTGTAGCCCATCCCAGCCTTGTGCAAGTCTACAATTTTGTCCCTGATGTCCTTAGACAGCTCTCTGGTCTTGCCCATTGTGGAGAGGTTGGAGTCTGATTGATTGAGTGTGGACAGCTGTCTTTTATGCATATAACGAGTTCAAACAGGTGCAGTTAATACAGGTAATGAGTGGAGAATGGGAGGGCTTCTGAAAGACAAAACTAACAGGTCTGTGAGAGCCGGAATTCTTACTGGTTGGTAGGTGATCAAATACTTATTTCATGCAATAAAATGCAAATTAATGATTTAAAAATCATACAATGTGATTTTCAGGATTTTTGTTTTAGATTCCATCTTTCACAGTTGAAGTGAAGTATACATTCCCAAGTATCTCTCCCCGGTTACTCCCTCTTACAGTATGACAGACCTGAGCCTCATCCTGGTGGAGGTGTTGCTCTCTTCATCAAAGACTATTCCTCACTCTCCATGCACTGCTCTCACTCCCCCACACCCCCAGGAATACCTCTGGCTTCGGCTTCCCCTCCACTTCCACCTCATGTTTATATGTGTACTGTACCGTCCACCGAACAGTGATGACTCCATCTACACCTCACCATCCGAAAACATGGACCATCTTCTATCTTCTCATCCAAACTCTCTCTTCCTCTTATGTGGTGACTTCAATTGTCATCAGGCCAGTTGGCTAGGTGTGGGTACCTCTCTCACCTGCCATGGCACCTCAGCAAAAGCTTTCTGTGACTCATTAGGACTGACTCAATCGGTCAACTTCCCGACCCGGATCTCAACTAATGGTACTCCATCTCTTCTGGATCTGATTTTGACAAATTTCCCTGACAATATCTGCTGCTCTTCCTTCGCTCCAATCGGTTCTTCTGACCACGTCCTTGTCAAAGTGGACATCTCTCTGGCTGTTATCAGAGAACCACCTCACCGCCGTCGAGTCTGGCATTTCACTCAAGCCGACTGGCAGGGTCTCCGAGCAGCCATCAAACTTACAGACTGGTCTCCTATCACGACTTTCTCCAACATCAACTCATCCTGGGAATTCTTTCAAAGAAACTTGCTCTCCCTCATGCACAGATTTATCCCCTCTCGTGTTCAGTTGTCCTACCCTTCCTCCTGCCCTTGGTTTACTGAAGCTTGTGGCGAGGTAGTTGTCCTGAAACAACTTGCCTTTGCCTCATGGAAAGCAAACCCAACTGAGGGCAATCTCAGTTCCTTCCACAAAGCTCGGAACAAGTGAGTATCTACCCTCAGGAGAGCCAGAAAACATCTTTCTCATCTCAAGTCTGAACTCTCAAACCTCTCTCCCTCCTCAAAATCCTGGTGGCGTTTAATCAAATCTGTTTCTGGTGTATGTTCCCCCTCCATCACCTCCCTTACCTCAAATGGCCGCACTGCTGATACCACACATGATAAAGCTGAATGTCTAAACTCGGTGTTTGCAGCTAAATCTTGTGTCCTAAACCCATCACTTTCTCTACCCACTTTACCCAGTCGCACCCAACTGTCCCTGGACTCTGTATCCTTTTCTCCTGACAAGGTGGAGAGCTTGCTTTCAAACCTCGAGTCAGATTCTGCAACCAGTCCAGACGGCATCAGCCCACGTGTCCTCAAAGCCTGCTCTTCTGCTCTTGCTCACCCTCTCTCTGTTCTATTCACCCTCTCATTTACCCAAGGTCATCTGCCATCTGCTTGGAAATCTGCGAACATCACTGCCCTGCATAAAAAAGGTGCAAAAACAGATCCCTGTAACTACAGACCAATCAGCCTTCTCCCAATCATCAGCAAGGTTATGGAATCCATCATCACTTCAGACATGAAGTCCTTCCTCTTCTCCAATGGCTTGATTTCCAATCATCAATTTGGTTTCAGACCAGGTCACTCCACCCTGGATATGCTGCTTCTGCTCTCCCATCAATGGATGGAGGTCCTCGATGCCAGACAGGAAATCCGAGCCGTATCCCTGGACATATCACGTGCTTTTGACACAGTCTGGCACCCTGCCCTACTCACCAAACTCTCTTCCCATGGTATTCCAGGCCATCTCCACTCATGGCTCGCAGACTTCCTCTCCTGTCGCAGTCAACGTGTGGCCCTAAATGGAGTTTTCATCCCCTCTTCCTGTGCAGGCTGGAGTTCCTCAAGGTAGCGTTCTGGGCCCTGTTCTTTTTCTGGTTTTCATCAATGATCTCTCCGACTCTGGAAAATCTCTATTTCTATTTGCCGACAATTCCGCCCTCTGCCGTAGCATCTGTCATCCCTCAGACTGGCAAGCAGCAGCTTCTTCGCTCACTGCAGATCTGGATAAAATCACAAACTGGTCCAACACGTGGAACATGTCTTTCAATCCAGACAAATCTCACACTCTCACTATGTCTCTTCGAAAGGACCGTTTAGAAAACCCCCCATCCACTTTCTCAACAATCCTCTGAAAGAAGTCTTTTCTTTCAAGCTTCTGGGTCTCACTATCTGCCATGACCTTTCCTGGGAAAGTCACATTTCCAACCTCGCCTCAAAAGCCAGTCGCCGACTGGGAATCCTCCGTCGTGCAAAGTCCTTCCTCGGCCCTCTTGAGCTCCTAACCACTTACAAAGCTTTTGTCCGTAGCCTGATGGAATACTGCTCTCCCACCTTTCTCGGCTTCACGCTGTCAACCAGGGCATTTAAGATCATCGGCATCTCCCGCAATGAAGCTGAGTCTTTGGGCCTCTCACTCAATCACCGCAGGTTGGTCGGTGGTCTTTCTGTCTTCTACCGACTCCTCTCCAGCCTTTCCCCCCCTGCTCTCTCTGTGATTTGTCCCCACCACATTCCCACAGGGCGCTCAAGGTCCGCCAACAACCCCCTTCTGGTAAAACTACCAAAATCACGAATCACTGCTCATCTTCACTCTTTCATTCCTCTTTTTTTCCCACCTTTGGAATAAACTTCCTCACTCTATTCTTTCCCATTCTTCCCTCCAGGCTTTCAAAACAGCTGTTCACCACCACCTCTTATCTTCCCCCATCCAAATCCTCGATCTTTTCTACCCCGGATAATCCACCCAAACCCACTTCCTTCAATTCCTCTGCCTTCCTTCCTGAAAGTCTCTAAAATCCATCTTCTCTTCGCCATGTTCCCCTTCCCATCCCCATCCCTCTCCCTTCCACAGTTCACCTAATGTGTCTGTTCCACACTGTTTTGTCCCTTCCACTCCCACCCCTCTTGTCTCATGCCCCCTTGCTGTGAGTTGTGTGTTTGCTCTCATACGAGTCTCGACAAGGTATACAAAAAAAGTGTACCTATGATAAAAAATTACAGACCTCTACCTGCTTTGTGAGTGGGAAAACCTGCAAAATCGGTAGTGTATCAAATACTTGTTCTCCCCACTGTAGATCTACATTTCAGAATTTTTCCAGCAAAATCTGAGGTGACCTGGGGACCCTTAGGTGAGTTGGCACGGAATGACCCCTATACCATTTCCTTCATCCACTTTTGCATTAAAGCTTGCATGGCTGTTCAACAGTCCCTTTCCCTTTTATTTGCTCGGAATCTCCTCACTCTGGCCTCATTCAGTTCCTTTTCTTGTTTCACCTCTGCAGTAGAAAGTTCCTTTCTTGTTGCTCGGGCAATGCGTTTTCTGTCTGCATCCTTCCTTTTCATCTCATTGTACTTTTCTCCACTTTGCTTCATCCTTTCTCGATAGGCTTTTGTTCGTTCTTTTCCCATCTTGACTTTCCTCTTTATGGTTTGAGACTGATGCTGTGCCTGTTCTTGCAAATCCTCAGCTTTGGGGGGGGGGGGGGTGATTCACAGCATGTACAATTTTTCCTTGTACTTGTACCATGCTTGTAATTGAAATTAAAAAAAAAAATCATCAAATGGCAAATATCAGAGTAAACACAAAGTGTAGACCCAAAGATGTGATAAAACTAAGCCAAAATTCAAAAAGAAAAATAAATCACCAAATGGGCAAATAAAGAGGAGGGTGTTCTATCAAACATTTATGCTTTTGTTTTTTTTTGTATTTTCTTGAAGAAACTAGTGACAAATAGCTACATGTTCATGACAAAAACATAAGGTAGGAGTTTCATGTGAAGACTGCACAGGCTAATCCACACTGACAGATTGCTGTTACTGTACATGAAAGCATATTGGTGCATAATACACTCTTTCGAGTGATATGTGTATGTATTGCATTGCAAATAGAAAGTTTAAGTTTCAACTTCAGAAAATGGTGAAAGTAAGCTTACCTGTTTGATTCATCTCTGTAGCCATAGTTGTTTGATTGTAGCACACTATATGAATTTAGCTTCCTCGATGGATGACCTGTTGGCTAACAATGGTGTGCATGGGAAAGTTGCACACTCCCTGCCCCCCTTCTGTCGCAACAGCTATTTCTCACCCCAATCTCTGTTTATTTGAGGAAGAGCCTCCACCCTTGGCATTCAGGTGAACCTCACTGCCCAGTAGCAGTAACTAAGGTCCTTGATTATAGGCTTGTTTTAATCCCTTTCAAAATAAACAACACTGCATGGCAGAAAGTTCTCATATCAATAAGTGATTAAATGGTTGGAAAGGTGTAGTGCAAGCTTTTTGGGTTGAAATGAGTTGATGCATAGTCTGTAATGTAATGTAGTTTATTGTTTATGGCCTCAAGTGTACTTGAATTGGGTCAATTTTATAGGACATCAGACCACATTATCCAGATTTTGACTATAAAATAAGACTATGCTGTAGAATTCAACAAAGTTTCACTTTTGAACATATGATATATGTAATATCCATGACGTGTAGCTATTGTAATGTCCGTGATGCTAAATGTGGACAAACCAAGAAAGTTTTTTTTTTCAATCCTCTTGAGCTCTGAGATCACATTCTAGCTTTGAAAATGGCTTTTGAACAAAAGTGACCAAAAACGTTTGTCTAAAATGTCACGGACATTACACTGCTGTGCAGTGCAAATCAGCCCTTCCTTTGGGGTCTGTTTCAAATAATAGATACTTTCTCATGATTTCCTCTTATAAGGTGTTAATACAAGGCCGAAGCTTTCTTTTAGAATAAGAATGATTGCTTCACAGGATTTTTTTTTTGGTATTTTCATTTAACACTTAATGGATGAAAGACTATTTTCACTACAGCTTGGTTCAACTGTGCTCTGTTTGGATAGCTAAAAAAAAATTCTTCTAATTTCAGACTTTTTTTTTTTTACTTTGTCTTTAAAATATGGACCTTTTCCATTACTCTTCAGGGGAGAACAAAGCTATTCAGTGAATTTCATTTTTTCACCCTGAGGAAACATTTTCTGTGGAATTGCCCTGTGGGGTTTGTAAATATTTTCCAGAAATATGTGCTTGGGAAAACTCGTTTAATGCAGTACATGATCTGCTTTTAGAGCAATGTTATCTTTCGTCAGCATCTTTTCCATAACACTTAGCAGCCCAAAATACTTAAGGGAGTGCAGGAATGAAAACAGTATTGGGGTAAATTTAAACACCCCTTTTGAACATAACTCGTCTCGTCATGGAAAAAAAAAGGCTTATCCTTGGTCAGCCCCTGCGCACATCACGGGTCTTTATCCACCATTTTGTTTCGGCCGAATCAAAAATGTCTTCCCTTAACAGACATCGGCCTTTGTACATTTGAAGATTGAACAATGTGTATCATTAAATGAAGGTACCATTTTGAGGAAACAGGTACATTTTGATTGCAATTCATGCAGAGGAAACAAGGTAACATTGTTACGCATTTGGGAATTCGATTGCACACAATATTCAGGTTCCTTTAGTCAGTTATGTCGATAAGTGCTTGTTCCCTAGATAGTTCACCTTCCATTGTTTAATGGGCAGAAATCGATTAAGTGCGCTGCGAGATTCAATTTAATACTTAGGGAGCGATCATAACAAAGGAAGACGCTCCTCCCCCTCTTCTGCGAAGAGGAAGAGCCCTCCCGTCCCGTGACTCATGACGTCATCAACTCCCTCCCACCCGTGGTTGAGCGGGGGATGGAGCACGAGGGCATGAGTCACGCCGGGAGCAGGGGAGGGGCCGATAAGAATAAAGAAGAAATCCTCTGCTTTGTTCGGGCAGGCTTTCAGTAGTAGGCTTTCGGGTTCTGCTTGACTTGGGTTAGGGAGGAGGCTTTTTGCTTCAGCTTGGCTTTTAGCAGGCCTATGGGTTCTGCTTGGTAACGGTTGAGACTTTTGGTTCAGTGAGCTTCAGTTCTGCTTGGCGAGATGGAGGCTTTTGAGAGCTTTTTGCTTTGGCTTGGCTTTTCAGCAGACCTTCGGGTTCTGCTTGGCTCGGTTCGCTTTTTGGGCTCTGGCTTGGTTCGTGTTGTGAGAGGCTTTGTTCATCGGAAGAGAGTTGAGCTGATTGCTCGGCTGGCTCTTCTTGGTTCGTGGAGCTCTTTGTTCTCCACTTGGTTCCCGGCTTGGTGCGACTCATCAGCCTCATATTGGAGGTGGTTCTTCGAGATAGCGGCGCATCAACAGGAAGGATCAGTGCCTCGTCTCACCAGCACGTGTTCGGAAGCGCGAGAGGATTCGCTGGAGCTCGGGAAGGATCGCGGCTCACGGCGAATGGATCCAGCTCGCTCTCGCTGGAGCCCGGGTCCGCACAGCTTGAAGACCACACGAGGTGGAGAGGTTTGAGATAGGCTCTGGGTTTCAGTTCATCTGTCCTCCGAGCTGGAGTCAGTTATTAAAGGCATCAGCCACCATTTAGTGTGTGTGTGTGTGTGTGTGTGTGTGTGTGTGTGTGTGTGTCCGTCGGCCCGTCTAATAAGTAGGAAACTTAAGTGCTTTGTGTGCTGTAAATGATTGTATTGCATTTTGTATAGTTGGTATAGTTCTGCTCTTACGTGCTTCCCTAGTTCCCCATTATTATTAATTAATACCCCAATTGTTAAATGTTTTCAGCTCGTCGCGTCGATTCTTTCATTGAATGAGCATTCTGTGTGTTGGGAGTTAGAAAGCCGTTGGTTTGCCGTAAAGAGGGGACATTCGGACCGACGGTTCTCGACGATTAAGCTGCTTGGAATCACGCATGGGACAGGCTCGCTTAAGCAGCTTGTTCCGTATGAGTTCCATCGAGGGTGGAATACCCTGGTGGTTGGATCACGTGGGTATTTAGGTACATTGAAGGTTGGCAATCGACCCTACCCCACGTGGTCTGCCCATTGGCGTATTTCGGTTTTTCCACAAGGACCCGTCGGCCTCGGAGTTATCCGGGCGGTGATCTATACTCCGGACGATCGGTCGGGCCGACTCGACTTGCGGCTCCGTCAGAGCGTCAAAATATAACAATATATTTTGTTCACAGCAATCACAGTAGTGGTCTAATACACCATCCAATGAAGGTCTGTTCTCCTCATGCAGAGGAAAGAAAATAGTGGTCTTTAATTTTGTTTTTTACCCGAGTAAGGCTGAACAGTGATGGACATGTAAGTAAATATTTGAGGCAACGAAAATCGGCTTGGTAGTGAAATGCCAACATACATAATTAGTCGGGAGGCCAGGGAAATCCCCACCAATTGATTCAAGGTAATTTTACTGCTCATCGAACAAGGGTGATAGATAAGTTTGTTAAAAAAAAAGTTACCACCTTCACTAACTTTTGCAAATAAACACCCTGCAAAAATTCCTTGGAGGAGGGAAGGGGTGGGGTGGGGAATAGATGAGGTCCCATGTGGAATTGACAAAGCCCCACAGAGCCGAGAAAATGGTGTCCGTGACAATTTCACCCAATAATAATCAAATGGGTTATGTTTACCAAACCTCAGGAATTTTTCAATATCAGGTTGAAGCTTGCAAGCTTATTTGTGCACATGTGGTGTCAGTGTATAAAATCTGGGCAAAATGGATCAAAGGTCAATGTCAATGCCATCCAAAATGTAAAACACCTATTTGGCAGTAATTAGAAAATTTAGACCAAATTTGTTATGCACAACATTCCATCATGTAAAACACTTGATAGGTCAAATTACAAATTGCTGTTTCCCTGTTAAGTATTGTGCTATACATGGCATATGTTAATTTTTAATCAATAGTTCTTCTGAACGGACCACCATTGTCGAAGGTAAACATGTGTCATGGTCCACATCATCACTTCACATTGAATTCCCGTTTCTCCCAATATACACTCAAACATTGCTCGTCCTTTATAAGGTACAACAGCACAACTTAAACTGTTCACACTATAAATCAACTGTTGTCCATGGGGAATGTTTTTTTTCATGAAAAATAGTCCATTTGTTCTCAGGATAAAAGTTAAACAAAAATCAGAATCGACATTCCTCCCTCCCCAGATGCCCTTGGGCCATATACTGTAGGTTCTTAGGCATAGAGACATTATCCCTACTCAATAGACCTTGTGCATCAGGGGGCATCGTAGCATTTAAATTTATGGAGACCCTAAAAGTGATCATTGTTTCTTTGAAGTCTTTCCTCAGTTTCACATTTTGCTTCCATGACAAATAAAAAAAAAAGAACTAGAAGAGCGCATACCTCCACCATGTAATGCCTGATCCAAGAGAACATATCGGGCCCATTACATTTTTGAAATATCATGCTATACAGAACTATATCGTTTTTGGCCCATTCTCTCAATGGTGAGGAATCACCCTTGCCCAGGAAACTGCTTCGATGGCACCGACACTCTGTGAAGAGTATGGTACATCAGAGAGTGCCGCAGGGAGAAATTTTAAGCCTTTAACAAAGAATACATGCAATAAGTGATTTACATAATTTATTTCCTGGATTTACAACATTTTGGTAATGTCAGAGGGGAAAAAAAAATCATTCGTTGGCATAACAATGCTGTGTGAGCATATAGATTGAAAACTTCAGATGGAAATGATTGGGAGTTGATTCAAAAAGCAAACAGAAGCAGAAGCTTCCATTAAGAGTCAACACTCAAACTGAAAGTCAAAGTAGTGGGGATCAAAGTTGTGGATACGCACGTAGCCATCCTCTCCACCACTGCTGTAACTGGAGAAAAGAAATGAACAAATGTTACAGAAAAACCGTTTTGGGATTTGCAATATTTACCGACGTGTTAACCACGTGCCTAAGATGGATGCTGTGGCTGGATGGTTCAGATTTATTGGTACGAGACAAACACCAAGCAAACAAATACCGCGGTACACGAACGGAGCAACACATCCAATCCTCACCTTTTTCCGTCGGGATGGAAGCTGACGCTATTGATTGGGCCAAAGTGTCCTTTTACACGACCAAACTCTTCCTCAAAAATGGAATGAAAGAACCTGTAAAATAAAACGATGGAGGAAAAAAGAATTGAACTGCATTAAGCATAACATCTAGAGTAAGCTGCTTTTTTTTTTTTCTCATCGAGCAGCCAGAAGTGAAATGAAAGTTAGGTTGTCAGGGAGAGTTGAGGACTTGAAGTCACAAGTTACATTAGCCGGTTTTTCTGCTGGTCCCGATTAATTTATTACTTCTTCATTGCAGTTAAGATGACATCTCTTTAATCAGGTCAATGAGCCTTTATGAACTGTTCCCAATCAGTGCACCTCTCATTCTCCCGGATGTGCATACAGCAATTCCTCACTTAACATCGATTCGGTTGACATTGTTTCGTTACATCAGTGATGATGTAACGGGGAACATATATCCTTTTCACGTCGCCGACGATCGCTATTACATCGTTTGCCGGTGTGCCACAGCGAACTACTTTGTGTTGCGTAGACGCAGAGACATGTAGACACTGAATAGTATCACGCCATTTTGTTGTTTGAAGCGCGATTAAATCCCTTGTAAAGATGAGTCACAAGCGCTCATTAAGTGATAGTGAGTCCGGCAGTAAGAAAACAAGAAAAACAGTTGGTTTAGAAATCAAATTGGGCTTTTTAAGGCATGTTGATGCCAGAAAACCAGTGGTTATCGGGAGAGTGCTTGGGCTGTCCCATTGATGCCACCACTCTCCCCTCCATTTCTGCAAACAACCTCTACACCCATCACTGGTGAGTGTTATCTTATTAACCCAACGTTTGACTGTCAATAAGAGGGGTTTTTTAAATTGTTTTCTCCTCACATTTACATCATTGTTGTGATTGGTATGCTCAGTCCATGTGACCCCAACGTTTAACTGTCAATAGGAGGAGTTTTCAAATTGTTTCTTTAAGTTCAATTTAAATTGTTTTCACTTTTCGCAGTTGCTAAGGTTGATTCACATTCGGTTGTCATAAAGTTTGTAAAAATCACATGTTATACCGTATGCATGTCATGAACTGTACGTGGGTAGCAGTTGCTGTTTGATTCCACTGGCCTCGTTGAAATCCATTGGCTTCCACACGGCCTCATGGGTTAATTTTTTTTAAGTTTCATTTAAATTCCGTTTTCACAGTCGCTAAGGTTGATTCACACTTGGTTGCATCAAGATTTGTGAAATTTGAATGTTTTGTATCCCCGGTCTCTGTGGAATGCATTGCACCTCGGGGAGGCTTCCATGCTGCCTCACGAGGCTATCTTAAGTTGTATTCGATTTCTGTTTTCACTTTTGGGACCTTCTGGTGTAGCTACAGTCTTAACGTCGATAATTTTCGTAAAATCCAAGTAGAAACACACTTTTCATGAGGAAAATGTATTAAATTCAAATAACGGTTGGGTATTGAAAGGAACACTACATGCTTTCCGTTCAGTGCTTGACCTCGTACCGTGCCCCCCCCCCCGGGGGACTGCTTATCGGTAGCGTCTATGACCTTGGCTTATATTTTCTAAGGTTTGGTGACGTGCTCTCCAATTATCCAAAACAATTGGACGGCGAAAAATGGACGTTTTAAAATGTTGTTAAAACATTTCATTGGACCGCGAGTTGGCGGGTCACGTGATGCCGTGCAGCCGTGCAGGTAACATTGCGCCTCATGTTCGCCTTATCTCACGAGAGATTGAACTTTTCGGTGGTCCTAGGGTCCTTTCTGTTGAATACCAACACTTTGTGGAGAAAGCCATGATTTACAAGAATTCAGAGTATTTATTTAACGGCTGTGAGCATGGGTTTCAAAATCGTGTGATGACGTTGGAAATAAATTTCTCTGGAGAATGGAGGTCTTTGCTTCGAGCGGCCTCACTCGTTTATATTGTCTGGTAATCGGCTGCCCAGGTATCAACATCATTTGGTAATCAGCTTTCATTCAACGTCGGGGTCATTCATGGTATTCAACTTTTTTATTTTATACGAGATGGCTTTTCTGGCCTTTATTTATTATTTACGAAATCTAAAGATTTCGTAAGTATATTGATAACTTCCGTTTGTTTGTTTGTTTGTTTGTTTCTAGGCACGATAACTCGAGAACTGAAGAAGCTACCAATGTCAAATTACACCACGTGATTCAGGAGCGTGATGGCTAGTGCTGATTAGGTTTTGGTCAAAATCGGTCAAAGGTCAAGGTCACTGAGGTCAAACATAATTCCGTAAATTCATTTGGAGAAATGGAGTGTTTTTGCTTCGCTCGACGTTACGAGTTCGTTTTAACTTCGGTTTTAATTTTGTCTTCGGTTTTTGCGATCGCTTAGGACGCTTAAAACTCGGTTGTCGAAATTCTGGTAAAAATCGGATGTTTTGGAGACGTTTTAAGATTGTATAAAAATATTTCACTCGACGCATCACGGGTCGTCCCATGATGCAGCGCGCTCGAGCAGACGCGTCGTTGAGTTACGTTAAGGTTTAATATAATTGCGTGGAGAAATGGAGATTTTTGCTTCAGTCATCGTTACGATTTTTGATCGTTTGATACAGAATCATCGTAGAAACTTCTGGTTTGCGTCGCTCCCTTCTCGAGAGATAGCTTTTATTAGACAAAGTCAGAGGTCAAGTTGACGATTTCGTAAGTACCAGTCTATGACTGCTTGTTTATTTATTTTTGCTTTTTTTTTCTCGTTCTCGTACACAAATTGGATTTAATAATCTGAGCTTTTTATGCACCTGGCCAATGCTACAATTCTGTGCATCTGGTTATTTTCATGAGGCCGCATGTGAATCTCCAATTGTGCTTACCTTTCATGCAAGCACTTTTCCTCACGTAGAATGATTAAAAAAATTGAAGTGGAACATCATCTCGTGAGATAAAGTATTGTTACGGCTGTGGAAATTCGCAATACACCAGAAAGGGTCCTTAGATCAGTTATGACGCAAAGTTTATGTGCAGATAGTTCCCCACCATTGTTTAAAGGGAATTCTTCGTGTTCACCGAGCTGCGACTCTGAGATAGCCGTTTTTCTTTTTCTATTGTTATTTTGAACAAACCTCCATGCAAGCAACAAGGTGCGTTGAAAACCGTCGAGCGAAAAAGGGAACCAAGAGTTTTGGGCACGTGGATTTTTTCCCGCCTATTTTTCCCCGCACTTGGTATGAAGGAAAGGGGGAGGGCAGCTCGCCGCCGATTGGTGGATGAACAGCATGAGGCGGTCTCGGTGAGGGAACGCCCCTTTTCGGGAACCTTCTCGAAGGGAGGTGGAGCCAAAAACGGGGAGGAGCAAAGGGCGGAGTCCCGCGAGATACAAGGCGGACCGCGCGCGAGGTCCAGGAGCTCTCTCTGTCTGGGTCGTCGATGTCTCTCTGTCTCTCTCCACCTCTCTCTACCTCTCTACCTCTACCTCTCTACCTCTACCTCTACCTCTCTACCTCTCTCTCTCTCTCTCTCTCTCTCTCTACCTCTCTCTCTACCTCTCTCTCTCTCTACCTCTCTCTCTCTACCCCTCTCTACCTCTCTCTCTCGGTGGCCAGGGTCAAGCGCTCTCTCTCTCTCTCTCTCTCTCTCTCTCTGGTCTGTCGGTCCTGCACTCGTGGTCCGGCGAGCGGCCTGTTGGTGGAGACGCGGACGGGAGGCGCAGCAGTGCCAGCTATCTGGTGGACCTGCGCGTCCAGACGAGGGGTGCAGGAGAGGGTTCGCCGGCCACGTGGGAGGCCAGAACCAGGCGCGACCATGCTTACGGTCGTGGGAGAGGGACTGGACGACCACTAAAGGGAGGTCTTTTCGTGTGTGTGTGTGTGTGTGTGTGTGTGTGTGTGTGTGTGTGTGTGTGTGTGTGTGTGTGTGTGTGTGTGTGTGTGTGTGTGTGTGTGGCGCTGTGTCCGACAAGTAAGTGCCTGAACATTGCCAATAATTATAGTCTGTGGTATTGCTTTCATTGCTTTCTTGCCTGTATCCGTGTTTCATTTTGATTTGCCTTGCTTGTGTTGTGTGTGTAATATGTGCTTGCTTATAATAAATGTCCTTGTGTGAAATGTATCCCGTTTGTCGTCTTTTTCCCTTTTGAAAGTGCCATCTTGAATCGTGGAATAAATTAGTAGTGGGTTTTGAACACCTAGGGTAAAGAAGAGAATCTGATCCGTCGAGGTCGGCGATAACACCGCTCGGTTATCACTGTAGCATGGAACGGACCGCTGAAGCGGTTCGTGTCCTCGGCCGACCTGTGGCGAGGTACGATCGCCTGGTCGACTACTCGCGCAGGTACTTGGGTTGGTCGAATTTGGCGAGCAACCCTATCCTGCATAGGTGGGCAATTGGCACGATCGTGGTGAGGTTACACCCCCACCCGTGACTGGCTCCTGGTGGTAGTTCCAGGAGGGTCACGACTGAATTGTCTGTCCGGTGGGCGACGCGGTTGCGATTGGAGTTACGCAATCGCTCGCACGCCTGGCGGGCCAGAATTCGTAACACTGGTGTCCGGGAGTGAGATTCGAACCCACCCCGTCTCCAACTAAATTCACTGGAATCGGTTCAGGGGTGAGTGGAGCAACCCCCCCCCCCCGTATCCCCCAAATTACGAGCGATTCAAATTAAATTCTTCCACGGGATAAGATGGCTTTTCAAGGCGAACAGGGGCCGGGTGGATTACATATGCGTAGTAATGTAGAATCCATGGCCCGGGAGGGTTCTTGTAATTATAATCCATGGGGGAGCTCAACCCCATATACTGAGCACAGACTTTGCCGGCAAATGGAGTCGCACAATGGCGGCGCGATCGCACCTCGGTGCGGCACGGAGAAGGCGACTATTTTTAGCTCAACTAACGGCACGACACGAGGCGAGCGCTCCCAACAACTGTTTCAAGCCACGTGGGCATGGCAGGCGAGGCAGGCGGACATGGGCGGGCTTCGGAAACAATTGGAGGAAGAATGGAAAACCAAGCTAGAAACGAAACAAAAGGAACACGATTTGGAATTAAAACGACTAAAGGAAGAATTATTGGAAAAGTCGAGACAGTTCGAAGAACTGGAGGGAGAAATGAGGAAAGTGGAGTTGAGTGCCTATGAATTGGAACAACTGAAGCGAGAGGTAAGGATAGGCCAGTTTGAAAGAAAATGCCTAGAAATATGATAAAAGAAGAGGCATGGTGGGAAGAACTAAAGGAAAACAATAGGAAAAGGGACGAATTGAGGAGGAAAGCGGTGGAAAGTGAGGCGGAGATGAGCAAGAGAATGGGTGAAATGAGTGAGGAGGCATGCAAAATGAGAAAGGAATTGGAAAAGAAAGCTTCTGAGTTACAGAAAAACCAAAACAAAGAGAGGGAACTACAAAACGAACTGAGAGTGTTAAAAGAGGAAAGGAAGAGAACGGAAAATGAAACGTTAAGAAACCACACTGTACAGATCAAACAGCTGGAAGCGAAGGCCAGACTAAAGAATGAGAACAAGAAAGAGTAATGAAGGAAGAATGAATGAGACAGGAGAAAGAAATCAGCCAATTGAAGGAAATAACGAGATTGCAGAATGAGGAACAAGAGAGACAGTGGAATAAAAAAACACAAAGAACAAGGAATGAGACAGGAGAAAGAAATCAGCCAATTGAAGGAAACAACGAGATTGCAGAATGAGGAACAAGAGAGACAGTGGAATAAAAAAACACAAAGAACAAGGAATGAGACAGGAGAAAGAAATCAGCCAATTGAAGTAAACTGAGATTGGAGAATGAGGGACAGGGGGTGAAAGAAATTAAAAAAAGAGACAAGAACAATTAAAAAAGAAAGCAAGGTTGAGGTACGTGGAGATCGTGAAAGAACAAGGAATGAAACAAAGGACAAGACCGACTGAAGGAGAAAGCAAGGTTGAGGTACGCAGAGATGAGAGAACGAACGGAACGGGAAAATGAACTAAGCCGATTGAAAAACGATGAGATTGGAGACTGAAAAGCATGAGGAACAGTGGGAGAGAAAACAAAAACTATACGAGTTTGAAATTAACCAGCTCGAGGGGAGAGCAAAAATTGAGTCCACGGAGATCGAAAAACTCCGGAAAGAGAACGAAAAACTCAAAGCTCAGAGAGGATGAACGACTCAAAAGGAGCCAGGAAATGGAACTGCAATAGTGTGGGATGTGTGACGTCACCACAAGGAGGAACGTGAGTGGTGCAGGACTTGATCGACACCACTCCTCGAATGAAAGAACAACGAGGACCAACCCTAATAAAGGAGACACAAATAAAACTCGAGAAGGGAGAAGTATTGCCAGAGACACGGGAGATAGACTGAATCAAGAATGAATTAAATGGAACGAAGGAGGAAACAGACGAAGATCCAGGAAGAAACTAATGAACATGAAGAGATAAAAGAAATAAAATGTATAGACTCGGGAGATAGAAAAAATAGGAGAGACGGCACGATAAAGATGGGGTGAAAGACGAGCACACACACATGGAGTTAACGAGGCTTAATGGGGGCGAGTTGGCAGACTGTGTTGTGACCCGGTGCAAGCAGCCGGATAACATCCTTCAGGAACGGAGGGAGACGCTATGCTCCCTTGAAGCTGATCTCGACCAGGTGGGTTCGGTCGTGTCAAGCGAGTTAGAGGGGGCGACTGCTGCGAACGGGTGCACGCCGAGCTTGGGGGGTATGGAGACCCCGGGAACCCTTGTGGTGGCACAAATCCCCAGTGTGGTTGTGCAGGTGTGCATGTTTGCAAGTGTGCGGAGATGCGTGCTTCCCAGCACGCATGGTGTGAGAGACCCCCTGGGCGAGTGGGAGGCCGTGTGCGAGGGAAATGGCATGCGTGAGTGAACGGCCGAGTGCAAAAGAGACCGTGTGTGTGAGAGCGTTATGCAAGGGAGATGATGGTCGGCATGCGGGAGAACGCAACCACATATCAGAGTGTCATGGAATGGTGTGTGAGCGTCATGACACGCAGGTGTGCTTGGATGGAATGAAGACGGCGACAGAGGGACAGAGGGCGGGTAGCGGCCGTAGCTGGATTGGAGACCGCGCCAGGTGGCGGCCGTAGCTGGATTGGGGACCGCCCTGGGTTTGCACGGCGGCGAGCGCGAGGTTCGTGCCGTGCAGCGCACGAGGCCGCCACGTGCACGCCTGTGGGAGTGAAACCCGGTCCGTAAACGCCAGCGGTGGATGTTGCCGATCACACGGACGGACAAAATGTAGGCTGGATAATGGATTTGGACCGGATGGGTTCTCCACGCGAGTGTGTGTGAGAAGCTCCAACGGGCAGAGCACATGTGTTCGTGTGGGGAACCCCTCAAAACGCGAGGCTTGTTTTTTGGATGTGCAGGGTGACGTCATGGCTGCACGTAGGGTTGGAATCCGGCAGGAGGGGAGATCCCTGCCGGATGGTACCGTCCAAGAGGGACGAGGTACGCGAACAGCTGCCATGCCGTCACGGGCAAGGTGCGCAGGTTGCGAGTTGCCGTGCTGTGTGCGCGCATAAAAAATAAAAAAAAACAAGCCTCGCTTTCAGGTAAACATGATTCCCTGGGCAAGGGGTGGAAGACCCCCTTGACCTGGGCACAGGATACATGTAGTTATGGGGATGGGTTAGTTTAGTTAAACCGGCTTCATGGGGCAGGGGTAAGTCCTCATGGAGCCCGTGGAATGGATTAGGTAGAGGGATTCAGTTTAGACTTAGGATGGGAAATTGAAAAGGATTTGAGGACAGAGATAGACTTTGGATGTGCAGAGGGAACGTAGCTCAGCTACATAGGTTAAATGGAACGTGCTGTAGTTTAAGGGACGATGTGGGAGCATGAGTTAGTTAGGGGAAGTAGTGAACAGGATGGCAGAGATCAGCAATGTGTGTGTTGAAAAGTTGTGAGGTGGATACATGATGAGTGAGTGAGGCCAGCGGGTCTGTGTGAATGGAGTGAAGGTGGAATGCATTGTGCTATGAGTGATTGGGGGAGGAGTGATTCCCGCCCAAGGGACCCCGGGGTCAGTATAATGTGAGTTAGGGGGTTAGTCAAATTGACAAAATGGAGGTCGTTTTGCTGTTGGTGGGAGTGTAGGCTCGATACCCATTTGGAGGGGTGCAGGAGCCCTGTTGACGGGCTGGTAGCGTGGCTGCGAACGGTGAGTATCGCTGAGTGGGTACCCCGGGCATCGGGCTAGTCGGCCGCGGTAGGCCAAGGGCCCATGTGGGGCCGGGATAGCATAGTGGGCACGGGTGGCCCGCATGATGCATGGCCCGGGGAGCCATATGCCACGGGGGCAGTGTACTGGACACGGGCGACCCTCGGAAAGGGACCCGGGGCGCCAACACGCCACGTGGGCATTGAGGGGAAGTTGCCAGAGGGCACTCCCCAGAGTTTAGGGAGCTGGTAGGCTCGGAGGCAGTGTAGTGCCCGGGGGTGCCATTGTTGGCAGGAACTGCCCTCTGCCGATTCCCCAAGGGAGCCATGCGTCCCAGCCGTGAGACCGTGTGAGGGCACGGAAGGAAAATTGGGGGGCATGGCCCAAAATTTGAGAGGACACAAACACAGGCGACAGGAATCTTGGTTGTTAGAACCGATAGTTTAAGCGAGAGGCGCTTGTTGAAAGCCCCGGGGTAGTTTAAGGAATAAAAGTTAGGGTAGATAGGAAGTGTACCCCTCCGCACCATCCATCCCTTCGCTCTCGTTGTGGGCCGCTGGACCCACTTTGGGTAGGTCGCTGAACTCCGAGGAGGCCATCTTGAGGCTTGAGTTGGGCCTCGACACAGGACGCTAGCTCTCCCTTATTCCCCTCCGGGAAGGGAACGTAGGGGTTGGGAGTAGGCTGGGAGACGATAGGTTAGCCGAACAGACAGAAAAGGGGGGGGGTTAGGAGACTATTCATAGTGGGAAAGTAAAAATAAAAACAAAAAAAATAAGTTGGGGCTAAATTGAGTTTTACAAATTAAGGGGGTGGGTAGGTACAGAGACAGGCAAAGGCGATAGGTTGGGGGGGAGACAGTAGGTGAAGTCCGAGCCCGCCTTCCGAGTGGCCAGCACCACCGCACTCCCTCCACGAACCTCCGTTTCAAGGCAAGAGGCTGGCCACTTCGTCTGCTGACTGTGGTTGCTTCGAGGCCTGTGCCGGCCACTTCATCGACTGACTGTTTTGCTGCAAGGCCTGTGCTGGCCACTTCATCTGCTGGCTGTTGCTGCAAGGCCTGTGCCGGTCGGATCGTCTGCTGGCTGTTTGCTACAGCGGACTTGCCATGCCTTGCCTGCCTGCCTTTGCCTTGGCCCCATGCCTGCTGCCCTCGTCCAGTTGCCCCGTTCTGTTTTGCATCCCCCCCGTTCATTACCATGTGCGCCAGGATCATCGCGCAAGCTGCAAGGACTGCCCTGTTGGCAGCTGCAACACGGGACTGCACTGGCAGCCCGTGCAATGTTTGCCAGTTCACTGCGTTCATTTCAAAAGGGGGAGGCCTTGACTGCGCGTGAGCAGCCTGGCTCCCTGCTGTTTTTTTTTCTTGCAGAGTCCATCGGTCCTGGACCATGGTGTAGTGTAAAATTATAAGGTTAAGGTGTACAATGCAAATGTGTTTTGCATCCCCGGCATGTGTGTCTTAGCGCCGGCAATTTATTTAAGTCGTCTGTATGAGTGGGTTTGTTTAGTGAGTTACTCAGCCCGTAGGTTATTTATTGTGGGGACACGAATACACTGAATGTCGCACTCAGGGATCCGAAGGTAAAACGTATTAGGGGAGAACTACACATGATGGCACACGAAAATTTGACGACTCGGGACGAGTCTGTAAAAAAGGGAGGGGGTAGTGTTACGGCTGGGGAAATTCGCCATACACCATAAAGGGTCCTGAGATCATTTATGACGCTGTTTATGTGCAGATAGTTCCCCACCGTTGTTTAAAGGGAATTCTTCGTGTTCACCGGGCTGCGACTGAGATAGCCGTTTTTCTTTTTCTCTTGTTATTTTGAACAAACCTCCAAGCAAGCAACAAGCCGCGTTGAAAACCGTCGAGTGAAAAGGGGAACCAAAAGAGTGCCCTTTTGGGCGCGTGGATTTTTTCGTGCCTATTTTTCCCCACGCTTGGTATGAAGGAAAGGGGGAGGGCAGCTCGCCGCCAATTGGTGGATGAACAGCGTGAGGCGGTCGAGGTGAGCGAGTTACGCAATCGCTCGCACGCCTGGCGGGCCAGAATTCGTAACAGTATAATATCTGAATGACAGAATCATGCACGAACTTTCCTCCTTCACTGGCCAAAAGAATAAAGTACTGTACATGGAAGAATAGATTACCAAGGACATGCAAAGGAACATAATCAAACACACTGACCTGGCCTCAAATTTTCCAATGCGTGTGGAGGTGGTGGTCACATCCATGGCCTCTTGGCCACCACCAAGGACCACCTGCCAGAATACAGATTGCCATGCATTAACATTCAATGGGTTACCCAATGGAGGCACAAAGACATTACTTTCACATGAACAAGGAAAGTTCAACTTCGAAAATATTAGGGTGGGAAGCGGGAGGGAGGGCAGCAAGCGCAAGCGAGAATGTCATCTGTGTGTCCTCTCTCGCATTTGGGGCAAGGAGTCTCCTCGTCTCTATCTCACTGAAAATACACAACATGACTATTGTGAATAAATTTTTAAAAATCAGTAACATCAATTGTCCCTCATCTCGAGAGACTAAATAGAGAATAAGTAAGAGAAGTAAATGCACTCACATGATTCTGGATTGGTGAAATCGCAGCGGAGTTCACAGGCCGTTCCGTTTTATAAGTTTTCAGCAAATCGAGCGATTCAATATCAAAAAGCTGGAAAGTGAAATTAAATGAGTACAAGACGCAGAAACGTTAGTTTATTTCGATGCAAGATCCTGTGATGCAAGATGCAACACTCGGCCGCCAAATTAAAATCTAATCAGATAATATTGGTGCTTTGCCAAGGGCGCACTCCTCGCTCAGGTAACCACATGACCTCTCATTAAATGGAATAATGAGATGGCAGACACTGGAACTCGTGGTTGACTGGGTGGCATTTGTGGTTTTAAAACAACCCACCGTACCGCAACGTTAATTGTGGGCGGTGGCCCCAGGTCCGGCTTTACCGAGGACAACCGGGGATTAATCCCTGAGTGACAAGCTGGTGTCTCGGTACCCGTGGCTGCAACAATATATATTTTCTCCTCCACCTCTCGAGGCTCGCCTCAGCCTGCTCCCTACTCTCCCTACAGATCATGATGTCATCCGCGAACATCATAGTCCATGGAGACTCCAGTCTGATCTCGTCCGTCAACCTGTCCATCACCATTGCAAACAGGAAAGGGCTCAGAGTCGATCCTTGGTGCAATCCCACTTTAACCTTAAACCGGTCCGTCATTCCTACCGCACACCTCACCGCTGTCACACTGTCCTCATACATATCCTGCACGATCCTCACATACTTCTCCACCACTCCCGACTTCCTCATACAATGCCACAACTCCTCTCTTGGCACCCGATCATAAGCTTTCTCTAAATCCACAAACACACAATGTAACTCCTTCTGGCCTTCCCTATACTTCTCCATCAACATTCTCAAAGCAAACATTGCATCAGTGGTGCTCTTTCCTGGCATAAACCCATATTGCTGCTCACAAATTGTCACCTCTCCTCTCAACCTAACTTCCACTACTCTTTCCCACAAATTCATGGTGTGGCTTAACAACATTTATCCCTCTGTAATTTCCACAGCTCTGCACATCACCCTTGTTCTTGAAAATCGGAACCAGTACACTTAATCTCCACTCCTCCGGCATCCTCTCACTTTCCAAGATTTTATTAAACAATCTGGTTAACAACCCCACTGCCATCTCTCCAAAGCACTTATATGCCTCCACTGGTATACCATCTGGGCCAACTGCCTTTCCACTTTTCATCTTCTTCATAGCAGTCCTCACTTCATCCTTACTGATCCACCCCACTTCCTGGTTCACTATCTCCACCTCTTCCAACCTTCTCTCCTCTCATTTTCTTCATTCACCAGCTCCTCAAAGTACTCCATCCACCTTCTCAACACTCTCCTCGCTCGTCAGCACATTCCCATTTGCGTCCTTTATCACCCTAACCTGCAGCACATCCTTCCCAGCTCGGTCCCTCTGTCTTGCCAATCGGTATAAATCCTTTTCCCCTTCTTTTGTATCCAACTTCTCATACAGCTCGTCATATGCCTTTTCCTTGGCCTTTGCCACCTCTCTCTTTGCCTTTCGCCGCCACTCCTTGTACTCCTGCCTACTTTCTTCATCTCTCTGACTATCCCACTTCTTTTTCGCCAACCCCTTCTTCCTTATACTTTCCTTTACTTCCTCATTCCACCACCAAGTCTCCTTATCTTCCTTCCTCTGTCCAGATGTCACACCAAGTACCTTCCTTGCTATCTCCCTCACAACTTCTGTTGTCGTTGCCCAATCATCCCACCCATCTTTACCACCATCCAACGCCTGTCTCACCTCCTCCCTAAATTTCACGCAACAGTCTTCCTCCTTCAGCTTCCACCATCTGGTCCTTGGTTCAGCCCTCACTCTCTTCCTCAACCTCACCTCTAAAGTCATCCTACAGACCACCAATCGATGCTGTCGAGCTGCACTCTCCCCTGCCACCACCTTACAGTCTCTAATCTCTTTCAGGTTGCATCTCCTGCTTAAGATGTAATCCACCTGTGTGCATTTTCCTCCACTCTTGTATGTCACCCTGTGTTCCTCCTCCTTCTTGAAATACGTATTTACCATTGCCATTTCCATTCTTTTTGCAAACTCTACCACCATTTGCCCTTCCACATTTCTCTTGTTGAGACCTTACCTCCCCATCACCTCCTCATCCTCTTTATTCCCTTCCCCAACATGTCCATTGAAATCTGCTCCAATCACCACTCTTTCATCCTTGGATACACTCTCCACCACTTCATCTAACTCACTCCAGAAATCTTCTTTATACTCCATCTCATACCCCATATGTGGGGCATATGCACTGATGACATTCATCATCACCCCTTCAATTTCCAACTTCACACTCATCACTCGGTCAGACACTCTCCTCACCTCCAATACCCTCTTGACATAATCTTCCTTCTGGATTACCCCGACACCATTTCTCCTCCCATCCACACCATGTTAGAACAGTTTGAAACCACCTCCAATGCTCCTAGCCTTTACTCCCCATCCACTTGGTCTCTTGTACACACAGTATGTCCACCTTTCTTCTCTCCATCATATCAGCCAACTCTCGCCCTTTGCCAGTCATCGTCCCAACATTCAGAGTTCCAACTCTCACCTCCACACTTCTACCCTTCCCCCTCTCCCACTGCCTCCAGACTCGCCTTCCCCGTCTCCTTCTCCTCCTTCGCCCAGCAGTAGCACAATTTCCACTGGTACCCTGCTGACCACCGGTACCGGTGGCGGTCGTTGGTAACCCGGGCCTCGACCGATCTGGTATGGAAATTCGTTTTGTTGTTCCCATAATGATTTGGCATAGGTTTTTACGCCGGATGCCCTTCCTGACGCAACCCTGGTCGCCTCTTACGACACACAGGGATATGGTACACTGATTCTAACCGGGGCATACACCGGGCCCAGTAAACTGGTACTCATTTCGCTGACCTCGGAAGGATGACAGGCTGATTCAACCCCCTGCTGTTATACGACTTGGTGTATATATATATATATATATATATATATATATATATATATATATAAAATCAGTGGCCCAACGGGGCTTGAACTCAGGACCTTTTGGATCCCAAGCCGCTGCCCTAACCACTGCGCCAACACCAGGCTTGTTTCCATGCTTGTATACATAAGTAAAATGGATACATGAGCAAAATTGTATTTGACGAGTTTATGTTGTCAAGGTCTGAAGAGAGGGGAGAGGCTGCTGCCTGCCTGTTTGTCAGAAAAGATGAGAGATGTCATGGCAGAGTCATCAGGAATGAAAGAGGATTTTCTGGAGTCAGTGAGGTCATTGATGAAGATTAGGAATAATATTCAGATTTCAGCCTAGAAATTTCATGAGGATTTCAGCCTGGAGAACACTACCAGCCTTGACAGGAGAGGAGATAAAAGAGTTCTGTTGAGAGCTACACATTCACTGAGAGTGGAGGAAGTCAGTAATCCAAGAGTGGAGTTGGCCTAAGGCAGACAGTTTGGAGAGGAGGGGAGGATGCCACACTGTATCGAAAGCTCAAGATATGTCCAGAGAGACGGCCCTAATGTCTTGTCTGATATTGAGGGCTCCACCATTGTTGGGAGAGTCGAAGCAACAGGTCAAATGTAGAGTGACAAGGTCTGAATCCGAATTGACGATCTGAGATAAGGCCATTGGAGAAAAGGAAGGATTTCATGTAAACTGTGATAATGGATTCCATGATCTTGCTGATGTTTGGAAGTACAGTAAGTTAATTGGCCTGTAGTTGGGGGGATCTATTTTTGCACCTTTTTATATAATGCTGTGATGTTGGCTCATTTCCAATTTCCCAGGTGGATATAGGAGACCAATCCTGAAATGTGAAAACAAACAAACAAAAAACCAATGTCACCCGCAGGGTGACCCGTATCTTGCCAAAAGGTGACCACGTGTGACTTCTTTAAGGTCACACTGAGGTGAACAGAGCTGCTATCCACCAGGAGCGACTCCTTGAGGAATATCTGCCTACGAGAGATTCCGATGAGAATCGTTCTACAGAGTAACCATGAAAAATATGCGTTTGCCTCATAACGTCACCAAATGACATCATAATGTCTCAAGCTTGACATATCTAGAAAGCACTCATCGAGGTGTTCAATTTGAGGTACTACACGATATGGTTCCTAAAACTTGAAAATTTGACCTTGGGGTCAAATATGTTTGACCTCAGGTGCTAACCATGAAGGTCAAGGCCAATCGCCACCAAAAATTAATCAGCTGAGCACCAGACCATGAACTATATTCCCATGAAGTTTGAAGACTATCCGATCAAAATTACTCAAAAAATAAGGGTTTCGTCGACTCCCCTGATTTGTGACAAAGTGACCTTGACCTTTGACCTTGACCTTCAAAATTTCGTGCACTGAAAGGGACCTCTATAGGCCTCTGATATGCGAAGTTACAAAAAATTTCCAATGATAACTGTGCTCTGCAGAATTTTTTATACATGATTACAGACAAACAAACAAACAAAAAAAAAACATATGAGCTGACAAACATATCTTGCAAAAACTTTGTTTTGGCAAGATAAAAAAGCCCACGAATATGCAAATGTCGAAGCAGGTCACACTTTGACCCGCAGATGCACAGAGTCTGTGAATAGCATGGTCTGACAGTATTTGAAGACATTTGTGATTACATTCCTGGATTGCTGACCTGACATGGCCTCACCTTTAGACGAGATTAATTACTTCCGCCACCTAAGGTGGACGGAGGTTATGTTTTTGCCCCTGTTTGTTTGTCTGTCTGTGAGCAGAATATCTCAAAAGATTATGGAAGGATTTAGACGAAACTTGGTGGACAAGTCAGGTTTGTGATAAGGTCGAATTGATTAGATTTTGGTGAAGATCCGGATACTAAATTTTGTTTTTTTTTTAAAGTGATTCTTCACCATTGAGAGATTGGGCCGAAAACTATATAACACGATATCTCAAAAAGTTTTGCACGGATGATGACAAAATTTGGTGGATGACTTGGGGAGGTGACGACAACAAGCTGATGAGATTTTGATCGAGGTCTGGATGCAGATCTGATCTGATCTATCAGTGGGCTATAAAACAAATGGTTCAGCCTGGTGGAGGTATGCGCTTGACCGAGTGCAGTTCGAGTTCAAAAGTCTTTTAAGAAAAGCCGACATCTATTCTACATACCTTAAAATTCTAGCAGTGGGTCAGAATATATAAATTGACAAATTACCTTTTGCTTCTCAAGTGGTCAAAAATATGAGATGCAGAATATCAACACAAAAAGTTGACAAAACGTATTATTGGGGAAGGATGGGGGTAGTTATTGTTAGAACTGCTTCTCTAAAATAAGATGTGCATACAAACAAACGGAAACCAAGTACTGTATTGGAGTCATCAGAAGGAACCCGAAGACGTAAAGAGCAAAGATGGAGTCATCAGAAGGAACCCGGCAGGTGCAATTGAGAGACAGGTACAAAGAAAAAATACCTTGGCTGTGGTATCCTTAGAAGCAGTGATGACCATTGTGAGATCTTGTGACGTTTGGAGGTCGTTCACCTGTTTGATGTGCTCCTTTGTCTGCATTAGAATTTCCCCTGACTAGGAAGTGACAAAAAGGGGGGGGGGGGAGGAGAAATAGTTAAAGGTAAATTATGAGTAGGAAATTTCCCATAGACATGATGCCGACAATAGGGATATTTCCTCGGCAACCATATCAGGACCATGACTAAAAGCTGAGGTCCATGGCATATCATCAAAAAATGAACGAAATCCATTCCAATCAGCTTTCCAAAACTGAAACAGTGCAGTGAAAAGGATGCACTGGAGTTGAGAATGAGGAGTAAGAGACACAAACAAACAGTGGAATGATCCAAGTTACCAATTGGAGGAAGGACACAGGCAACACAGTCATCAGGCTTAGAACACAAAAAGAGATCAAGCCAGTATCTTCCAGCAGAAGCATGGTCAGGAATATGAGTGCAAGAGCAAACAATTTGGGTGATTCAGAAATTATAGGTATCGATACCAGGAGTGTCAATATTCTGAAAGTGTACCAGCCATTCCTTGTGGTGAACATTGAAGTCACCAAATACCATGATATGTGCAGAAGGGTGGAGTGAAATGGCCCTGTCATTGCTGTCTGGTATTGCATCGAGCAAGGGACAAGACGGAAAGGAAGGCGAGTGATGCATAAAGAGGAGATATGTTGTTGAATGAAAGACAGCAAGGCGGAAACACATAAACTCGTGAGAACCACTTTCAAGATAAATTTTCATGAGCTAAAGGTAGAGAGTCCTTAACATTGATACCAAGACCAAGTGAAGGAGGGTGATCAAGTCTGTGAAAAATGTAACCAGGTAACTTGAAAGAAATGGAGGAGATGCCACTGTCCAACCGACACTCAGATGGAGCCAGCAGGTCAGGTGAGTTCAGCTGAACAAAAGATTGCACAGAAGAAAAGTTGGAGCCAAAGCTCTTGGAGAAACAAATATCAAATAATATTAGAGAAACAAATATGAAAACT
Organism: Eptatretus burgeri; assembly: GCF_056783735.1. Lineage (NCBI taxonomy): Eukaryota > Metazoa > Chordata > Myxini > Myxiniformes > Myxinidae > Eptatretus > Eptatretus burgeri. Next base: position 24,691,375 of record NC_140961.1, read on the forward strand.
ATTTGAGTGTCGCTGCACACGGGCTGCTGGATTGGAACATGCAGGTCGAGATTTGTTTTTCATAGATTGTATAACCATAGTCGAAGTGATAACCAGAGAGTTGATGTCAAAGCCACCCAATGCTCGCCTGTTTATACATTTATCGTTTTTAAAAGACTAGTCTAATAATATTTTTTTATAAAGCATTGCAGTGAAGTCTGATCCAAATAATTTTAAAGCAATATATGTATTTGTATATTGTAAACAGTAAAAAATAGTGTGGAAGATAAAAATATTAGAAAGGAAATAACTTGCACCAAAAACTTTAACATTTTCACGCTCACGCCGGGGGTATCGCTATCGCTCTCTGTTCTTCGAACAGGCGAGCTAATAATACATAATATAAACAGAAGAAGACATCAGTCAAAGTTACCCAAACAAATTAATAAGCCAATCCAAGAGACTCAATCAAACTCATGTGAACACATTGTCGTAACAATGCCACTGACAGCCTCAGAAATGCAACTTAAAATGGCTGCACGGACTACCCCCAATGTATGTCCATGGCAGGACAACCATTTTGACATTTTACACCTGCTGAGAGATCAGTTTAAAAAGGTAATCATCCGTGTTTGTGGTTTATAATATTTCTTACTTCTGGTAAGGGTTTTCCACAAAACGCCAGGATAAGCTATTTATACATGTGAACACGGCCTTTTTCTCGGAGGAACCCCACCCCCCACCCCCCTTGGGGAGGGAGGAGGAGATTGGGACCATACTCTGTGCAGAGCGTTGGTGCTGCTTAAGCAGTCTCCTTGGCTATTGGGCACAATCCTGGACGGGTCGCTACTCCGACACAGTATACCAGCACGCTGGTACTCATTTTGCCGACCTCAGAAGGATGACAGGCCGAGTTAACCCCACCTAGAATTAATTAAACAGCTGAGCGAGATTTGAACTCAGGACCCTCGTATCCAAAGCTCACCACCCTAACAATTAAGCCAACACCAGGCAGAGAGTGGGGACATTAATTATTAGTATTAATATTGTTTTGTTATATCAATATATTGTCGCGGTGCTGGTGGCCAGGATTAATATGTGGTGACGGGCAGTTAACACCGCCGGTCCGGATTGTCAAGCGGTTTTTCCTTATTATAAGGCAGACACATTGATCCTTGGAGATTTTGACGCGCATGGGAAGGGTATGGGGCAATGGCGGTGCGACAGGGGCACGAAAATGGATGCACAGTGAGGTTTATACTCAAACCCCATGACAGATACACGGACACAATCGCTTAAAATGAACCACTTTAATGAAAATTGCCAGGTTTACAAAGGACAATAATAATAATAATAATATAACAACATGTGAGGTAAATGACAGTCCAAGTCAAGGCACCTCCACACACAGACAAGGGGAAACAAAATAAAATAAAACTTTTCCTTTGTTCTGGCACTTAGCTTGGCCCAGAGATGGTCTTTGTGGAACGTGGAATCGAGGCGCTTCGTCCTGCAGGTGTAGACATTCGCAAGATGGCACCAAGGCGCTCTCTCGCAGCAGGAACGTTCGTCAGGCAATTCGTGAGCGGTATTCAACACCAAGGCTGAGAGACCCCGTGTGTCGATCATCTTCACCGACCCGCTGTCTGATATGCATGAGGCTCCGAGGCCTGTCGCATACGGCCAGCCAAGACTCGATAGCCAGCGTTTTGCTTTACCACACGAGCCAAATCTCCTCAGCACGAATACAAGAATCGTGCAGTCCTCTTCATGCGTAGAAGGAAAGCCAGCCATAAAGCCCTGTTCTTACAGGCCATCTCCTAACTATGCTCTCTCTCGACCACGTGCGTCCCTCACTCTGCATTCGTAGTGCCTGCCTCCTGAATTCAACTCTCACTGAGGTCACACTGAACCCTTGTTTCCTCTTCCGGGGCATGGCTTGCTCACACAAAACCCGGGAAGGCGGGGCCTCTGTCGGCTTAGCACGTTTGGCTTGCTTCTGATGTCACGCCCATCAATCATCAGACTTGGGGGCGTGACTTTGCTCATCATCACCCTTGGAGGTGGGGCTTCTGCCTACTCGGCACATTTGGCAAAATCGTAGGAATAGGTTACGGGCAGTAGTTATGGCAGTAATCACATACTGGGGAATCTTATTCTTAATCCCGATCACATGGAACAGTTAAGCTCAGTCTCCCGACTTAATTACATCGAGATGTCTCCTACATAACAATTGTTATGCTATATTTAGCTAAGTTACCCCACTAGTGGGGAAACTTAGCATAACAATTGTTCATTTTGTGAGGAAAGCACCAAATTTGGCACACTAGTAGCCTATCATATTATGAACAGATCTGGATATTGGGCCATCTCAAATTCAGCCGCTGATGGCTGTGGCAGCCATTTTCCACTGCCATCAAAAATTTTGAGATGGCCCAATATCAAAATCTGTTCATAATATGTTAGGCTACTAGTGTGCCAAATTTGGTGCTTTCCTCACAAAATGAACAATTGTTATGCTAACTTGCCCCACTGTTACCCTGTGGCAAGATGAGAGCCTCAATAAATAAAACGATAAATGTAATTTGCAAGTACAAAAATGGGTGTGATCTCATCTTAGGGAGGAGCGTAACCTCCAGTTTGTGAGAATGGCAAAGAATGTCCATTATAATGTTTCTGGATTTCACCCCTAAAAAAAGGTTAAACGGTACTCAAGGAAAGGGTTATGGTCCAAGCGAAAGTGAAATGCTACACTTGCATTTGGATCATCTCATCTGGATATGATTCTTACCAACAACAAACCATCGGACTGGCATTGCGTCAAAACGTGCAACACCTGTCAGATAGGAATGAAATTGGGGACCCTTATGATTACATCGATTTCTGGTGGACAGTGTTTGGGATTAGTAATTCCTATACAAGTCCTATATGATTGGAAATGTTAAGTTTTGTGTTGAAGACATGATTCTGATAATTCGGGGACAAAAGGCAACTCGAGTTTCAGTGAAGTAATCAAATGAGGTGTAAAGTGGGACAAAGGATTCGTGCACAGACATCGGCATGCGTCATGGGCATCGTGACATCGAGATGGACTGTCAACAGAGCTTTGAAGATTACCGGTGTCGAGGCAGAATGCTTTGGTCAACAGGGGCATCACATGGTGTGAACGAAGTGGGTGAAAGTTTTGTTATGGAAACTGATGCTCTCAAACAATGGTTAAGCTGTGGTCAATCTTTGGATTCAGACTGAGTGTCACCTTGCTTCGAGATTGACCTTGTGAGTTTGCCTTAAAAACGTGAGGCGAGTTGAGATTGGGAGAAGGAAGGATGGAAAGATAGAAGGCGAGAAAGAGAGAAGGAACGATCGAAGGAAGGAGAAGCAGATGCAACTCGGTGGTGATCTTGGAGGTGATCCGGAGATCCAGCTCTTGTAGCGTACGGAGCTTTGCAACGGCGGAGTGCTTTGGAACAGTAGGAGACAGGCAGTAACAGTCTTGTGAGCTCTTGCACTGAGCATCCGGACCACTGACCTGGTGTACGGCTTCACTCCTGCTGTCCAATTGGTTGTGCTCACAAAGAGCCAACAGCACACTGGAGTGTTTCCTTTAACCGCAGTTGCGTGCCAAGGTCACTCCCTCTCTCCACCTCATACCTTCTCACTGTTCGGCTCGAGACGTGCTGTGTTCCATACTGCATGATCATTCCTGCAGGGCTCACACGCTCTACACCCAAAAGCTGACCGCCAATCTGCAAGGTTTGTTTCTGCACGACCATTCATTTTCATGCTGGCTTCAGACACGGAAAAACTATGCACGACAAAAGGTTCACAGATCTGCACGCTTGTTTGACATGGCAAGAGGTTTCGTTGCATGTTTGGACACGGCACAATCTTATAAAGAATTGTTGATGTATTTGAAACCGCATTGAAATATTTGTGGGTAACTGATTTGATTAAGCATTGACCGTGACTTGTACTTTCCTGTGTGGAAGTTTACCGTTACTGATGAACTATTGATTGAATTGTGACTGCATTTTTACCGATTGATATTAGCGCATTTTAACAGTGGGCTTTAAATAAACTTCATTTTAAAGTTCCTTCTGTTGTACGTCGTTGGTTCTCAATTGATTGAAAAGTTTAAAGTGATCATTTTTATTGTCTGCCGTGCTTTCCCTCTGGGTACTCAAGGGACACTCGTCTCGAGATCTGGAGGCGGCTCATAACAACAGAGATTATCCCACCGTCTTTCGATGATGGACAGGAGAATTGATTACAGCTGGCATACTGGTCAAATACTAAACACCAAGCCACAACTACCTCCACAAAGTTCAATCGTTTTTATTGTCTTCACAATAAAAACCTTCACACTCTTCCCCCGCCAAGCTTCCCCCTCACCTTTTTCAAAAATTCCCCCCTCATCCATCTCCTTCAACTTTCCCCCCCCCCTCAACCTTTTCCCTCAATCCCCCTTCAGAAAGTTGCCCCCCTCGCATCCACAAAGGTGCCACCTCTCCCGACCCTCTCTCCTCTATCTCATCACTCCACCTCCAATCTTCAACTAACCTATGCCCCCTCTCTTATTACTCCCCACTGTACCTCAACCCAGCACCACACAGCCTTTTCTCCTCCTCATCCAGCCCTCTCCTCAAGCTCTTCTGCAATCCCCCCCCCCTTTCAATAACTCTCCTTTCCTCCCTCTTCCTATGCTCCCCCTTTCCTCCCCTCCACTGCACCCAAAACCTCCTCTCCTTCATTAACAGTGTGAACCTCAAACATCTGGGGCCTTCACTCTTATCTGACAGATTTTTACAGACGGGTTGCCACTGACAAACCAGACATAATCTGCTTTACAGAAACTTTCCTCCTTCAAGACATCTCTGACGCCCTAGTTTCTCTTCCTGGTTACTCCCTCCTCTGGGTATGACAGACCTGAGCCTCGTCCTGGCGGAGGAGTTGCTCTCTTCATCAAAGACTCTATTCCTCACTCTCCATGCACTGCCCTCTCAAACCCAAACCCTCAGGAATACCTCTGGCTATGGCTTCCCCTCCACTCCCACCTCATGTTTATATGTGTGTTGTACCATCCACCAAACAGTGATGACTCCATTTACACCTCACTCGCCGAAAACATGGACCAACTTCTGTCCTCTCATCTCAACTCTCTCTCTTCCTCAAAGGTGGTGACTTCAACTATCATCATGTCAGTTCGCTGGGTGTGGGTACCTCTCTCTCCTGGCACTTCAGCAAAAGACTTTTGTGACTCATTGGGACCGACTCAATCTGTCAACTTCCCGACCCGGATCTCAACCAACGGTACTCCGACCATCTCTTCTGGATCTGATTTTGACCAATTTCCCTGAAAATATCTGCTGCTCTTCCTCCGCTCCAATCGGTTCATCTGACCACGTGCTTATCAAAGTGGACATCTCTCTGGCTGTTATTAGAGAACCACCTCACCGCCGTCGAGTCTGGCATGTCACTCAGGCTGACTGGCAGGGACTTCAAGCAGCCATCAAACTTCTGGACTGGTCTCCCATCACTACTTCCTCCGACAAACTCGTCCTGGGAATTCTTCAAAAATAAACTGTGTCTGTGTCTGTGTCTCACACAGATTTATCCCATTTTGTCTTCAGTTGTCCAACCCATTCTCCCTCCCAAAGTATACTGAAGCCTGTGGCGAGGCAGCTGTCCTGAAACAACTTGCCTTCGCCTCATGGAAGGCTAATTCATCTGAAGGCAATCTCAGTTCTTTGCACAAAGCTCAGAACAAGTGTGTGTATACCCTGAGTAGAGCCAATAAACAACATCTTTCTCATCTCAAGTCTGAACTGTCTCCCTCCTCCAAATCCTGGTGGCATCGAGTCAAGTCTGTTTCTAGTGTATGTTCCCCCTCCCTTACCTCAAATGGCCTCACAGCTAACACTGCACGTGAAAAGGCTGAATGCCGAAACTCCGTGTTTGCTTTGAAATCTTGTGTCCCAAACCCTTCACTTTCTGTACCCACCTTAACCAATCGCACTCAACCGTCCCTGGACTCTGTGTCCGTTTCTCCTGACAAGGTGGAGAGCTTGCTGTCAAACCTCGACTCAGATTCTGCAACCGGTCCAGACGGCATCAGCCCACGTGTCCTAAAACCTGCTCCTCTGTTCTATTCACCCTCTCATTCGCTCAAGGTCATCTGCCATCTGCTTGGAAACCAGCAAACGTTACTGCCCTGCATAAAAAAGGTACAAAAACAGATCCCTGCAACTACAGACCAATCGGCCTTCTCCCAATCATCAGCAAGGTTATGGAATCCATCATCGCTTCAGACATTAAATCCTTCCTCTTCTCCAATGGCTTGATTGCCAATATTAATTTGGATTCAGACCAGGTCACTCTACCCTGGATATGCTGCTTCTGCGATCCCAACAATGGATGGAGGTACTCATTGCCAGACATGAAATAAGTCATATCCCTGGACATATCACGTGCCTTCGATACGGTCTGGTACCCTGCCCTGCTCACCAATCTCTCTTCCGATAGTATCCAAGGCCATCTCCACTCATGGCTCGCAGACTTCCTCTCCTGTCGCAGCCAACATGTGGCCCTTAATGGAGTTCTCTCATCCCCTCTTCCAGTCCAGGCTGGAGTTCCTCAAGGCAGCGTCCTGGGCCCTGTTCTTTTTCTGGTTTCATCAATGATCTCTCTGACTCTCTGGAAAATACTCTTTATCTCTTTGCTGATGACTCCACCCTCTGCCGTACCATCTATCATCCCTCAGACCGGCATGCAGCAGCCTTTTCACTCTCTGCAGATCTGGGTAAAAATCACAAGCTGGTCCAACATGTGGAATAAGTCTTTCAACCCTGACAGATCTCTCACTTTCAATATGTCTCTCCGAAAGGACCGTTTAGACCACCCCCCCCCCCTTCCACTCCCACCCCCCAATCTGCTTTCTCAACAATCCTCTTGAAGAAGTCCTTTTATTCAAGCTTCTGGGTATCACTATCTGCCATGATCTTTCCTGGGAAAGCCACATTTCCAAGCTGGCCTCCAAAGCCAGTCGCCGATTGGGCATCCTCTGTCATGCAAACTCCTTCCTTGGCACACCTGAGCTTGTGAACATGTACAAAGCTTTTGGCCGCAGCCTAATAGAGTACTGCTCTCCCCTCTGAGCTGGTGCTCCTGGCTCTCACCTTTCTCGGCTTCACGCTGTGGAAACCACGGCACTTTGGATCATTCATATCTCCCACGATGAGGCGGTGAGGCACCGCAGGCAGGCACCCTCAGTCTCTCACCGCAGGCAGGTCGGTGGTCTTTCTGTCTTCGACAGTCTCCTCTCCGGCCTTGCCCCCCCCCCCACCGCTCTGTCTGAGATATGTCCACAGCGCGCTCAAGGTCTGCCAGCAACCCCCTTATGGTAAAACTACCAAAATAAAGAATCACTGCTCACCTTCACCCTTTCATTCCTCTTTTTTCCCGACTTTGCAACAAACTCCTACACTCTCTTCAATCCCACTCATCCCTCCAGGTCTTCAAAAAGGCAGTTCACCACCATCTCTAGTCTTCCCCCATCCAAAACCTCGATCTTTTCTAACCCCGTTAATCCACGTCCTTCAAATTCCCTGCAGTGTCCATATTGTTTGCCCTGTGTACCCCCACCCCATCCTTCTCTCCCACAGATCGCCTCATATCTCTTCCCCACTGTTTTTTTTCCTTCCCTCTCCCACTCGTCTCCTGCTCCCCTTGAACGTTCTGTGTGTTAGCTCTCATACGAGCCTCAACAAAGATATTAAAAAAAAATAATAATAATAATTACTTTGGATTCTAGAATTCCATCATCCTATAACCCATCCACCCCCATCCTTCCATGGACCAATAGTCCAAGACAGAGATAAGAACCACCACCACCACCACCACCACCACCACAGCCAACCAATCAGTGGCTGAAAGTGTTTTGTAGCTTAATTCTACTCACAAAATTATTGTTTAGAAAAAAAATATTGTCATCAATATTCAGAATTATAATGGAAGGGAATTTTGGGAAGTTAAGCTAATTGGCATGGATTAACCAAAAAAATGTGAGTTTGCATACACAAGTACATCCACAAAAAGAATGGGTTTCCGTGCATCATACCTTCTTGCTATACTGGAGGAGCTGTCCATTCTCAAGGCCCACCACAATGTACTCTCCAAGCGAGCCCCATACTGCACTCGTCACCTTGGAGTCCTTGCACGGTATGGTCAGGTAAGGCTCGTTTTGCGCTGCAAGGGGAGAGACAGAGACAGAGACAGAGACAGAGACAGAGACAGAGACAGAGACAGAGACAGAGACAGAGACAGAGACAGAGACAGAGACAGAGACAGAGACAGAGACAGAGACAGAGACAGAGACAGAGACAGAGACAGAGAGAGAGAGAGATCAACACGTTTGTTTGGAAAACACACACTGCAAGATTTATTGCCAGCTGTGTGGGAGGCAAGTTATTTCTGGATTAGAGAATCTCTCCATTAAAATTGGCTTTCCATGTTTAATCGACCTTTTTCAACTGCTGAAGAAGAAAGAAATAGTTTTTTTTTTTTGAAAGCTCAAACTTTAGAACTTTCATTTTATTATTCTTTGTACTTTTGATCTTAAATCCAGAAAAAAAAATTTGAGAAAAAAAGAAAAGAAATGAAGTTCAACGAGAAGGGCACTCGGTGGACCGCATACCTCCGCCAGGAGAACATATCGGGCCCAATACATTTTTGAAATACAGTACTATATCATTTTAGCCCTATCTCTCAATGGTGAAGAATCACTTTAAAAATTCTAGAATCCGGATCCGGATTTTCACCAAAATCGAATCAGCTCATCCTTGTAACACACTGGACCTGTCCACAAAATTTCATCCGGATCAGTCCACAACTTTTTAAGATATCCTGTACACAAACAGACAGAAAGGGGTGAAAACATAACCTCCTTCACCTTCGGTGGAGGAGTTAATAAAAGCCCTGCTCACGCTATCTCAAATGCCTGCACAACCTCTCTTGCCCCCTCTTCATATTGTTGCAGGCCGGGGGTCGGGTGAGAAGACCACTAGGTGGGGGAAGCTATCTCGGTTCCCACCAGACTCCCCGGAATTGGAGGCCGTCGCATATGGATAATTCCGTGACGCGGCGGGTCGCTTAACTGACCGTGGACGCCAATAACTCAACCGCGTGACCTAGGGTCCTCCCGTCTATGGGTTAATCGGGTTACCTAATTAATCACGTGATTTAATTACCGGGGAACACACCCTCGGTACGCCTTGTCCGAACCGGATCACTCTACCGGACCGGATCACTTTACTGGATCAGATGCAGCCGAGCGACACTGCCAAGGACGTACCGGCTAAAAGGAACGGATCGTTGGGAATAAAGTCCCGGCAAAACTAGGATTCGGACCATGCTGAATCAATGGCAGAAAAGACAAAAATGAGCAGGGAACATTTCTCATGATAATTTATTAACAATGGACGAGGTATGGTGGGTGGCACGATCGAGATTTGTTGGGGTGTGTTGTGCAGAGATAGGGGAGAGAGGTGTGGTGCAGCAAATAAACAGGAAACTTACAAAAGCGACACAGAGCAGACTTAACGTGAGAATGATAACAATAATAATGATAACGATCTTCTGCAGTCTTACGTAACCAGACAGGCACCAGGACACACACACACACACACACACACACACACACACACACACACACACACACACACACACACACACACACACACACACACACACACACACACACACACACACACACACACACACACACACACACACACCGATGAAGAGGGAAAGGAGTTGAGGCTACGTTCTTGGTACCTTTGTGCTTGACAGCACGACGCGCCACTAATACGTTTCGGGGGGGGGGGGGGGGGAGTGCTCCGTAGTGTGGCACCCGACAACTGGCACGTCATCTCTGGCTTCAGAAAAGCGTGTGGAGACCGTGTTCGGGAAGGAGGGGCTTGAGTGGAGAAGGGGCGGAGTTCAGGGTGCGTGGACGGAGTGGTAGGCGGGACCAGGTAGGCGGGTGGGGTCGACGTGTGGGCGGAGATGAGGAGGCGGAGTCCAGACAGCAGGAGGCGGGTCGTGCCTAGAGATGAGGGCGAGGCCAGAGCGAGCGAAAGTGAGAGGCGGAGGGACCGCTCCTACCTTTATAGGACCTGCCGTGCAGGGGGAGAGGCCACCCCGAATCGAAACGTCATCACCTGAATCGGGTGCTCCGATTGGCCCCGACCCCTCACGTGGCCGACAAACTTTGGCCGGAAACCGTCTCACTTCGTTTCCGGCAAGGCCATCCCAGACAGTGGCAATACTCCTCTCCGACCCCACGACATGACACGAATCGCCCACACTGAAATTGACACGCGAATTGTCCTGCAAAAAACCCTGGGCCGCGCCCTGGCGAGCGACCGAGGGTCCCACATGCCCGCTCAGGCGTTCAACCAGCACCGATCAACGCGCTCACTCCGCACGCGCCAACGTGGCCCGCACTGTACATTCCTAGGCTCGATCGCAGCTTCGCTGGCCATAGATACGAGAAGACGTTCACCATCCGTGGAGAATCCGCTGCTGCCAGCGAGGACCGAAGGTACATCATTTTGATTAAATCCATGCATGTTTCGCGAGCGGCGTACGTATCTGCATTCGAGCACATTCTATACAGTGCGTGGGGTTCGGCCATGGCCCACGTAGTCAGTGCTCGCGTTCGCCAAATTCTGCGAGCGTGTGCACGGGGCGAACACCAATATGTGTCGGATATGGAGGTTGAAAATGAACGAGCCGCCTTCTACCTCGCACACTCATATCCCGCCCAACATGGCGTGGAGTCGCCTTTATTGGCCTCCGTATGCATTTCTTGCAGCATGGGTGTCGTGCTGGCTGTGTTTCCTGTGTTGTGGAAAACACCATCGGGTGGAAATTACCGCTGCGAGTGCGTTTGGCAGGCTGTGCTTTGTACGGAGGGTTGTGGGTGCAGTGTCTGCTTGGCCTTTGCTGAGGACCCATCTCACAGCGCCGGGCACACGTGGCTCAGATTTACCTCAGGAATAATCAGAAAAGAAGAGTAGGGCCAAAATGAAGAAAATTATGTAAGCAAACCGAGCTACGAGATCATCGCAACGCACACCCCAGTTGTCCCGCTAGACAAAAGGAAAGGGGCTATCTACACGTCTAATAATGGAATAACTGTCTTGGGACACCTATCTGTTGTGTGCATGCATTTCCAATAACCGCAACACTATGTATAGAAATATATATTTTTATATATACAGCCCTGGAAAAAATTAAGACACCACTGCAAAATTATCAGTTTTTCTGGTCGTCGGAAAGAAAGAGAATTCTGACAATATATGTATATATGATGTGTGTGTGATGCAGCAAGTGGCCTGGTCGCCTCTTACGACACAGGGATAAGGATTGGGTTTCGCAATGATTCCGGGCTGCCCTACACCCTCTCATAGCGCGGCCCAGCGCAAAGCTCCCATCCTCAAGCGATCCTCCAACCCAAGCCTCCGAGTGGCCGGATTACAGGCACACGCCACTACACCCGGTTATATGTATATGTGTATATATATATATATATATATATTGTTACGAATTTGCCGCCCGCCCAGTGTGCGAACAGCCGCTTTAACCAATCGTGGCCGTACGCCCACCGGACGGACAATTCAGTCGCGACTTTCCTGAACAACGCCGAAAACCAGTCACGGGTGTGCTCCAAGCGCACACCATGGCCTAGTCAACACTCTACCCGCGCGCAACAGGGTCAATTGCTGAATTATTGATATACTGAAGTATTCGAGCGGGCAGACTACCGAGAGACCGTACCTCAACGAAGGCCTGCTTGGACATGAACCGCTTAAGCGGTTCGTTCCGTTCTGGGATAACTGAGCGGTATATTATTGCGAGACCTCGCTGGACCTAATTCTTTTATCGGCTATTAAAAAGCCCGCTATTATTCCGAGAGCAATACGGCGGTTCGATGGGGAAAGAGGACACAACAAACGGGTTAACATTCACACAAGGACATTTATTTATAATGCACACCCAAACAGGGATGCAGGTATGCAATCAATGGGGGAAGGGGACAAGACACGAGCAATGTAAAGCACTACAACCGTCTATTATTATTTACAAGCACTTACACAGTTCTACTTGCGGGACATGGTGCCACAAAATTCCCTCAAATAAACCAAGAAAAGACCCCCTCAGAGACAAGGGGGTCAGACTGGACCCGTAGGCCTTTATTACGTGGGACTTGGCAGACCAAAGGAGTCCCACGAGACCGTTGCAGGTTACCTCCACCCTCGTGGTGCCTCGCCGGGCTCTGGTTCGGCGACCCTCGGTGGCCCTGCCCGTACTCCGCTGGACTCCGCCCGTGCCTTCAACGGTGATCCGGCTGGCGACTCCTCTCCGGCTCGACCAGCGCCCCCGTCGACCAACGAGAGGCTGACAGACTCCACTGCACTCCCAGACCGCAACTCCCAGACTATAGCTCAAATCCTCTCCCAGACCTCCACAACTCCACACCTCACTCACTCTCCTACCTCGTTCCGCGTGCCCTTTTTATCTCGGCGGGGAATCGCCCCTTTTTCTCCTGTGATCCGATTTCCGAGGCGAAGCTTTTACAGAGCGGACGTGCGTGAAATCACCGTCGCTAGCGCTCTCTGGCCTCTGACCTCCAAAGGCCCCTCCCCTTTTTCTCCTGTGATCCGATTTCCGAGGCGAAGCTTTTAGAGAGCGGACGTGCGTGAAATCACCGTCGCTTGCGCTAACAACGAAACCCCCCGCGTCGGTTTGCAGCGACGCTGTTCGCTGGGGGCTCGCCGTGGCTGGTGCAAAGATGGCGGCGTTTGCAGAGTTGAAGGTGAGGTGATGTTATTCGGGTGGGGGAGATGCGGTTTAGGAGATGGTGGGGAGATGTCGTTGTTATGAAGGCGGTGTGGAGAGGGTGGTTGGTGGTTGAAGTGGTTGGTGGGTGGCGTGGAGGAGGTGGTTGGTGGGTGGCGTGGAGGAGGTGGTTGGTGGGTGGCGTGGAGGAGGTGGTTGTTGGGTGGCGTGGTGGAGGTGGTTGGTGGGTGGCGTGGTGGAGGTGCTTGGTGGGTGGCGTGGTGGAGGTGGTTGGTGGGTGGCGTGGTGGAGGTGGTTGGTGGGTGGCGTGGAGGAGGTGGTTGGTGGGTGGCGTGAAGGAGGTGGTTGGTGGGTGGCGTGAAGGAGGTGGTTGGTGGGTGGCGTGAAGGAGGTGGTTGGTGGGTGGCGTGAAGGAGGTGGTTGGTGGGTGGCGTGGAGGAGGTGGTTGGTGGATGGCATGGAGGAGGCGGTTGGTGGGTGGCATGGTGGAGGTGGTTGGTGGGTGGCATGGAGGAGGTGGTTGGGGGGTGGCATGGAGGAGGTGGTTGGTGGGTGGCGTGGAGGAGGTGGTTGGTGGATGGGGTGGAGGAGGTGGTTGGTGGGTGGCGTGGAGGAAGTGGGTGGCGTGGAGGAGGTGGTTGGTGGGTGGCGTGGAGGAGGTGGTTGGTGGGTGGAGTGGAGGAGGTGGTTGGTGGGTGGAGTGGAGGAGGTGGTTGGTGGGTGGCGTGGAGGAGGTGGTTGGTGGGTGACGTGGAGGAGGGGGTTGGTGGGTGGCGTGGAGGAGGTGGTTGGTGGGTGGCGTGGAGGAGGTGGTTGGTGGTTGGCGTGGAGAAGGTGGTTGGTGGTTGGCGTGGAGAAGGTGGTTGGTGGTTGGCGTGGAGAAGGTGGTTGGTGGTCGGCATTGTGGTTGGTCGTTGGCGTTGTGGTTGGTCCAAAATAACGATAGTAAAGAAAAACGGCTAACTCAAAGATCACAGCCCGGGTGACACGAATAATTCCCATTAAACAACGGTGGGGAAATCTAACTGAACATGGATCGGCATAACTGAACTAAGGACCTATATGGTGTTCTGTGAATTTCCACAGCCGTAACAATATATATATATATATATATATATATATATATATATATATATATATATATATATATATATATACATATATACATACATATACATGATAATGCCATGTATGTGCTCAGGTGGTAACTGACCGAACTGATAACGCCTGCCTAACTGACCTGATATGACCTGACTGATTATAATCAGCCTGATAATTCTGATAATTATCTAATGACTGACCCGATTCTCTGAACCGATACGAAACTGGTTAGTTCCTGCACTTTTCATTCACTTGTGACAGCTTCTGACAATAAATTACATGCAACATCTTGTAATTAGCGCTGTGGGAAAAAGCTCTTCCGGGAGTTGCAGACGTAATGTGCGTCGTGGTGGTGATGTCACGGCATTCGTATCAAGTTGGAGAACGGCATCAATTATCATCATTGCACCTGACCGTATCCAGTGTTGACTCCAGATTGTGTTTGGTAAAATGAGCGCTTATCCCTCTCAGTTCCATGCTGTTAGGGCTGTTTGGGATACGGTTCCAGCAAAATCAACACTCATGGTTTGGAGTTGCACAGTCACTGATAGGTATATATATATATATATATATATATATATATATATATATATATATATATATATATACATTTACATATACATATATATATACATATACATATATATACATATACACATATATATATATATATATATATATATATATATATATATATATATATATATATACATTTACATATACATATATATATATTGTTGCGGATTCGCGCCCGCCGGCGTGCTGACGGCCATGTAACTCGAATCGCGGAACGTCGCCCACCGGATGAACAATCCAGTCGTGACCCTCTCGGACTAACGCCGGGAACCAGTCACGGGTGGACCTTTCGGTCTCACCGCGATCGAGCCAATCGGCCCCCGCGTGGGATAGGGTTGCTCGCCAAATTCGACCTACCTAAGTACCCACGCGGAGGGTAGACCGGGCGATCGCACCTCGCCGCAGGTCGACTTCGGACACGGGCCACTTAAGCGACCCGTTCTGTACTATCGGGATAACCGAGCGGTGTTATTCGTCGACCTCGACGGTTCGATTAATTATCGGGCGTATTCAGCCCACTACCAACCCTTTACGTGAAGCAAGATGAGGATTCAATGAAAGAAATGACGAAGCGAAGCAGGAAACAGTTCAACACAAAGCACATTTATTCGCGATGAACGGAAAGCACACATATTCAATTCCACCAAAAGCACATAGAAAAGAAGAAGAAACACAATGCAATTTTACACAAAAAGCAAATGCGACAATGCAGATCTAATACCGATTACGCGAGCACACGGCAACACTTATACAATTTTACTTCACAGACGGCGCCGACAACACATACCCAAAACCAAGAAAAAGAACACCCTCAAGGATGAGGCGGGCCTGAGGCCGAGACCGGGTCGGGCCTACCCGTCTGGTGATGAGACGCGGAGCGGCGATGGTGCCTCAACTCCGCGGGCCTCACGGGCAGTGTCTGGTAGGGGGTGGGAAAGGGGCCCCCTTGGTCGCACTATCTCAGCGCGGGGGGAAACAGGAGGGGGTTGCTGATGCTCGGGGGAAAGGAGGATTTTTACTCTGCCTCGAGTCCCGCGACGAGCGTCTCCACCTCGACCAGGTCGCGCCGTCGGCCTCCCTGGTGTGCAGCTCCCGGCACGACGCGAGCACCCCCTCGTCTGCCCTCGCCGCCTCTCCACAGCTCCGTCCTCTTCGCTCCGACTCCAACGCACACGACGACGACGACCAACTCCTTCTTGCTTCTTCTTCCCAACTCCACCGACTGCGAAGGCTTAACTCACTCGACTGACGAACGCGGCCGCTTATATCAGCCCCGTGGCTTCGCCTTTGACCCCCTGCCTTCGACCTTTCACCTCGCTCCCCATTGGCCCGAGAAAAAGTGGGCATGAATGCATTTTGATCCATAAATTTGCATATAGCGATCGCCCTCCAACGCCCTGGAGGCGGGGCCAAATCGCCCCTCGCTCACCGATTGGACGGAACAAAAGTGGGCGTGTGTCGTTTTTGATCCGTTTTTGGAGCGGAAAATCCGTGGTTTTGTACACGCTGTTCGGCGCGCGCCCTGCACGAGTCCAACACCGGTACCCACAAGCGGCGCAAGAACGGTGGCGATGCGACGGTTGCGAGGTGTGACGTGAAGCGGCGCCGCCGTGGGTGGTTGATGTTGTGGTTGGTGGTGGTAACAATGGCGGTTGGTCCAAAATAAAGATAGTAAAAGAAAAACGGCTATCCTGAAGAGTCGCAGCACGCATAAATGACATGTATTCCCACTAGACAACGGGTTTGGGCCTAACTACACATATACTTACCGAGATACCTCACACCTAAGGGACCTGAATGGTGGTTTGCGAATTTGGTAACCACAACAATATATTTAATTCATCAATCATGTACAAGCTGCACTTTTTTCCAGAGATATCTGATCAAAATTTCCGATGCGTATTATCCACGAGAACTGAAGTGAAAGCTCTTTCTCTAGATTTCTCGCACTGGCAAGACCAACCTCCCTTATTGGGTGCCTTACCTAAAAATGCAGTGCATTGTGGAATATCATGCAACATTTCAACCCTTTGAACACCAGCGGCCATTTTACTAGCCATAATTCAAACCTCCATACACCCGAGTGGCCGGTTTACCAGCCGCTATTCACACCTCCATATATCCGAGCGGACAGAATTTTCTCCAGGGAGCCAGGGTGGGGGAGCTGAAAGTCCAAGGAGGTCAAGGTTCAAAAGGTTAATGACATCCTAGTTTGAAGGTGATGAGTTGGCATAATTTATGCACGTGACATCAATGTCATGTCGCATTTCGGGTCAGAGTTGCTCCTTTTCTTTCATATATCCCTCCGGAGTGCAACCCCACTTCCGAACTGGTGGTCATCAGGGCAGAGTCAATGTGATCGTATGGCAAATAACGCTTGTTGTTCACAGGTCGTGCAGCATTTGCTGTTATGGGATTCCCCACTTAAGTTCCATCCATCATGCTCCCAACTTATCATGGACAGTATTCAACTCAAATTGTCAGCATCAAGCGTTTTAATAAACAATGTTTGCAATCAACTTAATCAAAATTAAATATAACATCTATGGTAAAAACTAAGACTCCATCCAGAGCACGGCATTAATTTCACCGACCTTCTGGAGGAGATTCATATTTCATCCAGGACGGAAAATTTAAAAAATACCCAGTCTGTAATAATACATGCCAGTGAGTGTGTGTGTGTGTGTGTGTGTGTGTGTGTGTGTGTGTGTGTGTGTGTGTGTGTGTGTGTGTGTGTGTGTGTGTGTGTGTGTGTGTGTGTGTGTTTCATGGCCAGCTTATAATTTTGGCTAAAGCTATTCAAAGTTTATATATATATATATTCAAAAATAAATAATAAATAGAATAAAGTGGACATCTTACTGATCTGATGAGAGTCGCGCATGTCAAATAGATGAATTAAACAGTCGTATCCCATCTGTTTGTCAGTGGAAAACATTATAATATTTCCACTGAAATCAAAGCCACATGTCCTCACTGCAGACTTGGTATCAAAAACATTGGTTTTCTTCCCTGCGGAGACAACATCAAAATTTTAACCGTAAAGTCATCTGCTCATGATGAAGCATCAAACGCATGACATTCAACCGCAAATTGCACGGAATATGCATGTCCATCCCCCCCCCCCCCCCATTTTTTGTGCACATTGTTGGGTGTGAGAGCCAACACACAGAACCTATAACAAGGAGAGCAGGAGACAAGAGGGGCGGGAGAGGGAAGCACAAAACAGTGGGGAACAGAGACATGAGGAGATCTGTGGAAGGGAGAGGGATGGGGCGTGGAACACGGGATATACAAGATGGACACTACAGGGACTTTCAGGAAAGAAAACAGAATGTGAAGGAGGTGGGTTTGGGGTCGATTAAGGGGGATTAAAAAAAAGATCATGGTTTTGAATGGGGGACGGTCTGAGATGGTGGTGAACAGCTGTCTTGAAGAACTGGAGAGAAGAACGAGATTGAAGAGAATGTGGAAGTTGGTTCCACAGATTGGAAAAAAAGAGGAATGAAAGAGTGAAGGTGAGCAGTGATTCTTGATTTTGGTAGTTTTACCAGAAGGGGGTTGTTGGTGGACCTTGAGCGCCCTGTGGAAATATAGGGTGGGGGAGAGAGCACAGACAGAGCGGGGGGAGGAGGTGGGGGGCAAGGCCGAAGAGGAGACTGTAAAAGACAGAAAGACCACAGACCTGCCTGTGGTGAAAGAGTGAGAGACCCAAAGACTCAGCCTCATCTCGGCAGACAACAATGATCATAAAAGCCTTGGTTCCCACAGCGTGAAGCCGAGAAAGGTGAAAAGCAGGAGCACCAGCCCAGAAGGGAAAGCAGTACTCCATCAGGCTGCAGATGAAACCTTTGTACGTGGTCAGGAGCTCAGGTGTGCCAAGGGAGGACTTTGCATGACGGACGAAACGTTGTTTTGTTGCACAACGGAACGAAAAGAAACATTGCAACAGTGGGACTTGTTAGATGCAGGATGAAGGAAAGGTCAAATTGATGTCTTTTGAAGAAGAAGAAGAGTGAATTATGATATAATACACAGAACCAAACATGTGAAAGAGGAAGTTGAAACATTTTAAGAGACTGTTTGTTTTTGTATTATAAAGATTAGGTAAGATTAGATAAAGGAAAGGATGAACGAAAAAATAATGAAGGAGTATGGTGAATGTGGATCAGCAAAAGTAGAAGTACGATGGTGGATCAACAAAAAAGGGAGGAGGAAGAAGAGGAGGTGGAGAAGTCACGTGGTTACGGAGGGTATGAGGTGAGAAGGGAAAATAATGCTTCCTCTTCTCCAATGGCCTGATTTATGATCATCAATTTGGATTCAGACCAGGTTACTCGAACCTGGATATGCGGCTTCTGCTCGCCCAACAATGGATGGAGATCCTCAATGTCAGACATTAAATCAGAGCAATCTCATGAAACACCGTTTGCTTTCAATATGGTCTGGCACCCTGCCCTGCTCACCAAACTCTCTTCCTATGGTATCCAAGGCCATCTCCACTCATGGCTCGCGGACTTCCTCTCCTGTCGCAGTCAACGTGTGGCCCTAAATGGAGTTCTCTCATCCCCTCTTCCTGTCCAGGCTGGAGTTCCTCAAGGCAGCGTTCTGGGCCCTGTTCTTTTTCAGGTTTTCATCAATGATCTCTCCGACTCTCTGGAAAATCCTCTTTATTTCTTTGCTGATGACTCCACCCTCTGCCGTACCACCTGTCATCCCTCAGACCGGCAAGTAGCAGCTTCTTCACTCTGCAGATTTGGGTAAAATCACAAACTGGTCCAACACGTGGAACATGTCTTTCAATCCGGACAAATCTCACACTCTCACTATGTCTCTCCAAAAGGACTGTCTGGAAAGCCACCCCATCTACTTTCTCCACAATCTTCTGGAAGAAGACCTTTCTTTCAAGCTTCTGGGTCTCACTATCTGCCATGATCTTTCCTGGGGAAGCCACGTTTCCAACCTTGCCTCCAAAGCCAGTCGCCGACTGGGAATCCTCTGTCGTGCAAAGTCTTTCCTCAGCCCACCTGAGCTCATGACCACATACAAAGCTTTCGTCTGCAGTCTGATGGAGTACTGTATGGTATTCCCACCTCTCACCTTTCTCGGCTTCACACTGTGGAAACCAAGGATTTAGGATCATTGGCATCTCCCGCAATGATGAGGATGAACATCATCCCCCCAGGAGCCCCCAGCGAACAGCGTCGCTGCAAACCGACGCGGGGGGTTTCGTTGTTAGCGCAAGCGACGGTGATTTCACGCTCGTCCGCTCTCTAAAAGCTTCGCCTCGGAAATCGGATCACAGGAGAAAAAGGGGCGGGGCCTGTGGAGGTCAGAGGCCAGAGAGCGCAAGCGACGGTGATGAGGATGAATCTTTGGGTCTCTCACTTTATCACCACAGGCAGGTCGGAGGTCTTTCTGTCTTCTACAGTCTCCTCCCCCCTCCCCCCTTTGCTCTGTCTGCAATATCTTGCCCCGCACATTTCCACAGGGCGCTCAAGGTCTGCCAACAACCCCCTTCTGGTAAAACTACCAAAATCACGAATCACTGCTCACCTTCACTCTTACATTCCTCATTTTTCCCGCCTTTGGAACAAACTCCCACATACCCTCTAATCCCACTTTACCCCCAGGACTTCAAAACAGATGTTCACCACCATCTCTTATCTTCCTCCATCCAAAAGCATGATCTTTGCTACCCCCGTTAATCCATCCCAAACGCACCTCTTTCAAATTCCCTGCTTTCCTTCCTGAAAGTCCGTTATGTCCATCTTTGATTCCCCGTGTTCCCCACCCCATCCCTCTCCCTTCCACAGATCTCCTAATGTCTCTGTTCCCCACCGTTTTGTCCTTCCCTCTCCTGCCCCTCTCGTCTCCTGCCCCCCTTGTTGTGCGTTGTGCGTTAGCTCTCACACGGGCCTCGACAATGGATACAAAAAAGTAAAAAGATAAATTATAATTGTGTTTTTTGTGATATACAATTTAAGACATGAAACAGAGGGTATTGGAGGAATTTTGGTGGAAAAAAAAACACAAACCTGAAGGTGGTAAGTAGAACAAAGAATAACACGATCGTGCACACAAAGGAGTTGGGTCGGCCTCAAGGAAACCCCATATGAAAAGACTGACGAGTACTCGCCAATTAGCACAAGTTTTACAACGAAACCAAACTGCAAGCACACAGTAAACACGGAGACAACAAAATACCATCCAAAACACGACAAAAATAAAATAACAACACAACGACCGGAAAACATATCTTTGAGAAGGTCGTTAACGACCCTGAGGGACACCGCCGTAACTGAAATACTGCACACTTACTCAAATACTGTGTGCAGCAAAGCAATCAAAAATGCACTTTCCCAGTAAATGCGAGCAGAATTTAACAGCCTGCCGATTCAATGTAACACAGCAACGACTTCTTCGTGAGACGGGTCAGCATTTCCTTATCCTGGAAACAGACCAAGACCGAGGCTCGGAATCCCAGTCCTCGCCGACGATTGCATCATCTAACAGGGTCGCTGACGACAACGAGCCGCCATCCCTCATGTCTCGTGCAATAATGTGAATTTGGTCGGATAACAGAAAATTATTATTATTATTATTATTAATTATTATTATTATTTTGTGAGCAGAGAGGACATCTGACTGAATATCCCCCTGTAAAGAACAATGTACTTGTGATGCAGTACTGCGTCCCCACGAGCGAGGCCAAAGCCAGAGGGAGACAAAGTAATATTTGCCTCTGCTGCATTATAACTGCCACGTTTTGGGAAGGTGCAAATTGGTGTGATCATTCATCCCCAGCACACAAATTGCCTATTATGGCACATCCAAGCTCTTCGGTTTGTGTTGCAAGAGTTTAAAAATGAATAAATAAATAAATAAATAAATAAATAAATGTTTGCACCGTGCAACCGTCGATGTCATGTACCGCCCACTGCGGCCGTGAATCGTGTACCGACGTGCGCCTGAACAAGTGACGGCATTTTGAGCAGCAATAGACTCCCTCATTGTCTTTAACGTTCAATGGCCTTTTCATCACCTCCTCTTGCACGTTATTTATTTATTTTATTTTTTCGCAATTTCGCCGAGCACAGCGTGTGGCTTACACTCACCCACCTCCGAATTGAAGGAGTTCCAAATGAGATTTGTACATTTTAATAGAGGGACAAAACCTACTGTGCTTCGGTTGCATTACGGACGACACATGAGCTTTCTTTTTGGTTGGTCCCATGGTTAGGACATCACTATGATCAACATTACCAATCACAGTGTTCCGTTAAAAATCTTCAAAGGACAATTTGCATTTTCGAAACATTCACAACGATCTGTTGTCACACAGAGTTACGACGATGAAATTACACATTGTGCTTTCAAATCAAACCCCCCCCCGCCTCATCCATGGAAGGTGCATGAGATGTTTGTGCAATTCACAAGTCATAACGACGGCGATTAGCTGGAACAGCTACGATAATTGTGCTTTGCGTGCTGTGGGACTCGCTGTGCTCTGGAGCGCAATGACGGATCGGGTTGGAATGGGGGTGGGGTGCATTGTAATATAGTGGAGCATCACCATTTCAGCCCTCCGTTATTAGTGTTGCAAGTTTATAGCTACCGATACATCAACGCTACCGCCCGGTGCAGCGTTGGCAGCTATTCAGAAGTCGCGTGCAATCAAAACGTACCCGACTTCAAATCTTTCCACCGAAACATCGATGTCACTGAATATCTCTACCAGTGATCATTTCACCCTCCCGTACCTCTCGGTATCTACTTGCAGGTTTCTACGTTTCTTTCCCTCCTGGTCATTCATCCCCTTGTCGCATCCATACGATGGCCCACAGCCAATGCGATACCTCCTACCCAACGTCACCTCGCTCGTTTTGCTGTCAATAAAGGAAATTTTCATCGTCGATGTAAAATGATCTACTAATACAAGTAGTAAAGGTGAGCTTCTGTCTCATGCTCAATAAATACAATGGATCCACTTTGACATGCCCATTCACAGACATGTGGGTAGGGAAGGGAAGGGTCGGGGTGGGGAATGGAAACGTCACGACAGCCAAAAAACACCCTGCTGGGAAGGGGGATGGTGGGGAAGCAAGTTTCCTTGCTCGTGGAGTGAAGAGTTGCTTCGATGTCAAAGCACAATCATTTTTGGGACAAAAAGTAAAAAGGTGCAATTCGTTACCTGTTTCGCAATCCCAAAGGCGGCACGTGTTGTCTGCCGCACCTGTGAGCACCTTCTTTGTGTCCCCTGTGTGGTTTAAAGTTTTTGCAAGTTATGGATGTACATTGGGAGGGCAGTGAAAAGTGCATACTGCAACTATTAAAAAAATAATAATAATTCAGATTCCATCAACTACGACAGTCGGTGTCGAATGAAACTTGGCCACGAATTACCCAAGCGTTTCTAAATGGCGGCAGCAGCATACGATTGGTTGACCTGAACAACATTATGAGGAAGAAGACGACGACGACGACGACGGCTATTTTGGCAAAGTAAAAATCTTCGCCAAAACAGAAATCACAAATCGCCGATATCATGAATATTCGAATTGCGGACAATTTTTATCAGCTTCATTTACATCAAAATGTTGAGTATGGCACTTGGGAAGCAACGTTCATCTTCAGCCCTGGAGTTTATGTCACCTGTATATGATCCGTGCAATCTTGTTACGTGATGACGACTATTCACCAAAGACGGGCGATCGAGTTTCCTGCGCAAGGTTTCAGGCCGTTCGGCCCGTCGTTAACGATCCCCACGAATGTAAACGTGTCAGTTTTATAATCTTGCACATCATCATCGACAAATAACCACGAAGCTGGGAAATGATCGACGACAGAAATTCCGCTAAATGTTCTTGGAGTCACCACAATGATTCAGAATGCTTTCAGTGCAACACAACGACCCTGATGTCCACATAACGAATACGCCATTCCACATTCACAGCAGATTGAAAAGATGTTGATGTAATGGTGGCAGGGAAAGCATAGAAAGTCTTTCCACCCTGTTATTCCTGGTCTCCATTACTCCTTCCCATCCTCAGCTTCCTTCTAACTCTCTTCTCTCTCCTCTCACTCGCTTAGAATTCCTCCACCCACTCTGTCTCCCACCTTTTTCACCTTCAGCCAATGAAAGCACCCAATGGCATTTGCTTATTTGACCCTACCATACAGACTACTCGATCGAACATGAGGGCCAAAAATCCAGCAAACTACTCAGCCAGACAGCATGAATAAGATGACGAGGAACGTTTGGGGATGGGGGAGAAAATAATTCATTACCACTGCCACCGAAAGGTGAACGGAGGTCATGTTTTCACCGCTGTATGCGTCTGTGAACGCGATATCTCAAAAAGAGTTGTGCATGGATTCAGACGAACCTTGATGGAAACGTTGGGTGTGTGACGAGGACAAAATGATTCGAATTTGGTGAAGATCTGTATCCACATCCAGATATGACAATTTAATTTTTTTTGAGCGATTCTTCACTGTTGAGAGATGGGGCCAAAAATGATAGGCAGCACGCCATTTCAAAAAGTTGACGGGTTGTGACAAAACTTGGTGGTTGAGTTGGATAGGTGACGAGAACAAGCCGATTAGATTTTGGAGGTCGGGATCCAGATCCGGCCCATCAGTGGGATGCAAAATGTAAACTGTTCAGCCTGGCGGAGGTATGTCGTCTCGTTCAGGAATAGACAGGTTCCTTTAATCTTTCCAAAGGAAGGTCGCGACTCACAAAAGATTACGACCGTTTCAGTTAACATACAATTTGTTCCTTTTCATACCAATAGAAGACAGTTGGGACCATTGAAAGTCAGGTGCATATAAACTGCCAGATGGTGAAATTCCATGGAAACCTTTGAAAGTGCAAGACGACGACAAGGAGATTTAATATACTTTTTACATGATAAAGGACATCAGGAGATGATCTATAGGTTTACAAAATATGTGATTAAAACCCGGGGTGACAGCATGATGAAAACAAATGCTCGATGGGATGACGAAGAGAAAATGGCCAATCCTTCAAACAAGAGACGACATTGTTCCACCAATTGCAAGCTCAAAATATCTATCTATCTCTCTATCTCATGTATATATATATATATATATATATATATATATATATATATATATATATATATATATATATATATATATATATATATATATATATATATATATATATATATATATGAACATATACAGCTCTGGAAAAAAATAAGAGACCACTCCAAAAATTTTTTTAATCAGCATCTCTCCATGTATGGCAGCCATTCCATTCCAGTGTCTGTTGAATTCCCACACAGGCACACCTCATTCTACTCCGTGAGGTACTGATTCGGTGATCACTTGAACCGAATCTTATTTAACAAGGAAAAGTATAAAAACCACTGCTGTGGTCATCACTATCCTCTTGCAATAGGACCAGCTGGATGGCAAAAACAGTGCTAGTAGAACCTCAAAAGTAATTGGAATCAAAAAAATAACTATTGTCCATTCCAAAATAGTTGAAAATAAAAGTTTTGAGTGAGGAAAAGAAGGGTTCAATTCTGGCTTTACTGGCAGAGGGATACAGTGAGCATCACGTTGCTTCCATCCTTAAAATTTCAAAGACGGCGGTTCATAAGAACAAGGTCAAGCAGCAGACATTGGGGACAACAAAGCTACAGACTGGCAGAGGGTGAAAACGACTTTCCACTGACCGGGATGACCGCCAACTCATTCGAATGTCACTCAACAACCGTAGGATGACATCAAGTGACCTACAAAAAGAATGGCAAACGGTAGCTGGGGTGAAGTGCACGGCGAGGACGGTTCGAAGCAGGCTCCTAGGGGCAGGGCTGAAGTCGTGCAAAGATAGAAAAAGCCCTTCATCAATGAGAAGCAAAGAAGAGCCAGGCTGAGGTTTACAAAAGACCATAAGGATTGGACCGTAGAGGACTGGAGTGAGGTCATCTTCTCTGATGAGTCCAATTTTCAGCTTTGCCCAACACCGGTCGTCTAATGGTTAGACGGAGACCTGGAGAGGCCTACAAGCAACAGTGTCTCACACCCACTGTGAAATTTGGTGGAGGATCGGTGATGATCTGAGGGTGCTTCAGCAAGGCTGGAATCGGGCAGATTTGTCTTTGTGAAGGACTCATGAATCAAGCCACGTACAAGGTTGTCCTGGAACAACACTTGCTTCCTTCTGCTCTGACAATGTTCCCCAACTCTGAGGATTGGTTTTTCCAGCAGGACAATGCTCCATGCCACACAGCCAGGTCAATCAAGGTGTGGGTGGAGGATCATCAGATCAAGACCCTGTCATGGCCAGCCCAATCTCCAGACCTGAACCCCATTGAAAATCTCTGGAATGTGATCAAGAGGAAGATGGATGGTCACAAGCCATCAAACAAAGCCGAGCTGCTTGAATTTTTGCGCCAGGAGGGTCATAAAGTCACCCAACAGCAATGTGAAAGACTGGTGGAGAGCATGCCAAGACGCATGAAAGCTGTGATTGAAAATCAGGGTTATTCCACAAAATATTGATTTCTGAACTCTTCCTAAGTTAAAACATTAGTATTGTGTTGTTTAAAAATGAATATGAACTTGTTTTGTTTGTATTATTTGAGGTCTGAAAACACTGAATCTTTGTTGTTATTTTGACCAGTTGTCGTTTTCTGCAAATAAATGTTCCAAATGACAATTTTTATTTGGAATTTGGGAGAAATGTTGTCAGTAGTTTATAGAATAAAACAAAAATGTTCATTTTACTCAAACACATCTATCTATAAATAGTAAAACCAGAAAAACTGATAATTTTGCAGTGGTCTCTTCATTTTTTCCAGAGCTGTATATATATATATATATATATATATATATATATATATATATATATATATATATATATACATATATATATATATATACATATACACACACACACACACACACACACACACACACACACACACACACACACACACACACACACACACACACACACACACACACAAAATATTCTCTGCATCCTTCTAAAATATGGTTAACATCTAAAATCCTTGCATCTCTGTCGTTATAACGTATAATTAGCTTTATTGAACTGGGTTGGATGTGCTGCAATCATTATCTTCAATGAGCATTGTGATCGTTTGACCCCAAATACTCAACCTCACCTTATATTACTTTGCACCGTTGGATAAATAAGAGCTTTGTTGCGCTTTCGGTGGCCAGAGGTATTACAATCCACTGGAAAATATCAAACTCGTCAGGTGTACTGAACCAAAAACAAAGGATACAATCAACATCAACACACCAAACGGCACCGGTGTGACCATTGTAGGAGCCGAGCCTTTCACCATTGAGCGAGTACCAAACATTCACCACCTGTCGACCATGCAAGAAAAAAAAACGCAAAAAGAGTTAACTTTTGAAATAAACAAACAAAGCACGACTAAATGACTCCCACATGTTTCCCCGAGTACATCAGAAATAAAATAAAATGCCGCTTCACTTGCATCCTGCAAAGATGCATCCAAAAGAAATGTTATCAAACCAGGAACGTCCTTCGGCTTCGGCTTCAGAAGTATGACAAAGTGGAGTACAATTGCATCTGTGGGCCTTTGTGTTTCGTTAAATGAGCATAAGGTAGTGGTGTGTCCATCCATTGAAGGCCATGTGACGCACGCTTTGTATGCCTAGTGTTGGCTTAATGGTTAGGGTGGTGGGCTTGGGATCCGAGGATCCTGAGTTCAAATCCCACTTGACTGTTGAATTAATAGCAGGTGGGGTTGAGTCTGCCTGTCATCCTTCAGAGGTCGGCAAAATGAGTGCCAGCTTGCTGGTATCCTGTGTCGGAGTGGTGACCCATCCAGGATTGTGCACAGTAGCCAAGGAGACTGCTTTGGCAGCACGAACGCTCTGCACAGAGTATGTTTCAATGGATGGACGCACCCTTTGACAGACTTGTGCGCAACATATAGAACACCATGGAGGCATCTTACAACCTCAGACATTTGCCAAAATAAAAAAGAAGCTCAAGCAACGGTTTCCAGCACGCACGCACGCACGCACGCGCACGCACGCACACGGTTGTTCGGACATTCTGAAAACTATTGTGTTTCATGTATTATAAATTGAGCATCATATTTTTCTACCACTGATGTTCAATTTGGAGAAACTCGCTTTGCAATTCAGGAGACTCACATCTTGGATATTCGTTTTCACCCACCGGACGGTCATAAATGTCTCCAGGCTTGTTAAAAATCGAAACAGTTACACGCTTCATTAAAGTGTGTCCACGTACTTCAACCCGTCTCCTGCAAAAGGAGGCTCGTACAACTTTCTGGCATTTGTATTTCATTCCATAATGCGCCGACTCAAGCTGTTCACGGAGCCGCAAATCTTGTTCAGTCATTCTATCCACAGCGTGTACTGACACTCGCGATCACGATGCAATCGGAGTTTGACCAGTTCCAAGGAGCAGACATGCAAATGCACGTGTAAATCTCCAGGAATGGCAGTGGGCACAGATGGTGAGGAAAAGTCAAGAATGAATACGCGTGACTTTCAAAATGAAGTATAAATGCTAATGAGACCTTCACGAATGCGCCGTGTGTGCGCTTTCAGCGACTCGGCTCTGCTCGTACGAGCACTTTTAACTTGCCGTTGCGAGCGCGAAACGTGCAAGTCAAATAGTCTTCTTAACACAATTTTCACCATTTAAACTGAAGAGCGGCAGTTTTAAAATGGTCACTCGTAATTGTTCTGTTCCTGAATGCAAATCAGACTGACGAGAATATGCAAAACAGGAGAAATATCCGTGGATGAGACCGAGACGTGTTGAGGTCTTATAATTTCCTGTTAGTACAAGTGAGCGGCCGCAGTGGACACGCACGCAAGCACGTGCCTCCTTTTAGCAATGAATGTCAAAAATCGAGTGCAATTTCTCTTGAGGCCCCGGAACGAAAGCAAATATATTTATTACAGTCTGAAATCCTCACTTACTGTCCAAACTCTCTGAACATGGCATCCAAGGTCAACTCCAGACGTGGCTTACTGACTTCCTCTACTCTCACAGCCAACGTGTGACACTCAACGGAATCCTTTCATCTCCTCTCCCTGTCAAGGCTGGACTCCCTCAAGGCAGTGTTCTGGGGCCAGTCCTATTCCTGATAATCATCAATAATCTATCCGACTATCTGGAAAAATCCTCTTCATCTATTTGTTGACGACGCCACCCTCTGCCGTGACATCCCTCGTCCTTCAGACAGGCAGGCTGCAGCCTCTTCCCTCTCTTCAGACGTTGACAAAAAAAAAAAAAATCACAAGATGGTCAAAAACTTGCAATATGTCTTTCAATCCTGACAAATCTCTCACACTCACGATCTCTCTCCAAAAGGACCGTCTGGCAAACCCTCCTATCTACTTGATTAACAATCCTGTTAAGGAAGTTCAGTCATTCAAACTCCTGGGTCTCACTATCAGCCATGATATTTATTGGGCAAACCACATTTCAACGTTTGCCCCCAACTGGGCACCCTCCATCATACAAAGTCCTTCCTTGGCACACTTGAACTCCTATCCACTTACAAGGCTTTCATCCACAGCTTGATGGAGTACGACTGCTCTTCCCGCTGGGATGGCTCCCCTCCTCACATCTTTCACAGCTTGATGCCGTGGCTTATCACTTCACCATGGCAGGCACGTTGGTGGTCTCTCCGTATTCTACCACCAACTTTCTGGTCTTGCACCCTCTGCTCCTTCGGTGCATTGTCCCCTCCTCCCGGTTTCTGCGGGGTTTACACAGTCTATGTCAACCCCCTTCTGGTGAAGTATACCTAAAATCTAGGATCACTGCTCACCTCCACTCATTTGGTCCTCTTTCTTTTTTCCAATCTGTAGAAACAACTTCCACATTCTCTTCAATCTCATTCTATCCTCCTGTTCTTCAAGACAGCTGTTCACCACCATCTCAGACCGTCCCCAATCCAAAACAGTGATCTTTTCTGCCCTCGTTAACCACCCACACACCCATAATCGCTCCTCCTTCCAACTTTCTCATTTTCCTTCCTGAAAGTTTCCTTCGATATCCATCTTGTCCACCCCATGCATCTCCTGCATCCCATTACTCCCCACACCCATTGTTTGTCCAAGTCTGCTTCTATCTTGACCTTTGGCTCTGCAGTTAGTGTTTCCTTCCTCTCTCCACTGTTCCTTTCATCCTGTTGCGTTCTGATCTGTTAAATGTACTCATACTACCTCTTCCATGAGCCTCAACTATGTACAGTATACAAAAGCTATATACGTAAAAAAATAATTTAAAAACCATACCCTGTACAGTGCACATTCACAATCCCAGATATGTCCTTCCCATTGGTGTTCGGTAGCACCCAAATCAGATGAAGGATCTTCCGCAGGAAAATCTACCTGATGCATCCAAACTCTAATGCAAGTATAACTGGCACAAGCTTTGCGTATTTTCATGTGAAGATGGCCGCTGCCGAAGAGTTGGTCACCGTTACTTGGTAATGATGCATCGCATCACCTTTCCAATTGTAGACGTCCATTAAATAAATCACCAGGCTTGCCATGGTCATGGGATTATTGAACCTCCTACAAGGTTCAAAGTCCATTCACCAGTGGCGATACATCGGGGGGGGGGGGGGGTGTGCAGCACGCGCCCGTCCACTCGGGCCTTGCACCAGCCCACATGGTCAGGAGTCGCAGTACAGGCAGCTGCCAATCATGGTACTTCGAGAAATTACCAAAAGTTACTTTTCTAAGTATTTTCAGCTTCTTTCAGAAGCTTCAAGCCATTAAAGGTAACAATCCTTATCTGGCTCACACGATACGAGATATACTTTACAGTGCTCTGAACACCGTTGTTTTTCCGCATGCATGCCAAACCTTAAAGGGCGGATTACGTGATTTTGAGTCATGTATTAGTAACTGATGAGAAAATAAAATGCCACCTGCTGGCCATCAAACACTTACCATGCATGGCCCAATGATGTTATGGCTCCATTATTAATGGAAGCAGACAGACAAGTACACACACGCGCAATTGTGGCGCTCAAATTGGTGAGAATTTTCCAATGAAAATCCTGTTGAAATTGCTGCACACAAATGGTGGGCATCAAAATTGTCGAGTGTCGACTGCGTTGATCCGTTGCCTCAATAGTGCCAGATGCTCAAAGTGGAGTACGCACACATCCATGTTATCCTGCCAGGCTAGCAAACAATACAGCATATAAAAGCAAAGCAAACCTGATCCTTGGCGCAAGAGAAAAGTAGGTCTCCGTCTCTGTTGTACTTGATCTGAGTGATGGATCGCTCGTGCCCTTGCAGCAAAATCGGTTTCTGCCCGGAAAGATGAACACAAATCAATGTCCCTTCAAAATACAAAAGTTAACCACCTTATTCAAAACAAATCTACAACAATAAGTGTGTGTGTGTGTGTGTGTGTGTGTGTGTGTGTGTCTCCTGCATAACTCTCAAACCATGAAACCTTGTGGCCCGAAACTTTGCATGCATACTAAGGGAACTCCAAGGAGGTGCGTGAATAAAAACTGGGTATTTGGGTAAATTTAAACACCTCTTTTGAAGATAATAAACGGCTTATCCTTGGCCAGCCCAAACTCACCTCGTCGGGGTCTTAGCCACCATTTTGATTCCGGCCTACTAAAAATGCCTTGCATTGGAAATACCATCTACTCTCATGGACCAATTAAAGTCCATTAATGAACTATGATTTTTTTGAGGATCGGATATCATGGACGAAAGTGTTGAAACCTGCAGTGACACCTGAAAATGTCAAGAAATTACCGATTCTTATAACCAATTGTACGGAAGGCTACGTTTCCACCTTCTCCATATTTACACAAGAACATGTGAAATTGCCAAAGCATTAAACTTAACTTTTTCTCCTGTTCCAACAATTATATTGAGTGAAGAAAAGATGAAAGGATATGCCCGAAGTGTAACTTCATCAAGTACCACGAAAACCATTTTAAAGCAGGTGAAAGCTCCCACGGCGCAAGCAGTGAGCATGGCGACCGCGGTTCAGGTCTCCATGGGGAAACCCCCGGAGTTTGGAAGGCAAAATAAATTAGAGGATTAGAATGAGTAAAGCCAACTACGAATTCAAGAGAGAATTGAAAATCGTTTTCAGTGGCTGCAGAACAATGCATCCCCACTCCACCGCAGGATGGATGAGAGGTACACACACTCGCTCTGAGCTGTCTCGCCTGGGTTTGAATCTCAACCCAGCTGTAAACTGTCATCCTGGTGTTTCACAGGCAGGGTGATAAATCGATGTGCGTGTCGTCCCTCGGGTGGACGTTAAATCGGGCGACGCATCTGCCAGAATTAGTTGGTGGACATTAAACATCCCTTTGCGGTGTCCTTCGCAAAGAGTAGGGGAGCTATCCCTGGCATCCTGCTCTCACCTACAGGGGCACTGCATCAGCAGCACTGCCACACCGTCAATGATGCCACTCACAGCCTTGTGCTGCACGGGAAAACAAGATGACCAGACTCCAATGTATAACATTTTAATGTAACAATATTTAATTATACAAATGAACAGGCAAACAAACATCGGTATATGTGGGAAAAATCAAGCGCCCAGACTGGGAATCGAACCCAGGTGCACTGGTGAACCGTACCAGCGCTCTGCCATCTGAGCTATCTGGGCAACCCACCGGCTGAGCACGCAATTCCACTCTCTTCCCTCCTGCTTCTGGCACACTCACTGCCAACCACAGGAGCAGCAAGGACCTGTCCATGACAGTTCAGTTAACGGCTAGCAGGCTGGCTGAGAGGTAAGCACACGCGCCTGGGTTGGAATCCCGACCCAGCTATAAACTGTAATCCCGGTGTTTCACAGGCATCAATGGGTTAAAAGGGTATCCAGTCTACTACGCGTCCTCCGCAAAGAATTTCCGAGCCATCGCCAGCATCCGAAACAAATTCCAAATTGCTGCCCCAACCAGCAGAAGGCGTTGCGGCACAGTAGCACCCTCAGTCAATGATGCTACCCCGCAGTCTTGTGCCGCTTACGAAAAGTTCAGTTGAAAAGGTTAAAATTGTAAAATGACTGCATCGACAATGTTGGCTAAAAAAAGTCAATGATGGTACAGAGGAAGTGCAAGTTTCCCACCGTGACAAACAAGATGAGACCCACATTTCCAGAATTACAGCTTTTGCCCTTCGGAGCCAACCAATGATTAATTAGAATAACTCAGAGAGGTTTTTGAGTAGTTTCCACATGATTAAAAGTGCTTTTAAAAATATTAAAAACTATTTTAAAAAATGGTGGAAATTCATCGGTTATCCGCCTTTTTAACAGCAATTCAAAACAGAGTGACAAGCCTGGAGTGGTTATACTGGGAGGGCAAAGATGGCAAAGCAGCATGCTCAACCCCAAGATTTACGATCGAGCCCTTATACAATATGAAATATTGCCCCTACCATGACAGCATCAATCTCATCCTCATTTTCACTTTACCAATGCATGCGGTGCTGTCAGCAGAAAGCACTTCAAATTCTGAGATGTTCATGATCGCTACTTAGAGTTAGAACAAACTGACTGAACATGCACATTGTATCGAACAAACAAGAAAAGAAAAAAAATCCGAGATTTATTGCTCGTGTGCTGTGAAGCGAAGCACGAGGAGTGGCCTGGTCCTCTGTCTCCGATATACAACTTGTTCTTCTTTCGGCTGCTCCCGTTAGGGGTCGCCACAGCGGATCATCCATTATGATCCGCATCGTGATTTGGCACAGGTTTTACGCCGGATGCCCTTCCTGACGTAACCCTGGTCGCCTCTTACGCCACAGGGATAAGGATTGGGTTTCGCCATGATTCCTGGCTGCCTTACACCCTCTGCGTGGCCCAGTGCAGAGCAGAGCTCCCGTCCTCAAGCGATCCTCCAACCCAAGCCTCCGAGTAGCCGGATTACAGGCGCACACCACTACGCCCGGTCTGTCTCTGATATACCATTTTCTTTAAATACTCGGTTGGCAGGACAGTCCGGAGGAAGTCTGCACACTCGTCTCCGAGCCGTCTAGCCTGGGTTCACATCTCCCTTGGCCCAGAGATGAACCGTCACCTCGGCGTTTTGAAGGCAGGATGATTCATCAGTAGATGTCCAATCTGCTTACGGTATTTGGTGGGTATTAAAGGTCCCATGATGTCGATCCTAAAGAGCAGTTATTGCCTGCACCTTCAGTCAAATGGCCGGCCTGAGCAGTTGGCTCGTGAAAGATTTTCACGGGGGGGCGGGGGGGGGCAGCAAAAACATTCTCTTGTGCAACTGCACAGGTTGAGAGAGTAATTAATGCAACTGCAGTAGGACTGCCACCACTACTACGACTATACATGGTAACCGAGAACTCATGACATGACATCAAACTGCTTCTTATCTAACCTCTGCCACCAAATATGGGAGGTTATGTTTCCACCCCTGTTTGTTGGTTAGTCCATCTAGTCGGAAAAAAAAATCTCAAAAAAAAAAGACCGTCCGTCCGTCCGTCCTGTCTGTTCGGTCCAGTGCTGCGTTAATACAATGGCGATTTTGATGAAACTTGGTTGGTAGTTTCATACCATGACCTAGTTGTGTGCAAATGAGAACCGTTGCTATGGACACCACCGTTGCCTAGCAACGGGAATTGGAACTTTTTGAAAAATCATAAAAAATTCATTTTATCGAAAATCAAAAATCGGGCTCGAGCGACTGTAGGCAGTACATTCAGCCATATTGTCAAACATTCCCAGCCGGATCCTATGAAAACTGTCGGAGAAGATAGACTTTGAATGAACCCTGGTCGAAAACAATAAAAAAACGAAGTTCGTTATATCTCAGAGACTATGAGTCAGATATACATGAAACTGGTATGGTAGGTTCATGGTATGTCTTAGTTATGTGTGAGAAAGAACTGTTGCTATGGACCTCTCCGTTGCCTAGCAACGGCCAAAAAACCTCTAAATGTGGGGGTATTTTAACGAAAAAACAATCTGCAGCATTAACCCTTGAAGCTAGAATCATGAATTTTCTTGTGCTTAATCCTCAGGTCATTCCCCATCGAACAG
The DNA here is from genome assembly GCF_056783735.1 of Eptatretus burgeri. Lineage (NCBI taxonomy): Eukaryota > Metazoa > Chordata > Myxini > Myxiniformes > Myxinidae > Eptatretus > Eptatretus burgeri. The sequence continues at coordinate 24,725,978 of NC_140961.1, forward strand.
GCCCATCAGGTTCTATTGGGTAGTCGACTACCTATGTCCACCTACCGGCTTGTTTGTCTGTCTGCGTGCAGGATATCTCAAAAAGTTGTGGATGGATCTGGATGGAATTTTGTGGACAGGTTCGGTGTAAGACAAGGATGAACCGATTCGATCTCTGTGAAGATCCGAATCCGGATACAACAATTATTTAATTTTTAAAGTGATGCTTCACCAATTGAGAGATCTGGCCAAAAAACGATATTTCAAAAATACATTGGCCCGATATGTTCTTGTGGATCAGGTATTGCGTGGTGGGGGTATGTGCTCCACCCAGTGCGCTTCTCGTTTTGATTTGTTTAGCCAAAAGATATGCACAATCTTGGCTACCCCCAAACAAGTGGAAATCACTTCACCGCCCAGGTCCCACCGGAAATGCTTGGAGAATCATGACCACAAAATTCAAGATTGCAGCTACTTTTTTTTTAGCTTCAAGATTGCAATTCAAGATTTCAGTCAGCCGACAGAATAATCGCAGACACTCAGAATATAGTTATACAGCAAATAAATATCGCACTGCAGCCTGTTTCAGTCAGAACTAGAACGGCACTCGGTGGAGCGCATGCCTCTGCCAGACCGAGCAGTTTACATTTTGGATCGCGATCCAGACCTGAACCAAAATCGAATCCTCTTGTTCCTGTTACCTACGCAACCCATCCACAACTATTTGAAATATCGTGTTGCATATCGTTTTTGGCCCTGCCACCCAATGGTGAGGAATCACCAAAAAAAAAAAAAGAATCTCAGATCCAGATTCGGATCTTCACCAAAATGTAATCATTTCATCCTTGTCACACACCCAACTTGTCCACCAGATTTTGTCCACAACTTTTTGAGACATCCTGTTCACAGCCAGCCAGCCATGGGTGAAAACAACCTCCACTCACCTTAGGTGGCAGAGGTATTTCTTGGTACTGACAAAGCTGAAGGGATAGTGTAAGAGAGAGAGAGAGAGAGGATAATCACTAACTTTGGGGGGGGGGGGGGTGGGGCGGGGAGGGTGAAAAGACATTTTACTTGCCAAGTGAGCTTGGATCATCACCAATCCTATGCCGCTTGGTGTTGTTGTTTTTTTGCTTTGTTTGTTTGTTTGTTTGTTTTGTATGCATAGTTGAAGCTCGTGGAAGAGCTAGTATTAGTACACTGAATGGCTCAGGACACAACAGGACAAAAGGAACAGTGTAGAGAGGGTGGGAGAGCACCAACAGCAGAGTTCAAGTCCAAGATGTATGGAGACTTCGACAAACTCTGGGGGGGGAGGGGGGCAGGAGAGGATGCATGGGGTGAACAAGATGGATACAGAAGGAAAACTGCACATTTGGGAGGAGGGGTTGGGGGTGGGGTTAACAAGGGTAAAAAATATCATGATTTGGGATTAAGGACGATCTGAGATGGTGAAGAACGGCTGTCTTGAAGACCTGAAGGGAAGAATGAGATTGAAGAGGATGTGGAAGTTGATTCCACAGGTGGGAGAAGAGGAACAAATAAGTGGAGGTGAGCAGTGATCCTGCATTTAGGTCATTTCACCAGAAGAAGGTTGACAGTGGACCATGTGAGCCCTGCAGAAACCTGGGGAGGGGTGCAAAGCACGGAAATAGCAGAGGGTGCAAGACCAGAAAAGGAGGCGGTAGAAGACAGAGAGACCACCGAACCGTCTGTGATGGCAAAGTGATAAGCCCACAGACTCAACTTCAGCGCTGTAGATTCCAATGATCTTGAAGGCCTTGGTTTACGTGGCGTCAGGTTGAGCAAGATGTGAGGCAGGGGAGCCAGCCCAGAGGGGACAGCTGTACTCCATCAAGCTGAGCATGAAGGCCTTGTATGTGGATAGGAGTTTAGGTGTGCCAAGAAAAGACTTTGTACGACGGAGGAGGCCAACTTTGAAATGTGATTTCCCCAAGAAAAATCACGGCTGATAGTGAGACCCAGGAGTTTGAATGACTGAACTTCTTGAAGAGGATTGTTAAGAAAGTAGATGGGGGGGGGGGATTTGCAAGATGGTCCTTTCGGAGAGAGCGCGAGATTTGTTCGGATTGAAAGATATTCCAAGTGTTTGGCCAGCTTGTGATTTTTCTCAAGGTTTGAAGAGAGAGCAGATGCTGCAGCCTGCGTGCATGAAGGACGAGGGATGTTACGGCAGAGGGTGAAGTCATCAGCAAATATATAGAGGATTTTCCAGAGAGTGAGAAAGATAATTTTTAAAATAAGAAAAAAATAATTCCAATGACGTACATACACCTGCCCCATCAACCTGCTGTTTACAATGTTAAATGTCCCATCATCATAAACTCACAAGCCACACCACCCAATTGAATGCCTCGGGTGTGTTCCAGAACGTATCGGTGATCACAACACACAAAGTAATTATCGATGCTACGAAAGTAGTGAAAGTAGTGTGGATATAGTTCATTCCAGAAACAATATGATATAGTTTGGAGGAAACGTTTGACAAAGGTCAGTCGAACAGCGATGCACCAACCCCCCACCCCCACAGCAACACTACAACCCCCCCCCCCACTCCAAACCAGCATGACTCCACCCCCACACCCCTCCCCAATCCCATAGTAACACTGCTGCTCCCCCATCTCAGACCATCACTATGAACTCTCCCTCCTTAGACCAGTACTACCCTTATCGGACCAGAACCTGAATACCATACTTCAAAAAAGACAAGAGGTGTGACTCCGCTCACTACAGGCCGGTTAGCTTGATGTCTGTAGTTTCTAAGATCATGAAGAAGATCATCAGAAAAGCTACGATTAAACATATGGAAAAGAATGACCTCTTAAGTGAACATCAGCACAGATTTCGGAGTGGGCGGTCCTGTTCGACACAACTGCTGGAAGTCCTTGAGCAATGGACAAGTAATCTTGACGATGGGCGCTGCATAGACTGCTTGGATTTGGATTATAGAAAGGCCTCCGATTAGTGTGCCACACCAACACCTCCTGTGTTAGCTCCATTCGTGTGGAGTACATGGATGCATTCTCCAATGGACAGAGGAATATCCAACTGGAAGGACGCAAAGAATCGTGGTGAATGGAAAATTGTCCTAACATAGCTGTCACTAAGTGGCATACGAAAAGGGAGCGCGTTGGGACCTGTCTTGGTTGTCATAGTCATCAACGATCTTCCAGGTGAGGTCAACTCAGATTTGAAGCTCTGCTGACGACAGCAAGCTGTACTGAGTTGTGTATTGCCACGAGGACGCTGAAGCACTACACAGAGATGTTGAGGCAGTCATTGATTGGTCGAGAAAGTGGCAACTGCCAGTCAACAAGGACAAATGTAAGGTAGTGCCTTATGGAAGGAACAATCAGAGGTGTGCATACTCAATGGAAGATGGCTCCACACAGAAGGAAAAAAAGACCTCCACATCGAAGCAACTTTACAAGACCATTATACGACCTACATTGGAATATTGCAATTCTGTATGGGGTCCAATGTATAAGGATGGATGATGAAGACTTCCTGGCAAAAGTTCAACAGAGGGAAACCAGGTCTCCCTGAATCAAGGCATCTGGAATATCCAGATAGATTAAAGGCCCTGCACCTCCCCACGCTGGCCTACAGAAGACAGAAGGCAGAACTCATCCAGATCTTCAGGATAGTGAACATAATCGATAAGATTAATGCTCGGAAACTATTACCTCCGCCACTGAAGGTGGATGGACGTTACGTTTTCACCCCTGTCTGTCTGTCAGTTTGTTTGTAAACAGGATATCTCAAAAAGTTGCGGACGGATTCGGACGAAACTTGGTTAGCAGGTCGGGTATGTAACGAGGAAAAATCGATTATATTTGGGTGAAGATGCAAATCCGGATTCGGATCCAAGATTTTTTTCACTTGATTCTTCACCATTGAGTGATATGATCAAAATGACATATGGTACGATATCTCAAAAAGTTGTGGACGAATCTTGGTGGACGAGTTTATTAGATGACAAGAACAAGCAGATGAAAATTTAGTTAAGTCCAAATCCATATCCGGCCTATCTGTGGGATACAAAACATAAACTCATCAGCTTGGAAGGGGTATGCGCTCTTCCAGGTACCATTTTAGTTTGAACTGGATGAGAGGTCAAGAACCAGAGGTCATTAACTTAAAAATCAAGAAGCAATCATGCCAAAGTCGCATTCTCAATCTCGGAGCATCAATAATTGGAATGCACTGCCGAAGGAAGCTGTGAGGGCACACGCAACAAATTCAAACACGACACTGGAAGCACTCTGGGAAAACCATCCAATGAAGTACGAACCCTACCAAACAAACACAGAGACAAGGGACAATTAAGCATCGCTTTCAAGTACAGCAAGGAAGCACTAACCCCCCCCCCCCCCCGGACCGGCACCAACCCCCCTCGGACCGGCACCAACCCTCCTCGGACCGGCACCAACCCTCCGGGGACCGGCACCAACCCTCCGGGGACCGGCACCAACCCTCCGGGGACCGGCACCAACCCTCCGGGGACCGGCACCAACCCTCCTCGGACCGGCACCAACTCCCCTCGGACCGGCACCAACTCCCCTCGGACCGGCACCAACCCTCCTCGGACCGGCACCAACCCTCCTCGGACCGGCACCAACCCTCCTCGGACCGGCACCAACTCCCCTCGGACCGGCACTAACTCCCCTCGGACCGGCACCAACCCTCCTCGGACCGGCACCAACCCTCCTCGGACCGGCACCAACCCTCCTCGGACCGGCACCAACCCTCCTCGGACCGGCACCAACCCTCCTCGGACCGGCACCAACCCTCCTCGGACCGGCACCAACCCTCCGGGGACCGGCACCAACCCTCCTCGGACCGGCACCAACCCTCCTCGGACCGGCACCAACCCTCCTCGGACCGGCACCAACCCTCCGGGGACCGGCACCAACCCTCCTCGGACCGGCACCAACCCTCCGGGGACCGGCACCAACCCTCCGGGGACCGGCACCAACCCTCCTCGGACCGGCACCAAACCCCCTCGGACCGGCACCAACCCCCCTCGGAACGGCACCAACCCTCCTCGGACTGGCACCAACCCTCCTCGGACCAGCACCAACCCCCCTCGGACCAGCACTAACCTAGGTAGGCCCAGGACATTCACCTCGGTCCAGCATTAATTCAGGATAACTCAAAAATCACAATATTGTCGACACGAACAAACAGGACTACAAATCAAATACCGATTTGATAACACGTATCATACATTGAAGCCATACTAACCATGGTCAGATTGATATCAGAAAGAGCGGAAATTCAAAACCACGCGAGACAAACACCCGGAACCGGAAGAAGACGCACATAATGAACTTTAATACGTCACTTCCTTTGGATACATAACGTCACTTCCTTTAGATACATTACGTCACTTAAATCCCTTCACACTGTACCGAGAGTGCCCGACCGACCCAGGACGAGTCATGTTTTGTTGCACCACATTCACCGCTCCAGTGATCGCACTGCCAGAATCATAAATCTCACCTTTGTTCATTTCCTTCCGGAAAAATCGGTTTCAAAACTCAGGTGTTGGGAGTACAGGTAACACGAGCTGTGGAGATTTGAAAAGCATTCTGGGATTTCTGCTCGATCATCGTTTTCACCAATTTGTTCGTCTTTTAATCCAAAAACTATTACCTGCCATTAGTACTAGTTCCAAATTAATCCGGATCGGTTTACCCCTTACAGGTGTGCTGTTTGTTTGATTTTTTTTTTTAAAGGTTATACATCCATTTAGTATGTACACCTGGAGAAGAGGGTGAATTTGGGTTGGTGAAGAATGGGGGAGGAGGAGGAGGAGGAGGAGGAGGAATGGTGGAGTAGGAGGAGGAGGAGGAATAGGAGGAGGAGGAGGGGGAGGAGGAGGAATGGAAAAGAGAATGGTGAGGAAAGATAGTAGAGATGAGGAGGGAGACCAGATAGGTTAGGGGAGGGGAACGACAAAACAAGGCAAGATGGGAAAGAACAGGGGAGGGGTGAGGGGAAGGATGGGGTCGGGAAAGGGAGAGCAGAAGAGAATAGGAGAAAGGGAGGAGGGATGAGCTTCCTTTTGTTCGTCAAAATCATGATAATTATAATTCCTACTAATACATAGTGTTGTACAACATGGGAGCATTTGCCGGGTATTTCAGCGCCCACAAGCTCATCGCTGGACTTGGTATTCCAACGCTGGTGATGTGGTAAAGGAGATTGACCATGTGCTCGTTGATGATCGCTGGAGGATGATCCAGAACTGCAGGGTCTACCGGAGTGCTCAGTTCCTCAATACTGACCACAGGCTTGTTGTTGCAACTTTGAAGTTGCAGCTTAAATCCAGGAGAATGGTACCATCCCAACCTTGGCTGGATGTGGGAAAGCTCAAGGATGAGAGGGTGGCTGAAGAGTTTACAAACAAGCTGGGTAGATATTTTTTTTTTGGGGGGGGGGGTCTGAGTACTTTGGGAGATCCTGAAGAGTTGTGGAATGCCTTTAAGACCACCATCCTTGATGTTGCCAGGAGATGTGTTGGAACTCACCATTGGGCGAAGAAGAATTTTGTCTCCCAAGGGACACTGGATACCATTGACCAGAGTTGCAGGGCCAGGCTGAATGGCAGAGCTGAGCTGTTCATGGAGTTGAGGCATAAAACTTCAAATTTGTTGACGCCTTGGTCTTTGACCTTCATGTTGTGTTCAAGGAGTGAATGAGGGGGAGATTCTCTTGTCATACCTGAGCACGTAATCTATCGATGGCGTAAAAGTTCATAACAACCAGAGAGTTTGGGTCAAAGTCACCCAATGCTCGCTTATTTATACATTCAACGTTTTTAAAAGACTCGTCTAATAATATTTTTTATAAAGCATTGTAGTGAAGTCTAATCCAAATAATTTTAAAGCAATATATGTATTTGTATATTGTAATCAGTAAAAAATAGTGTGGTAGATAAAAACATTAGAAACAAAATACTTTAACATTGATGTGCTACAAAAAAGTTAAGTTCAAAACAGGTCAAAAAAATTTAAAATTACAAATTATTTTTTTAATTTCAACTTCACTACAACAATAATATACCCCAAAGGAACCTCCATGCCAAATATCAGCATCCTAGTACACATATTAATGAATGGCAATATTAATGAATATTAATATTAATTAATGAACCATCCAACAACATAACGATAACCACCTCTGGGTGACCACCCCTCGTTGCACCAAACTTTGTCCTTTAATAAACGCCCAGTAGTTAACCCTAACCAGCCTGTTTTTTAAAAGCATCAGCACAATGTACTGTGACCACCTGCAATGGTAATTCGTTCTGACAACTTATTACTCTTTTAAAGGTAAAGTTTCACAGGTATGGTGATTGATCAATTTGTGTGCCATCCCTCGGATGGATGTTGAATCGGGCATCCTGTCTGCTGACATGAGCTGGTGGATGTTAAAGACCCCGCGGTGTCCTTTGCGAAGGGTAGGCGAGCTACCGCCGGCACCTTGGGCCAAATTCCTACCCTGACTTCCTGTGTTGGAGTGGTGACCTGAACAGGATTGTAACCCTCACCACAGAAACTGCTTCGGCATCACTCACACTCTGTATGGAGCATGCTTCATGATCTGATCTGACATTAATAACATCCACTCATTTGTTCCTCCTTTTCCCCAGCTGTGGAACCAACTTCCACATTCTCTTCAATCTCGTCCTTCTCTACAGGTCCTTAAGACAGTTGTTCACCACAATCTCAGATCACACCCTCCCTCCCCAGTCCCCATCCAAAAGCATGATCTTCTTCCCCTGTTAATCCACCCTCCACGTACAAGCCGACCTCCCTCAACATTTCCAGGTTTTCATTATTGAGAGTTTGCTTCTGTATCCATCTTGTCCACCCCATCCGTCCTCCCATACCCCTCATTCCTCCGCACAACCATTATTTCTCACTCTATTTTGTCTTACCCTATTTTGTCCTTCAACCCTGCTGTTGGTGTTTTCCCCCCTCTCTCGACTGTTACTTTTGCTCTGGGGAGTCCTGATCCATTCAGTGTTCTTATCATCCATGAGCCTTGACTGTATACTCCAATCATTTCCCCTCTGATCCTCCATTGTTCCAACGTTGGCAGACCGAGGGCCTTTAATCAGTAACGATAAGGAAAATATGAAATACATTGCATGGAATTAATCACGGCACTCTCCTTTGGACCCTTTCCAGTTTATCCCTATCATACTCAAAACTCGGGGACCAAATAGTGCCAGTGTACTCAAACTTGGTATCGCAAGACTTTTGTACAGTATCCGCAGCAGAATGCAGTTCAAATACTGAAAGGTTCTCTTAACGCAACATTTGATTGGCTTTGTTAACAGTGTGAACTAGTATAGTTTGTAGAATGCATAGTCTCGCTTCGCACATTTATTCTGGACAAAAATACCATCGTAAGCTGAACACACGAATATTATGTCACATACATTGCCATTATCCTTAGCTTTATTGATTATTGGTTCCTTATTAGAATATTTATTTAAAGCTTTTGTTCAGTGCAATATGGCTGCCGAACCAAATTACCAATAGTGTTTTCGTTATCATCTTTGTGTCCCCATGGATAGTCAATGATATATCTAAAGCTTCGGATCCAATGATTCAACGGTTTGACGGAAGATGGTTTTTTTTTTTTTAAGGTTTACCTTCAATCCATCATGGCCACCAGACCATGTGACCGATGATGCTTAAATTTTCAAATCAAATTCCCCGTGACTGGTCGATCACGTATTTGAAATTTTGCATCAATCGATTAAGCGGTCCCAGAGAAGGAATTTTTTTTAGGTTTCGTTGATTCAATATGGCTGCCAAACCACATGACCGATGACTTTTTAGCTATTACCCTTGTATCCTCATGGGTAGTCAATGGTGTACTTAACGTTTCAGATCAGTTGGTTCAGCGGTTTGAGAGAAGATGTTTTTTAAAGGTTTTAGCTTAAATCCAACATGGCTGCCAGACCATGTGTCCTATAATATTGAAATTTTCATAGTATATTCCCCATGGCTGGTTAATCATATGCATGAAGTTTTGCATCGATATGTTAAGCAGTTCTGCAGAAGAACATTTTTTGAAGTTTTTATTTTAAATCCAATATGACCGCCAGACCACGTGACCGATGATGTCAAATTCAATTGTTCACTCGCATCAGATCATCGATCAGATATATGAAGTTTATTATTTTTCGGATAAGGATTTTGATTCAAGCAATTATGGACGGAATAGCACTCCACTGATAATTTCATCGTTAACACCCTATATACCCCAATGAGAGTTGATGACATATGCGAAGTTTCAATTTTTTTTTTCTGTTGAGCGGTTTCGGAGGGAGAAGTTGTCATCCCCCCCCCCCCTTTTAATCCAATATTTTAATCCAAATGACATCAAAGTTATCAATAAAATATTCTCCATGGGAAGTCCCTCCTCTGTTTAAAGTTTCGCATCAATTGGACAG